>NC_091803.1:37924821-38233987 GCF_041296235.1 Equus asinus
CAGATGAGGTGTGTGCTGTGCTGTGATCAGTGCCTGTTCGTGCCCTCCCTGTTCCTCCTGGCAGCCCTCTGGGCTCCCCATAAGCCACCCACGGGGAGCCCTGCCTTCCTGCTGTGGGAAACCACCCCATCACCAGGCCTTTGGAGCATTTCCTAGTCAAAAACTTTTGTATGGCACCCCAAAGGATCTTCTCTATATAGAATTCCGCTCTGGAGAAAATGCTACAGTGGCAGATTTCCAGCGTACCGTGTTGTTCTTTAGCCTCTGTTTTGGCTTTACCTGAGGGAAGAGATGTCTTACCTCTCAGAGCTTCTCCCTTTCAACTCTACTTAGTTCAAAGCTAAATAAGCAGAAACAGTCACCTTTCGTGTTTACCCCTTTTTAAGTTCCTTTGTTGTTTTTGTTAATAAAAATAATATACTCACTGTGAAAATCTGTAAAAGAAGAAATACAGAAGAAATTAAACCCCACAGTTCCCTGGTATTCTACCAATTGTTTTTACTCTGCCTATTATGTTTATATGTAGTTGGCATCATACTCTATATGCAGTTTAGTATCCTGTTTTTTCCCCATTTAAAAAAACTCTTGGTCAAATAATTTTAATTATCAGCATAATCTTTTGCAAGGTCAGCGTTTATTAAGATATAATTTACATATATTAAAAGTCATAGACTTTAGGTATACAGTTTGATGAGTTTTGACAAATGTCTACAGTCATGTTAATCATCACTGTGATGGAGATACGAGATATAGAACAGTTTTATCATTCCAGAAGATTCCCTCATGCCAATTTATAGTCCGTCCCTCCTACCACCACCCTTACATCCTGGCAACCACTGATCTGCTTTCTCTGACTGTAATTTTGCCTTTTTCAGAATGCCATTTAAATGGAACCATACAATAGGTAACCTTCTGAGTCTTTCATTCGGCTTCTTTCACTTAGCATAATGCATTTGAGATTCATTCATGTTGTTGCATGTATCAGTGGTCCGTTCCTTCTTGCTGACTAGTATTCTGTTTTATGGGCGTTTTGCTGTTTATCCATTTTGCCAGTTGGCATTTAGGTTGTTACTGGTTTTTAGAATTTAGCTGCTATAAACATTTGTGTACAGGTTTTTGTATGAACTAAGTTTTCATTTCTTTTGGGTAAATACCCAAGAGTGGACTTGCTGGCTCAGATGGTAACTATATGTTTAGCTTTATAAGAAACAGGCACACTGTTTTCCAAAGTGGCTGCACCATTGTTCATTCCCACCTCAATCCTTATCTCGTATCACACTCAAAGATTAACTCAAAATGGATTGTACCCCTAAATGTAAAACCTAAAACTTTGTATAAAACTTCTAGACAAAAACATAAGAGAAAATCTTTGCAATCTTGAGTCAGGCAAAGATTTCTTAGGTTTGACACCAAAGGCATAATCCAAGATAAAATCTGATAAATTGAATATCATTAAAATTTAAAACTTCAACTATCTGAAAGATACTGTTAAGAGAATGAAAAGAAAAGCACAGTCTGGAAGAATTTGCAAAACACCCAAAAGGACTTGTATCCAGAATATATAAAGAACTCTCAAAACTCAATAAGGAGAAAACAAACAACCCAAGGAAAAAAATGGGCAAAAGATCTGAACAGATGTTTCACCAAAGAAGAGATTTGGAAGCCAAATAATCACATGAAGACACACTTAACATTATTAGTCATTAGGGAAATTCGAATCAAAGCCATTATGAGATGCCACTGTATACCCATCAGAGTGGCTAAAAAGGACAGTCCCAGTACTGGTGGAGGGACGGAGCTGCTCAAGCCCTGAGTCCTCTGTGCGCATCCTTCTTGCTCAGAGCTGCACGTTTTAGGCAGTGGAAACTAGCAGACTGTTGGTTTCCTGGGGAACAGCCGTGTTCAATATTGGGCCACCTTGTTGATAAGGGGAAGGGACCTAATGTGCATTAAAACCTTGCTCCGTGCCAGGAACTTTGCTCCGTCACAGAAGTCCTATGTGGCATGAAGTCGTATCAGTCCATCTTATAGATGAGGCCGTGAGAGCTGTTGAGTCACGCAGCTAGTACAATGGGCAGGCCAGACTGGCTCAGCCCAGAGCTTTTGCTTATTCCGTTCTTTCTCCCCAGCCCTTCATGGAGTCCCTTCCTATGTGTGGACAGTGTGGGGCCTCACTCACACACACTCCCGCCTGACCACAGCGGGTGCTGTTGTAGATATGACGGTGCAGTTGCTTTTAGGCATTGATCTTTTTTTCCTCTCAGCTAGTTTTAATTTACTTTAGTTCCCCATGTTTGGCCTTGTAGCTGTGACCTTTACAGTGGCTAACAGGCTGCTGTAATAGTTCTTTGATATGTGAGTTATAAAAATGCCCTTATGGATGTTGATTAGGTATTGTATGACAGTGTGGCTGAGGCTCAGGCCATTGTGTCGCATCAGGGGCCATCTGCAGTACTGAGTTGTTCTGGGGGGGACAGTGTTTGTATTTTGTTTTGTTTTTTAATCATCTTTATTCCCTTTCTAACTGGCTCCTGGGAATCTTTGTCATGTGGGTCATCTGCTGCCCCTCGGCCCTTCTCAGGAGCAGCCTGGCAATCTGTACTGGGTCCTGAGATATGCGTGCTCAACACAGCGATGAGACAACTTAGCCCTCTCCTGGTCTTCTCATCCTGTCACTCTGGATTTTCTCTCAAGAAATGATCAGAAGTGGGAATTCCCATTGTAGCTGAAATCACCATGATTTCGTGTGTTTATAGCTATTAGCTTTAGGCATTCCTGTAGTTGACAGCAGCCACTCTCAGCTGAGCGATTTCCTGCTTTTTGGGACCCTGCACACACACACACACACACACACACACCCATTTTTAAAAGTTACTCTCCATTTTAGGCAGCATCAAAGACTTCTCTCCCCTTTTGAAATCTTGGAGTGTTAGCAGCTGGGCTCGCCTTTGCCGGTTTTCCTGCCAGCCCTGCTTTATGGCTTCAGGAACACGTGACACCGCTCTCGCAGTAGTGCCTGGTCTGCCACACTTTCCGTAGGGAACACGCTCTCTCCTGACTTCATTCCCACTCGCTCAGCTCTGACCCAGCTGTGCTGCTGCTGCCGTTGCAGAAAGTAGCATGAGTAGAGGAGAAGGGCTGCTAGCTTTGGGGCGACACTGTTTGTAACTGAAGAAGCCCTTCACTCGAGGAAGACCTCAGGCAATGTTGCTGAAATTGAAAAAAGCTGCAGGCTTCTCTGGCCCTTTTTGGGATCTCTGAACCCCCACTGGTCAGCTAGCCGCCACTCTATAGCCACCAGCCCCTGAGATTTCTCATCTAGGTGCCAGTACACCGCAGCACAGAGAAACCCAGTCTCCTGGGACGGTAGAAGGATCCAAATCCCCTCCCAGCCGCTCCCCAGCTGTGTGACTGGTCGTCTTACCCAGCCTCTCGGAGCCTGTTCTTGCGTCTGTAAAATGGGGATATTGATACCACTGTGTTGGACTTTTATGAAGACTAAGTGGACTAAGTGCCCAGCACTTAGTGGCCCAGCTGGCCAGCAAAGCATACAGTGCGTGTGCTCACTGAGCAACGTTGTAAGCATCCACATTTTAACCCCCATAAAATAGAGGCGCCCGAGCCGAGGCAGGGAGGCCTACGTTAATCCTGCTTGTGCTGTTCCGGGGCATCACCTCTCCATAGACAGGACCTGTCTATGGACTTCTTCAGCTGAGGCTGTGCAGCCGCCCTACCCTGGCCTGGCCGACGCTGTCCTTGCCCCCGCACCGGGCACTGCTGCGTGCCCTTCTGCCGCCTCTCCTCCAGGTGCTGTCCTCGCCGTGTTCATCTTCTTTGTCCTTTCCCACCAGGAAGCCTGTCGGACAGCTCTGCCAAGCTCTTTGAAGTTCCTGACACGTGGTAACCCAGACCTGAGCACAACGAATTCCTGGTACTGTCGCCGAGGAGGAGCCAGCCGGCACATTTGGAAGCCATACTGTATTTAATTTAATAAATGTGGTATGGGAGGGGTTTGAAACCAAGTATGTCTCCTGAAAAAAGCCAGTTTTTATTTTTGCAGCTGTGTTTCTTTTCTTCCTTTTTAATGTAAACTGCCTGCTGACACTCAGCACGGTTGTAGGCTGTCGTGAACGTGTGCATTATTAACCAGCTAATTACTTGTTGCTTGTGTGAAACTTTTCCTGTCATGAATTAGTGTGTTTAAGAATCCATCGGATGGGGAATGTCACCCCTGAAATATGCAAAAGAGCCGAGATTCTTGGATGCCGTGACCATGGCTTTGGGATTGAGCTCTTTCCACCTTCGAGAGGTTCTCATCCATCTTCTCACGCTCAGAGTCTGGGGCAGCGGCAGGACGCGGTTCCAGTCTCCCGGTGGAGAGATCGGCCGTGTCTGCCTGCTTCCCGCCACAGCAGCCTGAGAATATTAAGCTCTCAAACTTGTTTCTCCAGTAGGAAAACGTCTCCCGCATCAACCCAGAAAGGAACTTAACATATGCCTTGGCCTCTGGGGCATATCCATGCAGAGTTATTTTCCTAAGATGTGAGTTTCTCAGAGCGGAGTGTATGAGTGAAAAGTTCATTTCTGTTTTACCTGTAGTGCTGCGCTCACTCTTCCAGTCTTAGCCTGGTCATCTGCTCTGTTTGTTTGGGTGGCGTGTGTGCGTCCATGTGCGTGTGTGTGCGCGTACGTGTGTGCGTGGAATCATGACAAATCTACAACATGCACCAGCCCTTTCTCTGTTGAAACGGATCGCAAGAGCGACAGAATTCCCTGGATCTACTTCATAGATCTGCTTCATATAGATCATTGTTAGATATTTAACATTTTTGTATCATGGAAATAAAAATGAAGAATGTATTTCCAGAAGGTGAAAATTAAAGAAATTTTCATAGGATTCTGGTTTTTTCCTTCCTCTTTTTTATAAGTGAATGACATATTCAATCTCTACATAGATGTTTCCCTGTAAAGATCACCCCTGACAAGCTCTGGTAAGTCATTAAGCCCAGTGTTTATGGATTTTTTTTTTTCTTTTTTTGCCTCTAACCCCTATAGCTGCCTTAAGGAGTCAGACGCCCAGCGCTGGAGTTGAGCTCTGGGGCAAATGGCTGTCTGCGTTTTTCCACAGGAGGAATCTGAGCTCTTACCTGGAATTCAGATTTGTAACACTTTCCCCAATTAAGAGCCTCTTGACACTTCCCTCTTCCCCGCCTCCCCCTTCCCCAGGAGTTTGATAGCCACAAAGCTGCAAACCCAGACTTGGCAGGACGAGCTTCACCCTGCTGAGCTGTCACTGCTTGCAGCTGGTGGAGACGCAAGCAGGAGGGTGGAGACAGGCGGTGAGGACAGTATCACCAGGAGGGCCTTCCAGGGTGCTGCGGACCCTGCCGAGTCATGAAAATCTACGGGGGGGGGGGGGGGGGGTGCCGGGTGCATGGAGTGCCTGATGCTTCTCTTTAACACGCTGAACAAGAGGGAAAACCCGCGGCAGGCTGTGGCTGGGCACAAATGAAAAAACACGTGTGGCCTAAGGGGCAGGCCTTGCGTGGAGATGCAGAGCGCCGGGCGGGCCAACAGCCTCCGTGGGTGCAGGTCTTCACTGGGAGAGCAGGCTGGCCTCTTGCCCCACGTAATGAAGTTCTTCCTTGTGCCCTGAAGCCCGGTGCTCTCTGCTCACAGAGCTTTACAGACACACATTGCACCCTCCTTGCTTGCTTTCCAGAAAGGGCCTGTGCTCCCGAGCCTCATGGAACTCTGCTTTCCTGCCAGCTACAGCTGTGTGTTCCTGGACACAGTATTTAGTACCCTCTCGGAGCTTCAGTTTCCTCAGTCGTAAAATCAGGATAAGAAACCTCCCTCCTAGGATGGTTTCCAGGATTAAATGAAATTAGGTAAAATGCCCAGCATACACAGTGTGCAAGAAACTGTAGTTATAGTGGAAGATTACGCTTCTGATCTGAAACCCTCATGGTATCTGCTTCCATCCACGGGAGCCCACATAGGCATGGTCACGTGGGACTTGGCTTAGAATTAAATACCCAGCGGAGACCTCGTACACGCCCGGGCCCCTATTTTCCCAACGGTAACAGATGAGTTAAAATAGGTGAACTGGGCTGGCCCTCCGCTCCTCCAGACATACACACCAGGCTTTGTTGAGTGTCTTGGGCATAACAACCCTGGGATGGTGCTTTGGGTGTTTTGATACAACTGAGGTCCAGAGGCATAGTATGACGGGGCTGTGCTTAGGGCTGTGTCTTTCTTGAGGACCGCGGCCAAACCTGGAGGCAGACATGGGTGTGGGGACCTCCGTGTTTCCTGCAAATGCTTCTGTAGTTCTTTGATTTTGGAGCTGAGGTGCAGGCTAAGCACCGTGGCTCTATCCATTTTTTATAGCTTTGTTCAGTTTTTTCCTCCCTACCTTTTATTAAGAAAATTTTCAAACTTACAGAGAAGTTGAAAGAATTGTTCAGTGAACACCCATTTACTCCCCACCTAGATTGTGCAGTTACCATTTTGCTGTATTTGCTTTATTACATATCTGTTCAGCCATCCCTCTATCCATCCTTCAATTCATCTTAGTTTTGTTTCTTTCTTTCTTTTTTTTTTTTTTTTTGAGGAAGATTGGCCTGGAGCTAACATCCGCTGCCAATCCTCCTCTTTTTGCTGAGGAAAACTGGCCCAGAGCTAACATCTGTGCCCATCTTCCTCTATTTTATATGTGGGACGCCTGCCACAGCATGGCTTGATCAGCAGTGCTTAGGTCCGTACCCAGGATCTGAACCGGCGAACTCCAGGCTGCTGAAGCAGAGCCCGCAAACTTAACCACTACGCCACCGGGCTGGTGCAATTTATCTTAGTTTTTGATGCATTTCTAAGTGAGTTGCAAACAGTGCACTCCCCCTCCCAAATACTTCAGCTTGTTGTTAGCCAGAGTCTAATATTTATTTATATTTGAGGGTCAGTGGGGATAAAATTCATAGTGAAATGCTCAGAACTTAAATGTACCGTTTCACAAGTTCCGATGAGTGGACCCCAAACTCTCAAGATACAGTACTTTACCATCACCCCAGAATATTCCCTTCTGCTCTGCCCGGTCAACCCCGACCCCTCTCACACCCCCAGAGGCAACCACCGGTCTGAATTTTTTCACCGCAGATTAGTTTGACTTTTTCTAGAACTTCATGGAAACAGAATCACTCTTTGGTGTGAGGCCTCTTTGACTCAGAGTGATGAGATCCATCCGTGTCACTGCAGGTGTCAGCAGTTCCTTTTGTTGCCGAGGGTGCAGCCACCACAGTTTGTCCAGTCTCCAACTGATGGGCGCCTGGGCCCTTTCCAGTTTGAAGCTATTATGAATCAAGCTGCTGTGAACATTCCAGTACAAGTCTTTTTGAGAACAAAAGCTTTCATTTTGGGGAGGTGGGATTGCTGGATCATAGGACAGGTGTATGTTTAGTATTACAGGAAACTTCTAGATCTTTTCCAAAGTGCTCGTATCATTGATACCCTCACCAACAATGTATGAGAGTTCCAGTAGCTCCCTTCCTTGGCAGCAGTTGGCGTTGTCAGTCTTTGGCCCTCCTGGCAGGTGTATGGTATACTCATTGCAGGTTTCCTTCATGTTTCCCTGATGACTAATGACGATGTACTTATTGGCCATTTGTATATATTCCTCTGTGAAGTATCTATTCAATTCTCTTGCCTTTTCTCGGATTATTTGTCTTTCTGTTATTAAGTTGTAGACATTTGTAGGGTCATGCTTGCCTGGCAATAACCTGTGTGCCTTATAGCAACCATGTGTCCTGGCAGAACACCCACCATCCGACATTGTAACTGTTTCTCTCAAAGAACATCACGTTCTGAGGGAACACAGAGCTCTTCCACATGAGCTTGTGATCCTTGGAATGCTGCCCATGCTAGGACAGTCCCTCTTGGCAAGCATGTAGCCTTGTTCCCCTGCCTATATAAGCAGCCCCCTCTCCATTCACGGTAGCGGGTGCAGGTGCACCATTCAGTCCAGCCGGCCACTCCCAGACATTCCCCACAAGCAAGACGCAGTAAACCTTTATGCCCTGTGTACCATCTCCAGGTCTTTTCTTCAGTCTCTCTGCAACCTGTCCCGCTCTGCTTGTGCAACTGGGTGTACAGCCAAACAACCTTCATTATATATTTCTGGACATCAGCCGTTTGTCAGATCAGTTTTGCAAATATTCAGTCCAGTGTATGGCTTGTTTGTTTGTTTTTTTTCTCCGGCCTTACTGAGATACAGTTGACATAGAACATTGTGTAAGTTTAACATGTTGACTTGATATCCCATATGTTGCAAAAAGATCACCACTGTAGCGCTTGCCCACACCGCCGTTGCATCACACAATCACTGTTTCTTGTGGTGAGAACATTCGGGATCCACACTCCCCCAGCAACATGTTTATTTTCTTAACAGTGTCTTTTACTGGGCAGAAATTTTTCATTTTACTAAAATCTACTTTATCGATTTTCTCTATGTCCTTTCTAAGAAACCCTCAAGTTGTAAAGATAGTCTTTCGTGTTTCTTCTAGAAGCTTTATAGTTCTAGCGTTTATGTTTAAGTCTAGATCCATCCTGAATTAATTTGGGGGGAGTTTGGTATGAGGAGTCGAGGTCCCTTCATTCCATGTTGGATATCCAGTCATGCCAGCACCGTTTGTGGAGAAGACCGTTCCTATTGGATTTCTTGGTGCCTCGTGCAAAACTCTGTTGACCTGATGACAAGTGTGGGTCTTGAGTGTGTGTGTGTTTAAAGTGTGCTGATATTACTGCACAACAGCACAAAGAGGCTCTCCTCCCTCCTGCGTGTGCAGCTCCCACCTGCACAATTTTGCAGCCCTTTTCTTGACATGGAGCAGAAAATGCTGTGACCCTTGGTTCCTATTGAGGCCAGGCCAGGCCACTCTCTCCTGACCTGGGAAACTAGCGAGTGTTAAAAATAGTGCCATGTTTTTAGATGCTTTTTTTTTTTTAATCTCATGACTTAGGTTTCATGACTTCAATTGAAATCTTTTTTTTCCCCCAAATGATTCATGGAGTAAATCGACGCGTCCGATTTTGTCGAGGAGGAGAAATGGGATCCCTGACGGCCAGTTCATGTTTCTCCTGGTTGTGAGCCGTCCTCTCCTCCAAGTTGTCTGGTCCCTACCGAAGCTGTTCGGTCTGTCTGCAGCCGCTTGCCCGTTGCCGTCTTGGCCTCCTGCTTTTTCTAGTCATGTCGTGAACCTGAACTTGAGGAAGCTCTTGGTTGCGGCCGGGCCTGGTGAAAATGTTCACCAGCTGAGAGGGCCTTTTATAATTGAAATGTTTTAGACAAGATAATCCCAAGGAAAAAGACAGGACAACAAAGAGAGCCCCCTTTCTTTTCCTTCTTTTTTGGGGGAGGGATGGACTTTAATCTGTGTTTCAGAAGAAAAGAGACTGAATTCTCATGCCCATTTTTTTTTAAATTTTTTTATTAATGTTATGATAGATTACAACCTTGTGTCATGCCCTTTTTTTTAAGGGAAATACTAGACCGGAAACCCTGAAGCCAAAGACGCTTGCCTGGGTGTGCAAATTGTGCACTTGTGGGGAGCCCTGTGCGGAGGGCAGCCTTGTGCTCCCGTGCCTGGCTTATGCAGCTTGTCCATGGAAAGTTCTTGCTGTATTTCTGAGACCAGCCAGGGAACTGGTTACCTGCCCTTGACGCTCGCCGCCTCCAGCTCGAGGTGGGTGGGGGAGTGCTCCTCCCCCGACTTGCCCTCCCCAGTGCTCCACGCCTGGACAGTCGAATCTTCATGCCTGGCAACCGCCAGACCCTTGAAAACACTTAGACCCGTGCTAGGGAGGTAGACTCTCTTTGCACGTCTCCCCTCTGTGCCCTGCGGTCCAGTTGGCCCAGCCTCTTATTTTCGATACCCAGAATCTGGGAATTCAGAGTTGCTCGTTTTACTCAGGAATGACTCATCTTACCCAGCAGGTCCTCCATTTGTTGAATGGGGTAATATTAAATAGCATCTCCGAGCGCCGTGCCTACAAGTTACCTTGATAAAGGATCGTGACTCACGAGCTTGGGCTTTGGCCTGCTTTTGGAGCCTGGGTCTAAGTGGGAAAAAATGGAGGGTCCTTTGGGTGTTCTGTTGTTTTCACAAGCACGGTAATTCTCCGCTGTCCAGTTGACTTCATCTTCCGCCCGGTATGTGTGAATCAGCAAGCACTTAGCGTCCTGATGGATAGTGTGATAAGAGAACCCCGCCTCGCTGGGTCTCAGAGGCCTCATTGTCTCCCTTTTCCATTCGCTCATTCCCACTCAGCCTCTTGGAAGAGTTTCTGTTAATAACGGGCTGAGGAAACCACACATTAGAGGCAGCGTGCTGCACACGGTGTGGTGCACAACGTCTGGACTTTCTGATCAAGTCACCCAGATCTGGGCTCAGTCCTCATTCTGCTGCTCGCCAGCTGTGTGAGCCCGAGGACGCTGGCTCAGCCTGGTTTCCTGCCAGGCCGACTAGAACCCCACCACCCTCCTGTGGGTCACTGTGAGCTGCCCAGAGAGAACAGGAGGCTCCCACAGGGAGTGGGTGGTCACTAAGGTCTTTCCCCAGTTCTCTGCCACTGTTCACTTACACTGGGAAAACTCGGGGGCTTCTTCCTTGAAGACACATGACCCCTGCTCTTGAGAACTTTCCATTTTAGAATAAATTCCCAGGGGGTGGCCCCCATGGCCGAGTGGTTGGATTGGCACACCCCACTTCAGCGGCCTGGGGTTTGCCAGTTCAGATCCTGGGCACTGACCTACACACTGCTTATCGAGCCATTCTGTGGCAGCATCCCACATAGAAGGATCTAGAGTGACTTGAAACTAGGATACACAACTATGTATTGGGGCTTTGGGGAGGAAAAAAAAAAGGAAGATTGGCAACAGATTAGCTCCGGGCCAGTTTTCCTCACCAAAAAAAACCAAAAAATAAAATTCCCCCTCTAGTGTTCAATCCTAACTTTTGAAAGTAAATTTTCTTCTCTACTCCACTGTATGTTTTTTCTGTAACATTAATAGGAAATACACAGTCTCACGTCACTTAACGAAGGGGTTGTGTTCTGAGAAATGCATCGTTAGGCAATTTCGTCATTGTGCAAACATCATAGAGTGCACTTACACAAACCTAGATGGTAGAGCCCACCACACCCCTAGGCCCTGTGGTGCTGATTTTATGCGAGCACCATCGTACGTGCGGTCCGTCATTGACCGAAATGTCGTTACGCAGCACATGACTATATTTTGAAGCATACTCCATTCTAAGCGCCTCGCAATCTTTTTGAGATGTAGGTACTCTTATCCCTAATTGAAGATAAAACAGAGGCCCAGGCGGGTTCAGTTCAAACTCCAGGATGTGTGAGTACAATGCCGACGTGCCTAACCAAGATACTGTCATATGTCCACATGAAGGATGTCACATGGAAGGGAGACAGAAAAAAGGGAGCAGAAGTGCTGAGGGACAGGAGGTCGCCAGATCCTTTGTGTACCTGAGTCTCCTCTGTGCGTCTCCTGGGTACAGCAGGAGTCAGTGCCGGATTAGGCCGAGATTCCCCCTTTCTGTGGCCTCCATCCGTCCCTAGCTCTAAGCACAGAAAGTCCGCCACACACCTGCACCCGCCGGCCGCAGACGATCATAAAGCTTTGTCCGGAGGCTTGTTTCTTAAGAGACAGCTTCTCAGCAGGGGGATTACAGCCATCAGGGAACAGAAGCACTTTAAAGGCTCTCAATATAGATGGCCAAATTGCTTTCCAGTTTATGCTCCTGCCAAAGGACTAGGAATCCTGAGCAGCGGTGTCCAGGACGCCCGCCTCGGGAGCCAGCTCATCGCTCCATTGTCAGAGGAAGGCTGGGAGGCCCCGAAACACGCCCAGGTCTTTGAAGTTCCTCGTTCCCAGCAGCATCAGCATCACCTGAGAACGTGTCAGAATTGCAAATTCTTGGGCCTCACCCCAGTCCTACTGAGTCAGAAGCCCCAGGGGTGGGGTGGAGCCCGGCAGTCTGCAAACAAGCCCTCCAGGTGATTCTGGTGCCTGCTGGGTCTGGGAGCCCCTGGTCTTGGGCAAGCTGCGTCAGCTGCAAGGGGAATACACACGCTTGTTTATGGACCAAATCCGTGATGGCTGGGAGCAGCTCCGAGGGCAGGGTCACTTGCACCTCGAGT
Organism: Equus asinus; assembly: GCF_041296235.1. Taxonomy (NCBI): domain Eukaryota; kingdom Metazoa; phylum Chordata; class Mammalia; order Perissodactyla; family Equidae; genus Equus; species Equus asinus. The sequence goes on from NC_091803.1 coordinate 37,937,029, forward strand.
TCACGTGGAGTCGGCACCTCTTAGCTCGTAACTTTAGCTTGGATGGTTGGGACCGTGAGGAGGGTGTCACTCTCGCTTGTGTTAAGGGTCCAGCTCTCGTAGACTCTTGTTATTCATCCTTGCAGGTTTATTCTGTGCCAGGCACGTTGTCATTCTCCCCTTTGTTGCTTCCCAAGAAGAAAGGAAAAGCTTAGAGCAGTTTAGAAACACCCTAAGGTCACACAGCCAGCAGCGGCAGAACTGAAATAGGAACCCAGTCCATCTGCCAGACTGAGCTCTTACCAGCCACACCGCCTGAGAGGAGGTGAGATGCTTACATAACATGGGAGCCTTTCAAATGATTGGGTTTGTTGCTGCTGTTCTGGAATCTTCCGAAGCTCTGTCTCAAGCACCTGAGAAAGTAGCTTTCCCCTGCATGGTCTAACCTCAGACCCTGACAAACCAAAGCTGATCTTGGGCCCACTTAGCTCTTGCCTGGTTGACAATTCCTAGCAGGTTGGTGAGGTGAGCTTTTATTTCCCCCCACCTGTTTTAATTCAGCTCGTAGGGATGTTTCCAGCGTGTCCAGACTCCAGGCATCCCGTTTAGGGAAGTGTCTCAGTTTTATATCCCTTGGCCATGACACTCGGAGTGATGAGTTCTCAAAGCCCACGTTAAATGACAGGTGAGGGGCCAGAGGGCTGAGTGTGGTTCGTCTGTTTCACCATCTCACTCAGGGGTGAGCCTTCCATTTGGGATTCACCCTGGGACTCAGCCCCCTGGGGCTTCACAGCTCAGCTTGTGGGGAGTGGTGGCGGGGTGGGCCAGAGGCCAGAGCCCAAGCGCCAGGCCAGGCTCACGGCCGCCCCGAGGGAGTCCCCCTGGAGGGCCTCTGGAGGTGCCCTCATCACAGCAACACAGAGGAGACTCGGAATATTCCCTTTTGGGGCTGGAGAAGGGAAGCCAGATGAAATGTGAAGAGGTGTCTGGAAGCGCGGAGGAAACCAGTGGGCCCTTCCAGAAGTTCTATTTGTGGTAAGAAACCTTGGCATGGGGCAGCCAGCTCTACTGCAAAAATAGACCGAAGTGCCGAGAAACGGCTCCATTCTGGAAGCAAAGGTCCCTCCGGAGAGGAGGCGAGCTCGAGCAAGACTTCAGAAGTCTCTGTCCCTCTCTTCTGCTTCCCTCTGGACTCCAGCACTGTGAAGAGAGAAAAAGCAGAACATTGAAAAATGAACTCTTGAGTACAGCCATGCGTTTACTGTCGCAGATGGGGCCAATGGGAACGCAGGGCAAAGGGAAGGTTTCAGATCAGCTTCTGGAAACCAAAGGGGCCTCCAGTCCATCCCTGTGTCTGCCAGGACCAGCTTCCCTCACTGTCTTCATTCTCCTTGGCCTCCAAATGGGTGAGATGACTAAGGCAATAGGGTACAATGTGCCAAAGGAGGGAGTGTGGCTGGAAGATTCAGACCTTGACAGTGATCAAAGGCAGGACCCCGGAGAGAGGTGGTCTGAAGACCCTCCTTTAAAACTGCGAGCTGACAGCCTAATGGGGGTTGTGAAAGAAGGAAATGAGACGTGACCCACTCGTGAGGTCCATCCTGACTCTGGAAGTCTGCCCCTGCCGTCTCTCTGTTCGGGGTGCTCATTTGGCTCCTCTCTGGGGCACAAACTTCCTCTCTTCTAGCGCCCCGGCCCCTGCAGTGACAACAGCAACAAGCAGCCGCAGGCGTCCATCGGCTTCCTGACATCACAGGAGAACCAAGTCTGAAGCTTCTTGGGGTGGTCCTCGAGGAACCCCATCGTATTTTCCTGGACTCCTGGCCACGCTAAAGTTGCTGTGAACAGACACAAGTGCACATAAAGAGTTGTGCTCCTGGAAGGGGGCCCTTTGTTTTGGGGGGGAAACCATAAAGGAGCTTATACCCCGTGTCTCCTCGGTTAGAACTGGGACACATCATCAAGCAAATCAGGTTGCTTGCCCCTTCTGCCCACAGGAGATGGGTGGCATCTGCACCTTCCTCCCTCTCTCTGTTTGAGGCCAAGAACTGTCAACATCCAGCTGTGGCTTTATATTCAGCTGCCACTCAGCTGGTTGGAGTTGAAAGGTCAAATGTCATGGGGAATTAGCAGCCCGGTTTACCAGCAGCACTTCTGTGCTCAGAGGGCGCGAGGGCGCCTGTCAGCGACCTTAGGCAGGGACTAGAGACAGAATTCCCTCTCACACAGACACGCCTTCATCCGCTTATTTGCTTATTAATGTTGGACTGAAGTGGAAAGGAGTTGCATTTTCCTGGAAGCACCCCATTTCTTTGAGCCGAACTTCTTCAATCGTGTCATTCTGGTAGGGCCTGCCATTCACAGCACCTCACTCCCCTAGCCACAGGTGGGCACATGACCCAGGCCCAGCCAATCAGAGTGACCCCTCCTACCGTGGGATGGGACCCATCACTTCCTGGGCAGGCGGAGTTGCAAGGAAGATTCTCTTACCTGTTGGGGCCACTGTCCTGGAAGGACCTGATCCGGGTTGCTGGCAGCCATTTCCCAGCGCACGTTGAGAATGCACTTGCCATAGCAGAGAAGGGCAACCCAGTTGGAGAGAGCATATGGAGGGCAGCATTTGGGTCCTGGATCCGTTTGTGCCCCATGCTGGATCCACCCCACCCTTGCCAGTTACACAAATCAACAAACCACCTCCCTCCTTTTGCTTATCTTAGTTTGTACGTTTCTGTCTCTTGCCACCACAAAGCCCTGACTCTTACGGGGCATATTTGGGTACAGGAAGAGCCCCACAGTCTCTGAAAAGAGCTTGCCAGCGCTGGGAAAGTGTAGACTGATAGGGGGTAAAACAGAAATGTTTAGCTCGACTTGAGAAAGTCAAGTGTTTCAGCCCCTTGAGATGCACTCATTGACCCACGGCCAGTGGATAGGCTGATGACGAATCCTTTGTGTCCATGCATCCAGGTAGGTTCATTAATGGGGTTCATGTTCCCAATAGAAGGTACTGCTGTAGGTCAGGGTGAGTGAAGGCAGGGAGCAGAAAGTCCTCACACACTGACAGGCAACCTAGGTGACCAGTTGACCAGCTTCCCTCCACCACCCGTGGGAGGCTGCTTTCTCTGGCCCGTCCTGGGGTTTGAAACAGAGTTCCCTGAATCGGGGATGACTCATCTCAGCCAGAGCCTTTTGTCAAACTCCACTGGAGGTCTGATTAGGATCCTCTCCAGAGGGAGGTGCCCTCTTGCCTTAGAGAGTTTGGGAGGACGTCACTAAACCCTGCCCGTAGCCTGGGGCAGCCTGCCTTCAAGCACAGACCATCTGTTAGCTAGAGTTTTTGCTCTTTCAGTCCAGGCTTCCCTATCACTTATTCTGAAATTGGAAATGTGTCCCAAACCAACAATTGCCCGGGCCACGGTGTTCCGTGCTGAGTGTCCCCACAGGAGACACAGGGAACACGATGAGTGCAGCTGGCAGTCTTTGCTCCCTGCCCTAGTAAAGAGACTGTTTTGCCTGGCTGCCGTGGCACACAGCTCCTGGCTCCCGCTTGACTTCACGTGGTGAAAACTGTCTCGAAGACGGGACAGGACTCCAGAGGATTCCGCCCCGCCCCCCCCATATCTCTCTCTAGAAGCATTCGAAGGAGGTGTTTTTTAATGAAACAAAGTGGAAGTCAAGCCCAACTCAACCACTTACTTACTTTTGGCCTTGGATAAGTCCTATGTATCCATGAACCTCAGTTTTCTTCTCTGTACAATGGGGATAATAATACTGAAGTGTTTAAGACTAGTTCAGGGGCCGGCCCCGTGGCTGAGTGGTTAAGTTTGCGTGCTCCGCTTCGGCGGCCCAGGGTTTCGCTGGTTCATATCCTGGGCGGGGACACGGCACCACTCGTCAGGCCACGCTGAGGCGGCATCCCACTTGTCACAACTAGAAGGACCCACAACTAAAATATACAACTAAGTACTGGGGGGATTTGGGGAGAAAAAGCAGAAAAAAAAAAAAAGATTGGCAACAGTTGTTAGCTCAGGTGCCAATCTTTAAAAAAAAGACTAGTTCAGCTGTGAGTGACAGAGCTCTAAGTACAGTGGCTTAAAACACTCATGTAAAGCCCTCTCGAGGCTGGTGGTTGCTGGGGGCTGTGGAAGGGAGAATGGGGAGTTATTGTTTAGTAGGTATAGAATTCCAGGTTTACAGGATGAAAAGAGTTATGGGGATGTGTGGTGGTGATGGCTGCACAACTAGGTGAATGTATTTAACACTGCTGAACTACACACTTAAAAATGGCTGAGATGGTAAAGTTTATGTTGCATGTATTTTAACTCAAAAAATGAAATTAAATTCAAAAAATTTTACTTAAAAAGATGATGCATACCAATAAAAAAGACCCCCATGGCAGGCAGTCACGGCTGATAGGAGGGGTCACAGACTGGGGCTCCTTCAGTCTTCCTGTGCTAGCTTCCATCCCAAAGGCCACCTCATGGTCTAAAGTGGCTGCTAGAGCTCCAGCCATTACGTTTCAGACTGCACAAAACAAGAAGTACATGCTGATGCACCATTTTAGGAGCCTTCCCGGAAGTCCACCACAAAACTCCTGCTTATATTTCTTTGGCTAGAATTTGGTCACGTGGCCATATCTAGCTTCAAGAAAGTCCAGGACAGGTAGGTAGGTAGCCTCTAATTGCTGCCGCCTGGTATTCACTCCCTCGTGTAATTCCCTCCCCTTGAGTGTGGGCTGGACCTAGTCGCTTTGTTCTAGCCAATGGAATATGGCAAAAGTAATGGGATGTCACTTCTGGGATTAGGTTACAAAGAGATGGTGGCTTCTGTCTTGGGTGCCCTCTCTTGTTCTCTTGCTCTGAGGAAAGCCATCTGCCATGTTGTGAGCTGCCCTGTGGAGAGGCCAGGTGGCAAGGAACTGATGTCCCTGGCCAACAGCTAGTGAGCACCTGAGGCCCTCAGTCCCACAGCCACATGAGTGAACTCAGGACATCCTCCCCTAGTCAAGCCTTCAGATGTCTACAGCCCCAGCAGACATCTTGACTGCAATATCCTGAGCGGTTGATCCAGAAGACCCACAAAACTGATCCATGGGAACCGCGAGATAATAATGTGTATTGTTTTCAGGGCTAAGTTCAGGGCTCATTTGTTACACAGCAAGAGTTAACTAATACAGTATTTTCTGGGTAGACTCATTCCCAGAGTTCTGTTACTGAGAAGGAGGGAGGTTGGGAGGCAACCAACAGTCGCTGCCACCTGTACACACGTCAAAGGACTATTGGTGAGTCTGTAAAGTGCTCACCTACAGTGGGCCAGCACCCGGGAAGCACCTAAGGAGAGGTGGCTAGCAGAGGGCCACTGTCCAGAGTCTGCTCTCCACGCTTCGCACCAAGCTCTTCTAGGAGACACAGCTGTGCTGGACCTAAGATGTTATTTTCTCTGGCTTCTCCCCTGTCACAGTTCAGACCCCACTCCCCAAATCCAACCAGTAGAATGACTACTCCTGCAAAAGCCAAGACCCCCTGAGCCAGCGGGTGGGCTCACGGAACGGTAAGATTTTAGCGGGAAAGGGGCTTAGAGCCCCTTTCATCCAGGCGCCCCACTTATGACGTGAACCAGACACTTGCTCAAGGTCACCCAGCCTCAAGGCAGAGGTGGGAGCCTGAGCCCCTCTCGCGAGATCCCCTCGCTCTCTGCTCCACCTTCCTCTTGCGCTGCTGTTGCTGAGGCAGACCCAGGATTTGGAGCATTTACAGAGTTCCCTATAAAAAAAAAAAAAAAAAAAAAAAAAAAAACTGTGCTAGTTCAACCCAATTTTCTCTCCCCGAGAGGAGTGGAGGTCAGGTTTATGGGACATGAAGTGCTTTTTGAGTGAACGAGCATCGTATTTCCTCCTGGTTTTGCTTTAGGCTGTTGGAGATCTTTCCTTGTGTCTGTCTACAGAGACCTAAAGTCCTTGCAGGACCCCAAGAGGCTGTTACTTGCGGCGGCGCCGGGAGAAAAATCTAGAGTGTTCCCTGGGTCCCACGGTGATGTGTGTACCTAACTGAGGCAAGAATTGAGTCCCCCCTTGTTTTTTCGCCCCTCCCCCAGGCTGTAGGGGTTTTGTCACCCTGGGAGAATGTGGACTCCTGACTCATTTCACATTTAATGAAATCCCAATTTTTCAGACTGAGTTGAGACCAAGACCTTTCAGTGAAACAAACGTTCTGGGGAGAAAAAAAACCTGACAAATCCTGAGTCGTCGACTTCTCAATCTCCTTCAATAATGATGGAAGATGAAATGTGTGCCAGTATTCTCGCTCCTGATTTTTGTTAGTGAACTAGGATATATGAGAACTTAATAAAATATTCACAGAAGGCTTAACTGCCTTATTAAAAATCTTTACCAGTCCTTTGAATTCTGTAAAAGCAGCGATTTCTTTAAAATGAGTGAGTATGAAGGGCAATGGGTGCACCTGTGGGGTCCTATTCTTATTTAATGTGTGTAAACATGCTTTTATAAATTAAAAAAAAACGGCCTTTAATAGGTTGTTTAGCATGAAGTTGCCGAAGCTTGTGAGGGTCCTGCTGGTCATTGCAGAGGGGCCCTACCATGTGAACGCTGTGTGGGCGGTGACACGTCGCGCATTTCCCCATGGGTGCCTAACTTGAAAAGGCCAGTGTGAACTGGAGGGATAAACATGGAGAGGCCACGCTCTGAGTTTGGACAGTTGTCGCGACAAAGTGATGCACAAGAGAGTTTGAACACCCTGTCTTCTTGAAAGGAGGGCGGACTGAGCAGAGAGCACTGTGTGTGTGTGTGTGTGTGTGTGTGTGCGCCTGTGCATGGGGGAGCTTTGGGTGGGAGAGGAGTGTTAAGGAGGAAAGGAATCCTTTCATTCTGATAAGGAGCAGAGCAGTTCTGGAGCGGTCTGGAGCTGGATACGTGTCCAGCTTGAGGCTTTTCAATGAGTCACTGATGGCCGTTTAGCTGGGCCACTGAGTCATGGGCTGGGGCCGGGGTGATTTTTGCTTTACACCGCCCTCTGTCATTATATCCTCTGTTAGGAATTTCATGTGCACAAAAGATATAGTGAGTCGGCTGTTTGCTAACAATGGGCCTCTCTCAGAGAGTGCCATCCACAGGAAACGTTACCGTTGGGCAGTTGGGACCCTGGCATCAGTATTTAGCTGGTGGCAACTCCATAGCTCTCACCTTTTCAGACCTCAGGGGGTGGTCTTGTAACCCCAGAGCTAAAGCTGCATGCACAGAGGCCACGGGGCAGAGCGTGTCAGTGCGGGGACCCATGCCACCAGGATTCATTGGGATGGTTTCCCCTCTCAGCCCCGTTCCCTCGCCCCATCGCTCTGTGCATGGCCGTCTCTCCATCTTCCTGGTGACTACGTGTTTGCAGCAAACCATGAATGTTCTCCTTATTACGTTTTCAGAATATGAGTGTCAACCTCAACTGGAAGGCGGCAGGGGTCTGGGTGGGTGGCTGTCCTGGGCTGCGCGGGGGAGTCCAGGTGGGAGAGAACACAGTGGGCTCACCTTTCTTTGTCGGGTGGGTCACAGGATCCGCTGTGTGAGGCTAGAGGGAAACCCCAGACCCTGATGAGGTTTTCTCAGGGAAGACAAGCTTGGGACCACAGGAGGAAATGGGCAGCGGCTGCATGTGGTTCCTGAAAGCACTGACATGCAGGAAGTGAGTCATTGCAAGACTCGGCTGTTGGGTCATCACGTCTGTGGCTCAGGGGGGGAGGCGAGTGACCAGATGTTTCTGGCACTCACCAAGACGTCTTTACGTGTTTCTCCTTAAACATTTGGAAGAAAACATGGTTTTTCTTTTCCATCATATGCTCAGCACTCTAAGAGATTTTTGGTCCTAGAAGGACATCCTGGTGTTTTACCAAACTGGGACTTCTCACTTGAAGCTTGTAAAGTGCTAGACGGATCCTATCAGCAGCAATAAGGCGGCCTCTGAGGCAGCCGTGCCTTGAGCCAGATTGTTCGAAGTGCTTTGTGCGTTTAATAGCTGACTCCTGGCTGAGAACAGACGGACGGGAGGGTCCCAGGGCTGGGCGGGGAGTGGCCAGCAGCCTTCCTGGGGGGACCCCCCTGCCCCCAGCACTCGTCAGACGAATGAGTATCACTCCACACATGTGGGTTTTTAAAATATCATAGCCCTTTAGAAAATTTTTTTTATTTAAAATTTTTTTCCAGCTTTATTGAAATAGAATGAACATAGAACATTGTGGAAGCTGAAGGTGTACAGCGTGTTGATTTGATATGCTTCCTCGTTGCACAATGATCACCACCAGTGTGAGCTAACACCTCCATCACGTCACGTAATTACCATTTCCTTTTTGTGGTGAGAGCATTTGAGATCTACTCTCTTAGCAACTTTCAAGTATACGAGACGGTATTATTAACTACAGTCACCATGCTGTTCATTAGATCCCAGAACCTATTTGTCTTATAACTGGAAGTTTGTGCCCTTCGACCAGCGTCTCCCCATTTCCCCCACTCCCAGCCCCTGTAGCCACCACATTACTCTCTGTTTCTGTGAGTTCTGCTTTTTTAGATTCCACTTGTAAGTGAGAACTCACAGTGTTTGTCTTTCTGACTTAGCTCATTTAGCTCTTTTCACTTCACTCAAGGTCCATCCATGTTGTTGCAAATGGCAGGGTTTCCTTCTTTCTCGTGGCTGAGTAGTATTCCATTGTATGGAAAGGCCACATCTTCTTCAGCCAGTTATCTGTTAACAGACACTTCGGTTGTTTCCATATTTTGGCAATTGGGACTAATGTTGCAATGAACATGGGAGTGCAGCTGTCTCTTTGAGATCCTGTTTTCATTTCCTTTGGATTTATACCCAGAAGTGAGATTGCTGGATCAAATGGTAGTTTTATTTCAAGTTTTGGAGGAACCTCCATACTGTTTTCCATAGTGCCAGTACCCATTTACAAACCCACCAGCAGTGCACAAGGGTCCCCGTTTCTCCACATCCTTGTCAACATTTATCTCTTGTCTTTTTGGTAATTGCCATTCGAACAGGTGTGAGGTGACATCTCATTGTGGTTTTGATTTGCATTTCCCTGATGGTTAGTGATGCTGAGCATCTTTTCACGTCCTTGGTGGCCATTTATAAGTCTTCTTTGGAAAAATGTTCAGCTCCTATTTTTAAATTGTTTGTTTTTTACAATTGAATGGTATGAGTTCTTTACATATTTTGGACATTAACCCCTTATCAGATGGATCATTTGTAAATATCTTCTCTCATTCCATGGGTTGCCTTTTCATTTTATTGATGTTTTCCTGTGCTGTGCAGAAGCTTTTTAGTTTGATGTAGCCCCACTTATTAATTTTAGCTTTTCTTGCTTGTGCTTTTAGTGTCATATCCAAAAAATTGTTGCCAAGACCAAGGTCAAGGAGGTTTTTCGTCGTGTTTTCTTCCAGGAGTTTTATGGTTTCAATTCTTATGTTTAAGTCTTTAATCCATTAGGAGTTAATTTTTGTGAGTGGTGTAAGATAGGGGTCCAATTTCATCCTCTTGCTTGTGGATATCCAGTTTTCCCAACACCGTTTATCGAAGACACTGTCCTTTTCCTATTGAGATTCTCGTCAAATATTAATTGACTGTGTATGGGAGGGTTTATTTCTGGGCTCTCGATTCTGTTGCATTGGGCTCTGTGTCTGTTTTTATACCAGCACCATACTGTTTCGATTACCGTAGCTTTGCAGTATAGTTTGAAATCAGGAAGTGTGATGCTGCCAGCTTTGTTCTTCTTTCTTAGGATTGCTTTGGCCATTTGGGGTCTTTTGTGGTTCTGTACAAATTTTAGGATTGTTTTTTCTATTTCTCTGAAAAATGCCCTGGGAACTGCCATAGGGATTGCCCTGGATTTATAGATGACTTTGGGGAGTACGGACAAAATGTCACAATCCTTTATTCCTCTAAATCAAATGGGATGTGTTGTGAGCCGCCATCCGTTCAACCCTTGGGCTCTCGGCCCCCACTCCTCAGATTTGGGAGAACGTCTCAGGAGGATCTGAGGTCAGAACATGTATGGAAACGCATCCCCCATCTTGAATCTACGCCGAGACTGCTGTGTGCTCTGACTCCAAGTGCCAGGAGCCCTCAAAGGGGGCAGCTCCACAGCTTGTGAACCAAGCTTTCCCAGCAGCCAGAAAGAGCTCTGTTCCTAGTACTGAGGGGCCTCACATCTCCTCTCAGGGGGCTCTGCAAAGCCCCAGGCCCTTCCCAATTTTGGGGGACTATTTCCAAACCTCCTTTCAGCATATCATCTTCTATCTTCCCCTCAAAACTCTTCCCCCTGGCATCCTTGAGTTTCTCTTCTTGGGTCTCACCTTCCTGGGTGTGCTTGGGGACTGAAATGCTCAAACTGGCCTTGCCCCTTGACACTGTAATTGTTTGTTATCTCCCGTTAAGCAGGGACCAAGCTTTGTCTAGCCTAGCACCTGCTACAAAGTCAGAACAATGACCTTGGGAAAGTTACTCAACCATACCAAACCTCAGTTTCCATTTCGGTACTGAGGTCCAACGTGCTTTCACACCATCTGTCCGTTCTCTTTCATTTGTCCCTGACACAAAACCAACTCAAACTGGCTTAAGCAAAAAGGGTACTGATTGGCCCACATTATCGAAAAGTGCAGGTGTAGATGTGGCTTCAGGAATGGCTGGATCCAAGTACACGAACGTGGTGTCAGGAATCCTTCTCTGTGTTTCTGGAATCTAGTTTCTTTGTGGTGGTTTCATTCAAGCTCAGGTTCTCTCCTTGTAGTGTGGAAATGGCTGCCCAAGGCCTCATCTTCCCAAGGGTAAATAGCAAGAGGCCCAGGTTGTGTCTTGTTGGCTCTGATTGGGTCGCCTGGCCAGTCCTGAACCAATCACTGTGTCAAGTAGGGTGCACTGCTTTGATTGGCCAGGCCTGGGACCATGGCCATCCCCTGAGCTAGGAATGATGTCATCTCTACCCAAAGCTCCTTAACTGAGAGGAGGTGAGGGGCAAGTCTTCAGAGGCAAGTCCCAGCCCTATTGCCAGGAAGAGGAGGAAAGGAGGCCGGGCAGACCAGGACATCAAGTGCCACCGCACCATCCGTCACCATCTGCTCCTGCCCTGGCCACTGGGGCATCTTGACCCATTGTTCCTCCTGCTCCCCCCGGTTCATCCACCTTCACCCCAGCACAGGTCAGGGCAGTGGGCTGGTGGCGAGTGGGTGAGAGTGTCTCAGCACTCGGGCCTCAGCCTCTGCACTACCTTCCAGGCATGGTGTAGGGAGGTCCCCCACCCTGGGGGGCTATACTGGGTTGAATAGTGTCCCCCCAAAATCCATGTCTGCCCAGAACCTGTGACTGTGACCTTATTTGGAAATAGGGTCCTTGCAGATGTAATCAAGTTAAGGTGAGGTCATCCTGGATCAGCAGGGCCCTAGACTGCTGTCTTTCTACGAAGAGGGAAATTTGGACACACAGATTCGCAGGGAGAAGGCTACGTGACGAAGGAGGAGAGATGGGAGTGGTGCAGCCAGAAGCCAAGGACACCAAGCATGACCAGCAACCAGCGGAAGCTGGAAGAGGCCAGGAAGGGTTCTCCCCAGAGCCTGCAGAGGGAGCAGGGCCCGGTGGACACCTCGGCTTCAGACTTCCAGCCTCGGGAGTCGTGAGACAGCAGATGTCTTGTTTTAAGCCTCCCCATTTGTGATTCTTTGTCACAGTGGCCCTGGGACTCTAACACAGGGCCTTCCTGAGAATCCGCACTTCTTCTCCCCACCCTGCTAAGGACTTCGAATGGGAAACTGGCCCCCTTCCAGGAGGAGAAGAAATTCTCAGCTGATGAAAGATTTCAGCGGAAAAGGCCACATGATGTGTGCAGCTGGCGCCACTTCACAGGGAAGGCCCATCCCCAGCCCTGAGGCCCAGGGCCTCATCTCCCTGGGGACAGTGGTGACCAGCATCCTCACTCCCCACCCCCACCCCCAGCCCTCCCCAGCTGCCCCCGAGCTCACAACAAACCGAAAGCCCAAAGAGGGCTCTGCTGAGCCAGCAGCCTTGGGATGCTAGGGCTGGGCTGCCCAGCTCGTCCCTATGTGCCCAGGCCTTTCCGGTTGTAGCCCTGGGAGCTCTGCATCTGGGAACCTCTTGGTTCTGGGCAAGCCAGGAGAGCCGGCCCCCCTTGCTGGGGCTTGGGTTGGTTTTAGGTCCCTGGGAGCCGGGAGAACAGGCTCACATACTTGTGTGTCCTACCCCATATGCCCATCAGCATTTTTAAGGCCTTTATCGTGTGCCGATTTGTGCCTGGTACTGTGTGAACTATCTAGTCCTTGTAACATTCCCGTGAGGTACATGCCACAATTGTCCCCACTTTACAAGTTGAGGCTCCAGGAGAGGGTCAGCGCCCGGTGTGTAGACGGCAGATCCTGTGCCAGCTACACCAGCATGGCCCGGGTGGCTTCCTCATTCTGTGCCCTCTGCGTGCCCTGGACTCGGCTTGGAGGGAGTGCTTGGGGAAAACGCTGAGCCTTGGGCTCTCTGCGCACCTGCCCGATCACTGTCGTCTGCGGACGGGAAAAGCAGCTCCCTGTGATGTCTCCCTTCCCGGACTCTGCCCGTGACCCCACCAGAGGCTCATGAGTGGCCTTGCTGAGCAGTGAGCAGCAAGGACTCAGGCCGCTCATTGCTTGGCTTTGAATTCCAAATCGGCCACTTGCTGTCCGGGTGACCTTAGGCAAGTCGCTGCTCTGTGCCTCAGTTTCCTTGCCTGGAAGATAGGGATAATACCTGTATCTCCTTGCAGGGCTGCGTGGGGTTATAGCACGGGTGTTGGCATTATTGTTGAGAGGTTGTGAGCTGAGGGTTTCGGACCTCAGGTCCCAGAGTCAGATGGAGCTGGATGCAGACAGCAGTGACCTCAGGCACGTTACCCTGAACTCGAGCCTCCCTTCTGTAAAATGGGGATAAAGCTGCTCTTTCCTCATGGGGTGGCTGTGAGATGGAAGAGGACCGGCTGTTGCAGGTTACCCCAGCCAGCTCCAGGGTGAGCGGCCATCAGATGTGGCTCTGATGGACACAGATGCTCGGGCCAAGCCTGTGGTTAGTTTACATTAAGGACAATTGTTTTTCTTCTGGTCCTTCAGTGGCCCCATTGCACATGGTTTGAAATGTCCCCAAGCTTGCAAGATGGCCAGCGCTGGGTGGAGTTGAGAGGGTTGAATGTGCTGCACTCCTGCTAAAGAGTCAGCCAAAGGCTGGCCCGGTGGCGCAGTGGTGAGTGTGCACATTCTGCTTTGGCAGCCCAGGGTTCACCGGTTCGGATCCCGGGTGCAGACATGGCACCGTTTGGCAAGTCATGCTGTGGCAGGCGTCCCACGTATAAAGTAGAGGAAGATGGGCACGGATGTTAGCACAGGGCCAGTCTTCCTCAGCAAAAAGAAGAGGATTGGCAGCAGATGTTAGCTCAGGGCTGATCTTCCTGAAAAAAAAAAAGAACCAAGAGGCCGGGTGAGAGGAAGGGGTCGGGGGTCAGGAGACCTGGGTCCTGTCTCGGCTCCATCTGATGTCGCGCATCCTTGACTTCTCAGGCCTTGATTACCCATCTGTGGAATGGACAGAACTTCGGGTTCTGAGCCTGGGGCTTGGGCTGGAGATGATGTCACCAGTCACTCCCCAGGGTGACTCTCGAGGTAAGTAATTTTCAATACTCATCGTTCATTTGACCAGGGCAAGTTTCACGGGCGGGTGACCTGTGTGGTCAGGGTCCCCTGGTCAGAAGGACCCCATGCTGATTGAATGCTCTGTAGCTGCCATCTTGAAATTCTTCATTTTTGAACAAGGGGCCCTGCGATTTCATTTCGCACTGGTCTCCGCAAATTGTACAGCCAGTCCTGCCTTTGACAAATATTTCCTGAGCATCGAGGGTGTGCGAGGCTGGGTGGCGGGTACCAGGGATATGCTGGTGGGGAAAGGTTGACATAGTCTCTCTCCTCATGGAGTTCATAGTCTCTTAGGGTTGTAATGGGTTGAACAATAGCTCCAAAAAGATATGCTCAAATCCAAACCCCAGGCAGCTGTGCACGTGACCTTATTTGGAAATAGGGTCTTTGCAGATGTAATTAAATTAAGGATCTCGGGATGAGGTCATTCTGATTTAGGGTGGGCTGTAAATCCAGTGACTGGTGTCCTTATAAGAGAAAGGAGAGGGAGATTTGAGAAACACAGAGGGAAAGCCATGAGAAGTCAGAGGCAGAGGTTGGAGCAATGCATCTACAAACCAAGGGACGCCAAGGATGGCCGGCCACCGCCAGAAGCCAGGTGAGAGGCCTGGGACAGCTTCTCCCCGGAGCCTCCGGGAGGAACCAGCCCTGCTGACACTTTGCTTGCGGACCTCTGGCCTCCAGAACTGTGAGAGAATAAATTTCTGTTGTTTTAGGCCCCCAAGATTGTGATAATTTGTTACCGAGCCCTAGGAAATGAATACAAGAGTAGACAGACATTGATCAAACCGTCAGGCGAACATGTGAGATTTCTAGGATGACAAGGAGGTGCAGGGTGCCGGGGCTGGGGAAGGATTCTCTGGGACTAGGAATCCCAGACAGAGTTAACTAATGGGGCAGCCAGAATATTCCAGGCTGAGGGAAGGGCATGGGCAGATGTCCTGGGTGGGAGGCACTCTCTGAAATTGAGGGGAGGCACACCCCGGCAGCTTTCAGGCCACGTGGGTCTCTCTGATGTGTTGTCTTGGCCACCGAGGGTTTTAAAAAGCCACAGAGCTGGACAGGTGTCACTGCTGATGGCAGTAGCAGCCATTTGGCGCCTGTGGTTTCAACCCCACCCATTTCACATGTTTATGTTACCGGACTGGCCCCCGAAGGGAATCTGTTTGCCAGGCTCTAACCTGCCCGGAGCCTTCGCCAGCATCCGCGGACCTGGTGGAGCCTGTGCCTGGTCGCCCAGGCCAGAAGTGCTGGGATGTTTGCTGTTCCCAGCCCACAATGGGGAGAGCTTTCTGTGGCCTTTGGTTGCCCTGGGAGAGCTCGGCAAGACCTGGCTGACGATGCGGCTGTGCGAAGGGCCCCAGACCTACTATCTGGGGGAGCAGGACATTCCCTGTAGGAGACAGGGGTGCAGGCGCTTCTGTGGTGCTGGCTGCAGGGAAGGACACGGATGGGGCCAGAGTGATTTTGGCTTCTCCAGGCGGCCAGCTGCATGGCTTAGGACTGTGCCCTTTTTTCCATCAATAAATCCAGAGGCATTACTCTCATCAGCTCCTCCTCTGCAATGCCAGATTCATAACCATACCTCCCAGGTAAAGTAGCTGTGAGACTTAAACGAGATGATTTGCTCTTTCCTTCAACAAATACATTCTAAGCAGCTGCTGGGTGTTAGGCACTGATCTAGACGCAAGGATACTACAGAGGACGAAATAAGACAGAAACACACTCTCTCCTGGAACTGACATCCCAGATCAGGGGTCTGCAAACTACAGCCCCCAGCCCCGATCTGGCGCGGCGTCTGTTTCTGCACAAACTGTAAACTAGGAATGGTTTTTACGTTTTCCAATGGTTGAAAATGATCAAAAGAAGAATAACATTTCATGACATGCGAAAACTATACAGAATTCAAATTTCAATTCTATATTCAATTCAGAATTCAAAATTCAAATTCTATAAGTAAAGTTTTACTGGCACACAGCCAGGCCCATTCATTCTCCTATTATCTATGGCTGCTTTGGGCCTATAAGAACAGAGTGGGCAACCGCAACAGAGACCATAGGGCCTGCAGAGCGGAAAATGCTTGCTATCAGGTCCTTTCCAGAAAAAGTCTGTCAGCCCCTCATCAAGATTCTTGCTGTTCACAATGCGGTCTCTGGACCATAAAATAGCAGCATCACCTGGATGCTTGTTAGGATCCCGATCTCCTGAAGCGGAATCTGCATTTTCCCAGGATCCCCTGGGGACCTGTGTGTACGTTAAAGTGTGAGATGTACTGTTTAAAGTGATGCATGCAAAACGCTATCCAGATTGTCTGCTGTGATGGGCCGAATAATGGTCCCCAAACAGGCCCGTGTGCTAATCCCCAGCACCTGTGAATATGTTAACTTATGTGGTTAAAGGGACATCCCAGATGTGATTAAGGATTGGAGACAAGGACAGACACCTGGGTTATCCCGGTGGGCCCAACAATCTCATTGCAAGGCTCCTTCAAGAGGAGGCAGGAGGATCGAAGAAGAAGACAGAGATGTGATGATGGAAGCGGAGGTTGGAGTGATGTGCATTAAAGATGGAGGAGGGGCTGCAAGCCAAGCCGTGCAGGCGGCCTCTAGAAGCTGGGAAAGGCAAGGAGACAGCTTCTTGCTTGGAGCCCCCGGGAGAAGCGCAGCCCTGCCAACACCTTGATTTTAGACTTCTGGCTTCCGGAACCGTAAGAGAATACATTTGTCTCAAGTTGGCAAGTTGTTTAACCTCTCTGAACTTGATTTCCCCACCTACACAGTGGGGATCACCACCGTGCCTGCCTCCTGGGGCAGTTGCGAAGCTGAACCGAGACCCTGAGCAAGACTCTGGGCCCTGGCCACGCTGGAGGAGAACGCATGTGTGTTGGTGGGCAGACTGGAAATCAGATCTCCAAACTGGGTGGGCGCCTCCGAGGTGTTCTGGTTCAGGGCCTCTGGGTGCCGGCCACAGCTCTGCTCCTAAGGGAGAAGAGAACTCGCATTCCCTCTGTTGTCTTTGCTCTATACCTGAGCTAGTCCCCCAGCCCATTGCCGTTTGCTGTGGCTGCTGCAGACCCATGTGGGCTTCCGCCCTCATATGGCTGGGCTCCTGTGGGTTCCCGGCACACAGAAAACGCTTACTGGACCAGTGAATGAATGATGAAGGGACAGAGAGGTCCCAGGTTCAGTGGAGGCTCTGCCTGCCCCTAGGAAACGCGGGGTGACCAGGGGTTCCTGCAGGACGAGATGGGACATCTGCTCAGCTGCTCAAGAGTCAGGGGCCCGAATGTGTCTAGAGAGTGGGGGGTGGGCCAGGCTCTTGCTGGAGGGGACTCCCAGGTGACATCCCAGTAGAGAAGTGGAGTGAGGTGGGGCGAATCAAGAGGCTTGCTGCTTTGATCTGCCCTTCCATCCGTCCTTCTGTCCAGGAGGCATCATTTCCCTGACTCTGAGACAGGCTCCCAAAGATAAGGCGGGAGGACTGGCGGGTGTCTGTGCGTCTGGGTGAGAGGGGACGTGTGACCTGTTTGCCCCCAAACAAAAGCCCAAGTCAGCAGGCCTGCGGGAGGGGCCGCTGGTGAAATGGGAACTGGGCAGGAGGTGAAGATGTGGGGAGCAGGTTGCTCTGGGCGTGGCTGCAGGGTCAGCGTACATGTCCCTGTCTCGGGGGTGTGGGCAACTGTAGGACAAGGACCATGTCCTAAATTCGCCACTCTGTCCCTCATGCTCATCACAGTGGGGACCCATTGTAGGTGGTCGGCAAGTCATTTCTGGACGGATTGATATCGGAATGGTACTCACTCATCCTGCAACCTTGAGCAAGGTGCCCCTCCCCTCTGAGTGTGTCCTCCTCTGTAGGGTGGACCAGGGGATCCCCGAGACTTCTCGAGTCTGCTGTCCTGAGCTGACCCCTCCTGCCCCGGCTGGGTTTTGGTCTTGGGCCACGGGAGGTCCTGAAATGGTTTGTGGCCATCGCCCTGCCGCTCAGGGGGAGCCGGGCAGTTCCCACATCGGACTCGAGAGGGTCACCTGGGCCAGCCCTGGGCTCCAGAAACTTCCTCCCCTGAGAGGGGAGCTTGTACATGTGTCGGGCCCTGGCTTGAAACTCGTCATCCACTCCCCAGGACGGCCGGGATGAAACCCAGAATCCTGACTGTGCTCAGACTTTGGCAAACGTCTGGCGCCTCTGTGCACCCCCGGCCCCCTCTGCCCGGCCCCCCTCAGCTCTCTCCTGCCTCGGGGCCTCTGCAAAGCCTCTCCCTCTGCCTGGAACACCCCCCTCCTCCTTTCTTCCTTTCACTGTCTCCAGTCCACACTTCAGGCCTCTGCTCAGATGGTGACGTCTCAGAGTCCTTCCCTGACCCTGTCCAAACTAGACCCCCAACCCGTACTCTCCTTCCAGGCACCCTGGACTTTTCCTTCATAGAATTATCACCATTATATATACATGGTTTGTTCATTTTCTTTTGGGGACAGGGCTGGCTCTGTCTTGTTTCCTACTGTATCTCCCGTCTGGCACAGTGGATGCTCAGTAAGTGTTTGTTGAGTGAATACATCAGTGAGGAGGACATTACCCGTCTTTGCTCGCCTCCACGTCATGTTTCAAGGGTTCCAATTTCCTGAAGGCTTCTTTTGTGCCAAGCACTCTGCTAAGCCTTCTAGGCAGCAACCTCTAGTTCTCACACTTCACAGATGTGGCAGCTGAGGCTCAGAGAGGTGAGGTGACAGGCCCCAGGTCACACAGCAGAGTGGGGAAGCAGGATCCGATTGAAGTTGCTCCAACACCAAGGCCCGTGCTCTGAGTCTCCACCCAGCCATCCTGAGGTGGGTCCCCATCCCGGCCCCTGCCCTCTCCAGGAGCAGGAGCTAGAGAATTCCAAGGGGCCCCACATGCCCCACCTGGACATGGCCTGGCTCGGGTAGACTTGCCTCCCGGGCTCCAGCTTATGTTCCGCTGTTCCTCACCGCCTCCGAAATTAGTTCCACGTTCAGCCCAGGGCCTGTGGTTTCCACTTGTTTTCTGTAACCGGAGCTTCCCCGGTGCTTGGCACTGAGATCCAGAACACGGCAGCGGCTCAGGTTCCTGATTTCCTTGGATGTCGAGATGATGTCAAATGATTTTGCTGGCAGAGAAAAGCGCAACCAGGGGTGAGTGGGCAGGTCGCTCCCCCTCCCCGTACTCAGGTAGAGAAGGAGCACAAGGGGTCGGCAGAACCCTCTTTTCTCATTTCATCCTGGCAATGGATGATGAAACGAGGGCTCAGAGAAGTTGGTGATTCGACCAGTGTCACACAGCAAATGAGCAGCAGGGCAGCATTTGCACCCGACACCTAAGCTCTTCCTCCCAGGTGCCTTTCCAGCTCCAGGCTGCAGACAGAACTGGACCCTGGGGACCAGCATGATGAAAACGCAGACCTTGCCCGCCAAGAGCTCAAAGTCAAGCAGAAAAAGACCAGATTGAGTGCAAACAGTGATCAAAGCAGCGGCCGCCGACATGAGACAATATGTATTTTTAGACAGAGGGTGAGTCAGTCGTTGATGATTCGCAGGCCTGGCTGGGCTTGCAGGGCAGCCCCAGGCCACCAAGGGCAGGGCAGGAGATCAGCCACGCCAGGGGACAGAAAGGCCGAGCCGGGGTTGAGGGCCACGCCGGTGGGGCCCCTCCTTGTTCTCCATTGTTCTGTCAAGGGCTGCATACTTAACTGGCTTGACGAGAAGGTGTGTTTTTGAATAAAAGTAGCTCACGTTAGCAGAACTAGAAGATGCTGTTATAAGCAGCTTCCCATCACTTTATAAGCATCTCCGGTGGGCTGGATGCTGTGCTGGGAGCCGGGGAGACAGCAGAGAATATACCAGACGAAGCTTAACCTCCTGCAGCTTCCCTTCCGATACAGGCGTCGGTGTGCTTTCTCTAGAAAGGGCCGGAAAGGAAATATTTCAAGCTCTATGGGCTCAACCATCTCTGCGCAACTACCCACCTCTGCTGTTGCAGCAGAAAATATTGTGTGAAGCATTGTGTCAATGAACGAGTGTCGCTGTGTTCCAATAAACCTTTATTTATAAAAAGAGGAAGAGGGCCAGATTTGGACTGGGGGCTGTAGTTTGCTAACCCCTGTTCTCAAAGGGGCCTTTACCCCCCGCCTGGCTCCCCTCCTTTGCTGTGTAACTAATAGACCCCCTCCCCCCATCACGATCCCCCTGAAACTCTGTCTCCTCCCAGATAGCTTGCTGGCTCAGCAGGTTAAAACTGCTACAGTGCCCTACTTTCAATGAAAAAGTGTTCTTGTTTGCCCCCTACACACAGGGATTTGTGGACCATGTTGGATTGTGGCCTCTTGGGGTAGCAGCTTAGGACATATTAGGGGATGGAGAAGGCTTTGCAGAATGGACACGCCCAAGGTGGTACCCAGCCCTGTCTTCTTCGCTTTAGTTAGAAACTGGGGCCCTCCCTCTGGGCTTCTCCGTTCCCCAGCGAATCTGGGCACCTCCAGTGTTCCTCCCCGACCTCGTGTTCATATGAGAGTCCAGCAGGAGAGAGGTCAGGGGCCTCTCCAGAAGCCCAGCCTGGCGCATCGTGGGCACACAGTACTGAGCCTCAGCTTGTCCATCTGCAAAATGGGTGGGGTAAGGCCCACACGTCCCCCTGAGCTTGCTCAGAGGCCCAGCAAGTCGCCATGTCAGCCCTGCCTCTGCAGGTGAGGTGAGGTGTCCCGTGTGTACCTCTTGGCCTCCACTCCTGCAGAGCAGTTAAGAGGGATGCAGGGCATTGAGGGGCAGGCTTGAGGTCACAGCCATCCTGTGCAGAGCAGTGTCAGAACTAGCCTCTCTGGGCCTCCCTTGACCCTGGGCCACCCTCTGCTAGTCAGCGACATGTCACTGGCCACCCAGGAGGCTCCCCTTGCTGGCACCTGCTTCTCCAGCCCACAGGCAGCTCTCTCTCCACCCTCGTGCCCTGCCAGCTCCATCCCCACCTGATCAGCAGCCGGACCAGGGAACAAGGCTCCTCACTGCGTCAAGGATGTTTCTGGAGGGAGACGGCAGCATGGCTGAGCAGTCAAAGGAACCCCACCCCCAAAGTTTTCGGTTGCCTGGACTCTCTGGGGGAAGGGCTGCAGGACTGGCATCCACAGACCTGGGTTCAAATCCCGCATCTGAGGACGGCCCGCCTTGTGACCTTGGGAACGGATTGCAATCTTGCAAGCCTGTCCTCTCACCTGCGCGATAGGCACGGTAAGTCACGCACACACACAGTTGGTTCTCGTTATTCGCGGTAGTTACGTTCAACAAAGTCACTGCAAACTCTGGATCAGCAAATCCCGAACTATTGCTTTTAGGGGAAACGCAGGATTAGGGTCCTGGGAGCCTCTGGTCCCGTTTTTGTCAATGGATCGATATATAACCTGGTTCGATGTGTGTTTCTGCATAAAGACACCTTATTCGCTTTATTTCATGTGTGTTGTTGCTTCATTAACATTGACCTCATGGCCAGTACACTGTAACCTATGCCTGAACGAAGCTTACCTAACGCCTATTTTCTCTGTAACGCACAGCCCAGCTCCTTGTGCTTAGGAACACCACACAGCGTTTCAGCACTACGTCTGGGGGCCATTTTAAATATTGAAATCACCAACAAAAAGCACAAAAAATGCAAAAAACATGGCTTTTAAATAGACCATAAAAAGGACATTTGTTTACAGTCTGACAGCTAAACCCAGAAGGCAGAGTGGCTTGCTTTGTTCAACCTCAGCTGGGAATGCCCACAAGGGGTGACTCAAATTTTTTCGCTATTCCGCACACATCTGTGAATGACCACAAAAACACCACGAGTATTGATTTGGGGGCTGCAAATAAATTCTAATGAGTAGGTGATTTTACAAATGCAGAATCCGCTATTGAACGATGGGAATTGATTGCATGCATGTACATATGTGTACATAAATGTGGGAGATTGATTGCTCATATAGAAATATATTTCCATCCCTCTTAGGAAGTGGCCTTAGTGGCCCTGCTGTACTCAGTCATTGGTCAGAAGCAGCCTCCAGAAAGGTGATCTGCTCTTTCTGCAGTGAAAAATCTCTAACATTCTTGAGGTCACTTTGTGCCAGTCTGAGCTAAGCCCTTCACAGGCCTTATCTCTTTTAATCCTCAAATGGTCCTGTGAAGTTTAGTCCTATTATTACAGATAAGGCGTAGAGAGGTGAAGTAAATTCCTTGTGGTCACACAGCCAGCAGGAAAGATGCACACCCGGGCAACTGGACACCATGTTCACAACACCCCTGGCACAGGGCCTGGCATAGAGTGGTAGTAATAATAGCTGGCATGTTTTGACAGAGAGTGGGACCCAGCCCTGTCTGGGTTCAAAATGCACCATCCTATGGGAGAATACATCACATTCCCCCCAAAAATTAACAAAATGTCAGTATCATCCGATATCCAGTCTATATTCACACATTCCCAGTGGTCCCGATCTATAAACATATATTTTATAACTGCTGTTTAAAACCAGAATCCTATCACACAACTTGCATTTGGTTACATCTTTTCAGTCTTTTCGTCTATTTTCATCCCATCATCTTTTTTCCCCATGACACTGACTTTTAGAAGAATCTAGGTCTTTTATCTTGAAGATGATCTCAAATTCTATATTTGTCTAATTATTTCCTCATGAGGTTGTTTAATGTTCCTTTGTCCCCTGTATGTCCTGTAGCCTGGAAGTTAGACCCAGAAGCTCGACTAGATTCTTTTTTTGTAAGATTGGCCCTGGGGCCGGCCCTGTGGCTGAGTGGTTAAGTTCACGCACTCCACTTCGGAGGCCCAGGGTTTTGCCAGTTCGGATCCTGGGCGCAGACATGGCACCGCTCATCAGGCCATGCTGAGGCGGCGTCCCACATGCCACAACTAGAAGGACCCACAACTAAAATATACAACTGTGTACTGGGGGGCCTTGAGGAGAAGAAGGAAAAAAAAATAAAAGACTGGCAACAGGTGTTAGCTCATGGCCAATCTTATTTTTTTTAGAGCGGTGCCATGTCCGTGCCCAGGATCTGAACGAGCGAAACCCCGGGTCCCTGAAGCAGAACACGAGAATTTAACCACTCGGCCACAGGGCCGGCCCTCTAGACTAGCTTCTAGTGCAAGCTTTTTAGCAAGAATGACCCCTGGGCGATGTCCTGTTGCATGACACTAGGGAACTCGCACTGGCAGGTTAAACCGCTCGGTGATGCCGAGGTTATTACTTCCCCTAGGTGTTGCCTGCCCGGGTCCCCGTTGTAAACTCTGTTGTCCCCTGTGCAACAAGTAACCTGGGGGGTGATGGCTTGGCACCGGTGAATATCCTGCCCCCGAACGGCCTTTTACCCAGTGCTTTCACAGCCGTTAGCGAGCCTCGCCTGAATCGGTTATGGCACTGGGCATTTGCAAAACTGATTTTTCTCTCCTCCCTTCTACATTTTTAGCTGGTGTTCTTCTAGAGAAAAGAGCTTTTCCCCCACTTTTCTCTTTTAAGTACAGTCAATTCTCATTATTCATGGTAGTTAGGTCCTGTAGAGTCACTCGAGCCCTGAACCTTTGCTCCCAGGGGAAATCCAGGGTTGGGATGCTGCGAGCCTCGGATCCCAACGTTTTGGTCAACTGATCATTATGTAACCTTGTTCTATGCGTGTTTCTGTTCAAAGACATAGGATTTAACATGTGTTGTTGGTTCATTTACATCGAACTCATGGCCAACAGCACTAAAACTCGTGCGGGAATGAAGCTTACCTAATACAGGTGTCTTCCCCGCAAGGCGCAGCGCAGCCTCTTCTGGCGTTTAGAAACGTTAGACAGCACTTTAGCCCGATCCCCGGGGCCATTTTAAGCAGCAAAATCACCAACAAAAAAACACCAAAATGCGAAAAAAAAAAAAAAAGCATGGCATGGCATTACAGAGTCTACCAAAAGGACTTTGCCTACAGTCTGAGAGCTAAAACAAGATGGCAGAGCCTGGCCTCGTTCAGCCTCAGCTGGAACGTGCGTGTCAGGCGACTCAGATTTTTCACCACTCTGTGTGTTCGAGAATAACTGTGAAAGTGCTGCGGGTGGGGATCTGGGGGTTACAAGTAAATTCAAGCAAGTAGGCAAATTTACAAACAACAGATCTGTGGATAATGAGGACCAACGGGATCAGGAGGGCTATGTGGATTTTTCTTTATTGAATATATTACAGCTCATTATAGGTACTATTCTTTTAGATGCTCAAAAGTCCCAATCTGGCCAAGGGGAGGCCCTTCCAGCTGGCTTCTGTGTCCTTTTGACATGATTCTTTTAGTCTTGGATGGCTTCCTCATTCTTTCATGCAAGTTATCCTAAGCGCATCTAGAATCAGCCATTTCTCCGAAGAGCCTCAATCCCTTGTTAAAAGGAAATGGTATTTAGAAACCAAGACCTCAGTGTTAGGTGTGCTCATGTCTATGGGGGTGTCATTGCTCCCTGGCCATTCAGGGACATGTTGTAGCATGTGTCAGAATTTCCTTCCTTTTTAAGGCAGAATAATATTCCATTGTGTCTTTATACCACACTGTGTTTGTCCATTCATCTGTCAATGGAAGTTTGGGTTGTTTTCACCCTTGTCGATTGTGGGTAATGCTATGAACATGGGGGTACAAATATCCATTCATCTTAACTACTATTTATTTATTTATTTATTTATTTATTGAGGGAGATTAGCCCTGAGCTAACTGCTGCCAATCCTCCTCTTTTTGCTGACGAAGACTGGCCCTGAGCTCACATCTGTGCCCATCTTCCTCTACTTTATATGTGGGACGCCTACCACAGCATGGCGTGCCAAGTGGTGCCATGTCCACACCTGGGATCTGAACCGGCAAACCCTGGGCCGCCAAGCCGGAACATGCACACTTAACTGCTGAGCCACCGGGCCCAGCAGTTTTTATAACTACTTAACTACTTTTATATCATATTTGTATCTCTTTTCTCTTACACTGAAAATCTAGGTCCCTAATAACATCATTATTTACTCTTTGCTTTATCCTACAATATGTATAAAATAGGTCCAAAATTATAACAGCAGTGGCTTTTAAGAATAAACCTATCGGAGATAGAAAGTGGATTGGTGGTTGCCAGGAGCTGGGGGAAAAGGGGTTGAAGAGTGCCACTTAATGGTTATGGGGTGTTATTTTGGGGTGATGAAAATATTTTAGAACTAGATAGTAGCACAACATTGTAAATGTTCTAAATGCCACTGAATTATAAACTTTAAAATGGTTGATTTTGTGTTTTGGCAATTCCACCTCAATTTTATATATCGCTCTGAGGAGAGGCAGACAGATCACTATATTCAAAAGTTAGGAGAAATGCTTTTCGCAGTGTGGTTATGTTCTCAATTTGATATACAATTAGGTCCATTTGTTTCTGTTTTGGGTTCGCTTTTGGAGTTTGCTTTCTTTTCCTTTTTTATTTCATTTTATTTCTTGAATATAAAACAATCCATAAATAAAATAAACTTAAGAAGCTCACTCCCATCTCTTCTACCCCAATCCCAACCAGCTCCCTTTGAGTGACTGTTTTCATCAGTTTCTAT
This sequence comes from Equus asinus, assembly GCF_041296235.1. Classification (NCBI taxonomy): domain Eukaryota; kingdom Metazoa; phylum Chordata; class Mammalia; order Perissodactyla; family Equidae; genus Equus; species Equus asinus. Next base: position 37,962,297 of record NC_091803.1, read on the forward strand.
TCATTTTCCTATCTTTCTTTTTGCAAAAATAAACATAAAAAGATATATTCTTATTTCTCCTTGTCTAACACAAAAAGTAAGGTACTGTATACATTGTTCTATGCTTTGTTTTTTCCACTTAAAATTATAAGAAATAATAACATTTCATCAAATATTATAAATAGTTTTTCCAAGCATTGTTCTTTGCCTTTCATTTCTATACCTGGCTTTTTTTAAAAAAAAATACAGGAATATAAAATTTATATGTGGCCGATTTCATCCACCTCCTTCAATGGTTTCTTGTCCCTGGTGTGTCCATTTCCTTTTAGCTTTTATGATGTGTCTCTTTACGTTTATGGATTTAATTGACCCCTGGCGCTTGTTTCTAGGGGCAGAGGAAGTCCCACTTTGTTCCGTTTCCAAACTGGTCGCCATTGTGAAGGGTCAGTCCTTTGCTGACTGCTTGCAGATGCCACCTTTACTGCAGAATAAATTCTTTAGAGGGCTTGGGTCTCTTTCTGGACTCTGTTCTAGTCCATTGATCTGTCAATTCACGTTGTTATATAGTCATGCACCGCATAATGATGTTTCGGTCAATGATGGGCTGCACAGACGACGGTGGCCCCATAAGATCAGTACCATAGAGCCGAGGTGTGCAGTGGGCTGTACCATCTAGGTTTGTGTAAGCGCACTCTATGGTGTTCGCACAATGACAAAATCGCCTGACGACACATTTCTCAGAACGCATCCCCGGTCGGAAAGCCACATGTGACTGTAGTTGTTGCCCGCTCTCTCGTATAATCTCTAAATTCCTCCCAGGACAGTAGAATCAGGATGCTGGATGCACTTACTGAGGATCTAGTTCAAGGTAAATCGTGTTCCCAAGCCATCCAGATGGGGTGTTCAGGAGACACCTTCTGTTCGGGCACTATTTTCTTTTTTTTTAAAGATTTTATTTTTCCTTTTTCTCCCCAAAGCCCACGTACATAGTTGTGTATTTTTAGTTGTGGGTCCTTCTAGTTGTGGCATGTGGGACCCCGCCTCAGCATGGCCTGATGAGTGGGGCCATGTCCGCGCCCAGGATCCAAACCGGCGAAACCCTGGGCCACCAAAGCAGAGCGCGTGAACTTAACCACTCGGCCACGGGGCTGGGCCCTCGGGCACTGTTTTCAATGCTGAAGAGACAAAGATAAGGCAAGTTCCGCAAGCCTGTCAAGGATGACTGCTATGGGGTTGAAGCCAAGTTTCAGAAGTTGAATAGAATTTTCTGGATGGAGAAGGGGAAAGGGCATTGGGAACAGCATGAGGCAAACCAAGAAGGCTTCAGAGGGTGTGGTTCAGGACCAAGTCCCTGAGGCTGGGGTGGGGGGGGTGTTGGGTGCTAGGGAGCGATGGAAGGTTTTATAGTGGCAGAGTGGCCTGGTGGATCTGGTTGGTAAGATGCGTCCAGGGCTGGGAAGCAGCTGCTTAGAGGGACAGCGAAGGCCTATCTGAGAGGTGCCCATTTTCCCAGAGTCCCTCTGGGCTCTTAGATTCAGAGCCAAGGGCAACTCTGGTGTGTCTTCAGGCCTCTCCCTCCCCTCCTGCTCCTTTCCTGCCCCTGGGGTGGGTTGCACAGCATCTCCACCCTATGCCCTGAGGTCCTCCTCCCCTCAATCCTCCACCCCAGGGCCTCCTTGTACTTCCAGAAACATCTAGGCCCAATTGAAATGATGCACCCACTTCTGCGGACTTTGCCCTCAGCTCACACCTCCTTCTCCCTCCTTGGCAGCGGCCTTGACATGTGTCCTGGGGCAGGTTCACAGGATCATCCCAGTAGGTGGCGGGGGGACACGTAACTCCAGCCGTCAAGGTGCTGGGGAGCAGGCGGGAGGACGGGTCTGACCCCAGAGCATCTCCGTGGAGAGCGAGTGCAGAGAAAAGGCTGGCCTCAGGCCTCTGCAGGGGAGTGCACAGCAGAGGCGGGGGCTCCCGGGCCCAGATCCCATCAGTTGTTGCGAGACCACAGAGGGCCCGGGCAGGGCGGAGGGGGCTGCTGGCACTCTGCCTGGACTCAGGGGCCCCCTGTGACTCACTGTCCCACCACTGGCTTCCCGACATGCCAGCTCAGTAGAGAAATCCCCCTGCTCCCTCCCACCCAGCGGCCCCAGGAGAATGGCGCTTTCTGTCGGGGAGGCTGAGTCCGTGTTTCCCCTCACCCTTCTGTCTGTGGGGTCTGGGATCATACAAACCCAGTTCCACTCCGGGCTATGTCCTGCCTGCTCTGTGACCTTGGCCAGGTGAGCCCTTCACGCCTCTGAGTCTCTTTCATCCCTGTAAAATGAGGGGACCATTTGACCTCCCTGGGACATAGCCCGCCTTCCGTGCACAGTCACGAGGACGTCCCCTTTTCCCTTCATCTCAGCAGAGGTGAGGCCCCCCGTGCTGCTCGAAGGATTGGGGTGGGAGCCCGAGGGTCTGCAGAGAGCTCACCAGACAGTCAACCAAGAAACGCCCCCATTTCTGTCTCCCCGGCACCCCCTGCCCAGGTGAAGCACATCTCACACCCACCCACACCCTTCCTTTGGGTCAGCAGGCAACGGGGGATCCGAGATGGGGACTGGAAACCCAGAGTGACCCTGGGCAAATCTTGTCCCCACTCGGCCTGTTTGCTCATCTCTAGGGACAATGTTAGACCCAGTTGAAGGTCCTTCAGGGCCCCAACTCCAGGGTTCTTTTTTTAAAAAACAGTTTTATTCATCTGTAATTCACATACCATACATTTCAGCCATGTAAAGTACAATTTAGTGGGTTTTAGTTTATTCACAGATATGTGCAACCATCACTACAGTCAATTTTAGAACATTTTCAACATCTCAAAAAGAAACCTGGTACCATTAGCTCTCACCTTCCTACCTCCCCCACCCCCTCCCCACAGCTCTAGACAACCACTAATCTTTGTGTCTCATGGATTCCCCTATTTGGACTTTCATATGCACGGAGTCATGGAAGATGTGACATTTTGTGTCTGGCTTCATTTGTTTAGCATTGTGTTTTCAAGGTTCATCCATGTTGTGACATGTGTCAGTAATTCATGCTTTTTCATGGCTGAGTAATATTCCATTGAATGGATATACCACATCTTATTGATCCCTTCATCATTGATGCACACTTGGGTTGTTTCTGCCTTTTGGCTCCTGTGAATAATACTGCATGAACATTTCATGTACAAGTTTTTTTGTGGACATAAGTTTTCAATTCTCTTGGGTTTATGCCTATGTAGGAGTGGAATTGTTGTGTCGTAGGGTAACTACGTTTAACTCTTCGATGCACTGCCCGACTGTGTTCCTCAGTGGCTGCACCATTTTACATGAGGGTCCAGTTCAAGTTCTCCATGCTCAGTTCTCTGTTAGAATTTCTGGGGTTAAAAAAAGAAAAAGAAAAAAGGAGCAGCCCCCTGACCAACCCTGCAGCCTAATGGATTGTTCAGGCCCTCTTTGTCCCTCATTTTTTTTAAGATTGGCCCTGAGCTAACAGCTGTTGCCAATCTTCCTCTTCCCCCCGCCCCCCAACCGTACCTAGTTGTATATTCTAGTTGTAGGTCCGTCTGGCTCCTCTATATGGGAGGCCGTCACAGCATGGCTTGAGAGTGGTGCTAGGTCTGTGCTCAGGATCCGAACCGGCGAACCCCAGGCTCCCAAAGCAGAGCACACGGACTTAACCACTCGGCCCCCTGTTTGTCTCTTCTTACACTTCCAGTTCCACCTCTGGGCCTTGCTGTGTGCCAGCTCCTCCTCCAGGAGACGATCGGAGGGAAGAGACGATGAGGATCCTAGAAAGTTCCACGTCCATCCATTTAATCCTTGCCAGAGTCCACCAGGCGGGCACTATTATCATTACGGCTATCGTTTGGATAAGAAACTTGGGGCTCTGAGAGGTGACAAGACTCACTGGACCCAGGAAGTCTGACTCCAGGGTCTGTGCTCACAATCACTAGTCTACACTGCTGGTGCCTCATGTCCCTGAGCTGGTGGGAGCTGAGAGCCGCTCTGCCGTCTGGCATTCATGGGTAGAAGGTTCCTGTTCTGCTCAGAGAACCTGGGAGTGGAGGTTCCATGTTGGGATCCCCATCACGGGGGAGAAAAGAGACAAGGAGGGGCTTGCTGCCAGCAGCCCCGCTCCCTGCCCCATGTCCCTCTCCTCGGTTGGCACCCACGTCAGTTCATGTTCTTCAAGCCATCTGGCTGATTAGCTACGGCCATGTCCCTGGGAGCATCAAAATGAGCTGCTGACCCACACAGCAGCACCCCTTCGTCCCTGGGCTCCCCTGCCTGCCTCTCCCCGGAGGTCTGTCCGCAGCTGGAGGGTCTGGGAGGAAGGAGACAGCTGGGCCCAGCCACGCTCCCAGCTGCCCCCAAGGGAGGGCCGAGTATCTTGCTGCTGGCGGGGTCACGCGCTCAGGTAGGGTCTGCCCGGGCTCTTCAGATACCTGTCTGGGTCCTGGGAACCCTTCTTCTTTTTAATAGCTTCTTTGAGGTCTACCTTGCGTCCCATAAAATTCACTCGTTTCAAGGGTACACTTTTATGACTTTTTTTTTTTTAACATTTTTTTAAAAAATTTTTCTCTCTTCTCCCCAAAGGCCCCCAGTACATAGTTGTGTATTCTAGTTGTAGGTCCTCTGGTTGTGGCATGTGGGACACCGCCTCAGCATGGCCTGACGAGCAGTGCTATGTCCATGCCCAGGATCCGAACTGGCGAAACCCTGGGCCGTTGAAGCGGAGCGCGCGAACTTAACCACTCGGCCACGGGGCGGCCCCGACAATGTTATGACTTTTCATAAATTCACAGAGTTGTGCAACCACCACCACAATCTAATTTTACAACATTTTCATCCCCCCGGAAAGAAACCTGGTGTCCGTGTGCCTCATTGCTCTGCCTACCCCAGTTCCAGGCAACTGCAAATCTGTTTTACATATCTTTCTATAGATTTACCTTTTCTGGACATTTTGTATAAATGGAATCATAAAATATGTGGTCTTTTGTGACTGGCTTCTTTCACTTAGCATGTTTTCAAGGTTCGTCCTTGTAGCCTGTATCAGAGGTCATTCCTTTTTATGGCCGAATAATATTCCATTGTGCGGATAGACCACGTTTTGTTTATCCATTCATCAGTTGATAGGCATTGGGTTGCTTCCACTTTTTGGCTGTTGTGAATAATGCTGCTATGAACATTCACGCACAAGTCTTTGTGTGGACATTCGTTTCCATTTCTCTTGGGTATATACCCAGGCATGGAATTGCTGGGTCATATGGCGCCTCTCTGTTAAACCTTTTGAAGGACTGCCAAACTGTTTTCCAGAGCGGCTGCTCTCTTCTACGTGAGCATTCCAGTTCCTCCTGCATCCTCCCCAACATTGTTATTGTCTGTCTTTTTGATTCCAGCCATCCTAATGGGTGTGGTGTGGCATCTCATTGCAGCTTTGATTTGCATTTCCCTGGTGGCTAATGATGCTGAACGTCTTTTCGCTTGTAGGCCATATGTATATCTGTTTTGGAGAAATGTCTATTCAAATATTTTGCTCATTGGGTTATTTGTCTTCTTCCTATTGAGTCGTAAGAGTTCTTTATATATTCTGGATACAAGTCCCAGGAGGGTGTCTGCTATCTTGGTTTCCAGTCCAAGCCCAGGCTGGAGGCTGGTGAGACCCCACAATGGCTCTCTGCGTGGACCACCAAGTTAACTCCATCTGGAACCAGAGGTCCATGCTGGCTTGGCAACGGCTCCTGGGGGCCTCTGGGCCCCAGCTGGCCTCGGATTACAGTCAGAGTGGAGGGGGCTGGAGAGACAAACAGGGCTGGGTCTGTCCTTCTGACACCTGCCTGGGATGGGGACATCCCCACCTCTGGGCCCCTCTCCTCACTCTGCTCCCTTCCAGGGAGGGGGGATCTCTGGAGCCTTGGCCGTGTCTACCTCAGACCCTCCAAGCCTGACCTTGACCTGGCTCTCACCAGAGGGTGTCACAGGGGCCTTTGGGGTTCATGCCCAACTACAGAGCTTAAGCTGGGAGCCGTCAGCTCTCCAGGCCTCCTGTCCTCTGCCCTCCCCTGCCCCGTCCCCCAAGCTTTAAGAGCTGCTGCTTTAAAGATCCCAGAGGCAACTAGACCCTGAGGACAAGGGGGTGTGTCTGTCCCCTGAGGGCTGTGCTCCCCCCTTCCTGCTTTGGGCCTGAGTCCTGTGAACGTGTGACCCTTTGCTGGAGAAAATCCCCCAGCAAGTGGGGCTTCCCAGGGCCTGGCTTGGCGCTGGCCCCTGTTGTGAGTTGGCTCAGAGGCTCCCTGAGCAGGAGGCACGGTCCTTTCCTAAAGCGACGGAGTCAGAAACCCCAGGCTCACATCCCCTCCCTGCCCCTCAGTTACTCTCTGCACCTCAGTTTCATCTTCTGCAAAACAGGGCTTGGTCCGTCTCACAGCGCTGGCTGTGCTCACTGCATTAGGGAGTCCGGCTGGCTAAGAGGCGACAGAGAAGGCGGCTCCCCTTCATTACCTAACGGCTCCTTGTCCTCGAGACCCAAGGGCGTCGCCTCCTCCAGGAGGGGCGAGGGAGCTCCCTTCTCGATTTCTGCAGCCCCGTGTGTGGCCCAGGTGCCAGCCCTGGTCACACCATCTGCCCGTGTCTGTCTGTCTGTCTCCCTTGGCTGATCCAAAGCTCCCGGGGACAGAGATGTGCCACCTTCTGCTCTGTGTCCCCAGCTGTTTGTCGGGCCAGGCTGGGAGCCAGTGAGCCAACAATCCCTCCTCCCACGGTGGTCCTGGGTTCGAGGATCCAGAAGGCTGGGCCTGGGTGAGATGAAGCCTTGTCTTAGGTGACGAGCGACAGGGCCAGGCTAGGCTAGCGGGGCCAGCAGGGGAGGCCTGGCGCACTGGCCCCTGGCTCTGCCGTTCCTGTTGGTGTGGGGCGTGGCGCACGAGTGTGCTGGATTTTCTTACAACAAGGCCGGCCAGTGCCAGCTGCTGGTGCTTGCTGTTCCTCTGGGGCCTGCGACCTCTCACCATCCTGGCTTGTCGCTAGTGAGCATTTCTCACCCAGCCCTCGATGCCCTTCTTGGCCAAACTAGATTCCCCGTGGGGTTGCACCACTCTGTGGGGTTTGCAAAAAAGGAACAGAATCTGGTGGGAAGGGAACCAGGACAGGGTGTGTGCGTCCTAGGCCTGGCTGTCCCTCTCTGAGACCTCAGGTGGGTGGCCCAGCCCCCTATGCTTGGCCGAAACCCAACAGGTGTCACTGTAGCCTCAGGCTCTGTGTGTTTCCTGACCCGTAAAGTTTAGGTTAAACGCATTTTAATCACTAGCAGTCAGAAGTTCGACCCCCCCATATCCACCAGTAGCAAGATAAGGGATGTGCAAATATTTTAAAAGAGTCGTTAGTGGCTAAGGCTGTCCCCCCAGCATGGGTTCAAATCCAGCCTTGGACAGCTACCAAGTGACTCTCTGAGCCTCACTTTCTCACCTGCCCTGGCTTTCTCGTGAACATACAAAGATGGGGTGTACTTAGAGCGTGCTGGGTGTGGTGCCAGCTTCACGAGGGGTCAATAAATGAGAGAACCCGCCACCAGCTGTGAGCCCCGGCGAGGCCTCGCTCTCTGAGCCCCCTGCTCCGCTCACTTTGTGTGCTGGCCACAGCCTGGGGCCGCCTTCCCCCACGATGTGAGGTGACAGCGCCAAGCGAGGGGGCCACCTGCTTCTTGCTCAAATCCTGGGGAGGGGCTGGGCGAGAGTCTCTTCTCACAGTTAGGTAAGGAGAGTCCCAAGTAGGGTTGCCAGATGAAATACAAGACACCCAGCTATTCAGATAAAAAGGGAGTAAATCTCTCTTTGTAAATGTCCAAATGTTACAGGGAACATACTTACCCTAAAAAAATTACATGTAGTTGATCTGAGATTCAAATTTCATGGGGCGTCTGTATTTTCATTGGCTGAGTCTAGTCCAGATTGCCCCCCGCCCCCACCCCGGGGCAGCTGACCTAGGCCTGGGCCACTGTGGGCAGCGTTGGGATCAGTTTAAGCCTGTCGGCGTTCACCCCAGGGCTGGGGATGGGTGTGGGGGCCATCTCCCCCACCCACCGGCTGAAGGGGCCGTGGGGGCCGTCACCCCGGTTCTCCCATTTGGGAAGGCACGGGTTGCTGTGTGTCCTTCTCTGCCCACCCAGAGAGGCTTTGCCTGGGACCAACAGTCTGCAGATCCTGACGATGTTTGAATCTCAGTCCCTCCCGTTCCTATGTCAGCAGGAACCTTGCCCATTTCACAGAGGGGGAGACTGAGGCAGGGAGCTGGGAGGAGGTGGCCAGCCACACGGATGCCGCGGTGTCCTGTCCGACAGCGAGGAGCTGAGCGGCATCAGTCGGCATCTCTTAACCGGGTGGCGTCTGAGATTTTTCCAGGCTGAATGGTGCTCTTCGAGCCCGTCAACTGTGAGAGTGTGAACACCCCCACGCTTTTGTCTAGGAATGCCCAGGGTCACATGGTGACTTAGCCACAGGATGCGGCTCAAACCCGGAGCTCCTGGCTTCCAACCTGGTGGGGTTCTTTCTACCCACCAGCCCGCTGCCAGCTGGACTTGGGTTTCAGCCTCTTCCTGGGGGAGACGTAGGGGTGCTCAGCATTGCAATGCCCCGTCTTGTGACTGCTGCACTCAGGGTGGAAGGAATGTGCTGGAACTCCTGCCCCCTTGTTTGAACGCCTGGGAAGGGGGCTTCCCAAGTCTGGAGATTGAAGAGGGAGGAACTGAGACCTTCTTCTCAGAAGTTCAATGGAATGGGTATGATTCACTTGTACTCCTGGTGAAGGATATGATGGTTTTAGTGGTATGCGGGTGAGCCATATTTTTATAGTTATTTATTTACCCTAAAGCCGTCGGGGGAGAAGTATAAGTAGCCTGTCAGACTCTGATTTCACCAGGTAGTGATAGAATATTTCCATTTCAAATGAATAATGAGTGGTTTTCTTTTTTGAAGTGGTCCTATTATGAAGGGTATTAGGTAAGTGATGGTGGAGATGATAATCACATATACGGCAGATGTCAAGGGGCTGGAGAGCCAGTGATGAGTTTGGCAAATGTGGCCTCGGTGGAAGCAGCTGGAAGCAGCAGCCTCCGCCCTGGGCTTCCCGCGGTGCCTGCAGCCAAGCTCTGCTGATGGGGTTGGAAAGAGTGACTCCCAGGTGGCCTGCCTTGGAGGTCAGCTGGACCATGAGCCAGGCCCCATGCCTGCCACTCAGCCACACCCACACAGCCAGGCCAGCAGCTCCCGTGGCCCCTGGGCCTTGACCCCTGTGGCTCTCATGGGGGTCAGGGGCCTGAGCTCCCCATCTCCTCTGGGTCCCCCACTCCTTGCGTGGGCCTCAGCCACGTGTGGAATGTTCCCTTGTCCTCTTGGCAGGACTTGGGGGCGAGAGGTGCGAGCTGTCCCCCATTTCACAGACGACCCCTGGCCAGGGGTGTGTCCAAAGCAGCGAGCAGTCCAGCCTATGGGGCCGGGGGCCCCGGCTCCACCACCCCAGTGTTGAGTCTCTAAGGCCTTGTGCAGGTTAAACAAGATACAATAGAAAGACACTTCCAGCAGGCCTGGCATACAGTAGGTGCCAGATAAGTGCATATTTTTGCTCTTACTATAGTTTGGTCTCTGGACTCCCACCCCGTGGGTCTTCCTTCTCTCTCCATTCACACGGATTTTGGGAGCATCTCTGGACACGAGGCAGCAGGCTTTGGGCGTGTATGAGAGCCTAGTACTGTCCAGGGGGGGACAGGCAGGTGACAGGGTGGCCTTTCCACCACCCTCAGCTCCTCCCTCCCTCTGGCCTGCGCTGAGCCTGGGGGTGCGGAATGCGGTGTCTAGGAGATGAAGCGGGACAGAGATCCCAGGGGTCAAGCACCGTCTTCAAGGAGGATCAGCCCTGGCCAGGGGAGGGGTCGCCCTTGTCAGCGCTTCACTTTGAGGCTCTGAGGACCCATTCTTGGGGTCAGGTTCCCGGGGAGAGACCAGAGGAAGGAGGAGGCTCCCCGTGGCTCTCCGGGCAGTGTGGAGACCTGGCCTGCCATCCCCTGGCAGCCACACAGTGGACCATCTCTCCATCATGGGAGCCTCTTCTTGATGACAGACACACCCTTGACCCCTTCCAGTGTCAGGCACATGGCCAAGGGGTGCAGATGTGTGCACTGCTGAATGGGATCCAGTTTTAGAGGTGCTGTGATGGAACTGACACTGGGTACATAGGGGCTAATTCTACCAGGGGAAGGAGGTGGGGAGCGGTCAGGGAAATTTTGGGGGGAAATGTCTGCAAAGGAGTTAATCTTGGGACAAAGCAGAGAAGCTGTTCCAGGCAGAAGGAGCAGCCTGTGCAAAGGCCCTGGGGTATGAAAGAGCCCATGATGTCAGCCCGATTGATGGGCTGCTATTGCTTTACAGATGGGGTGAGGTTGGGGTCAACTCAGAGATGGGCCGGCTGCCTTTCAGGAGCCCTAGGCGCTGTGTATCTCCCAGCTTCTGACTCAAGTCTGGAAATCCCTGGTTTCTGCAGAAAGTGTCTGGAGCCCAGCCAGAAGGGCAGCCCCCCCTGGGTCTAGGGACAAAGGTCGTGTCCCCAGAGACTGGCCCCTGTGAGTAGCGCCATCCACGTGCGAGGCCTTGCAGCTCCACAGCCTGTGCCCTGTGCGTGTGAATCAGCACATCCCACGGGGCCCCCTCTGGGGCCGTCCTGGCGGGGCCACACCGAGCTGCTCCCGGGCCCGCGGCTGGGGCTGTGGCGTGGGGGCTCCTGGGGGCCAGCTGGTGCTTTCCTCCCCAGAGGGCAGACGGGGAGCCCGGTCTTGAGCCTTCCCTGCTGTGTGCCTTTGGGTGTGAGACCCTTGGCCTCACTGAGCCTCAGGTCCCTCGTCTGATAAATGGGGACAACGCCGCCTCCCTCCTGAGTCTGTGACGGGTATTGAACGAGGCAGTGTTTGCCCGGAGCCCAAGGAGTGGCCCTCGGACCCAGCAGCTGCCTGTGGGGCCCCTGCCTCAGCCCCACACTCAGCCTCCGCCGAGGGACTGGCCTGGAAACCGGGGCACCATGTGGGGCCATTGAGGTGGCTCCTGGCCAGGCCTGGGGCGCCCTCGTGGGACGCAGGGCTGCCGAGGAGGCACGTATTTCAGACGCAGCACTGCCTTCCCCCGAAGACATATTTTCTCTCGGCTGTGAATAATTTCTGAAATCTGAATGTCCTTTGACTAGTGTGCTGTTCAATGGCCTTGGCAAAACGTGTGTTTATGGTCACCCACTGCTGGCCAGGTGCTCCGGGGGCCCCGGGAGGCAGCAGGCAAGGGTACAGGTGAAGCCCTGGCTGTGTGGACGTCCACTGGGGATGGGGAGAAAGGAGCACATCAACAAGAGACTGTTGGAGCCACATGCTCCAGAAGGAAAGAAAATAAGGCGGTGGGATAGAGGGCACCAGGGGTTGGGTCTTGGGGAGACCTGCCCTGGAGAGTTCTCACAGGAAGGCTTCTCCAAGGAGGTGAAAGACAGGGTCTAAAGACAAGCATCCTCGGCTCAGGGAACCACCTGGGCAAAGGCCCTGAGGTTTAAAACAGCCTGTGATGTTGGCCTGATTGGGTGGTTTGAAGCTGATGAAGGCGTCACTTTACAAAGGAATAAGGTTGGGGTGTGCTGAAAGGGGTGTACTCCCCCCGACACACCTCACCAGCTCAAGCCGTGGCAAGGCCTGTTGGGAAAACATTCCAGGCAGAGGGGACAGTACGTGCAAAGGTCCTGAGGCAGGAGGGAGCTTGACATATTGAGGAGCTGAAAGAAGGTCAGTGAGGCTTTTGTGGAGTGAAATGAGGGAGGAGGTAAAATTCAGAGAGGTTTCCAGCAGCCACATCATATTGGACCTGTAGGCCTTGAGGATTAATTGGGATTTGAACCAGGATATATATATATATATATCTTGCTAGGTGCTGTTATCAGATCAGCAGTGGCTTAGAATAGAGGAAAGTTAATTCAATCCCCATGTGCTGCATGCTTCTTTTTTTTTTTTTTTTTTTTTTTGGTGAGGAAGATTTGCTCTGAGCTAAGAGCTGTTGCCAATCTTCTTCTTTTTTTGATTGAGGAAGATTATCCCTGAGCTAACATCTGTGTCACTCTTCCTCTACTTTTTATGTAGGTGGCCACCACAGCATGGCTTGATGAGTAGTGTAGGTCTGCACCCAGGATCCGAACCCAGGCCACCAAAGTGGAATGCACTGGACTTCACCACTGTGCCACTGGGCCAGGCCCCCTATGTGCTGCATGCTTTTAGTAGAGGCCTTCTGGGGGCCAGAGGGAACTGAACTCCCTCACCCTGGGGATCCCAGGGATGCTTTTGTAGGAGGCGAGGGTCCGAGGGTGAGGGATGCTAGAGGAAGCTGGAAACTTCCCTGGCTGTGTCCAGGGAGTTGCTGCTACTTCAAGATTCCTGGAGAGCAGGAGAAAGGGAAGAGGGGCCTGGAGAGGGGGCTGGGGACCAGGCCACCAGGGCTCCACTTCATCTGAGGCCAAGGGGCAAAGCCAGCCACAGACAACCTTGTGTGGTTCGTACAGCACCTAGATTTCTATTGTTTTGTTGGAATTGCAATATTTAGAAATCAGGATTAAAAACAATCCAGCTTTCTGACTTACTTGAACAATGGAAAACTCTGGCAGCCCTGGACCCACAATCCTGCATGACGAGCACGAGTTGGAGCTGAGTGACAGCTGCCCAGTGTCAGGGGCCTGTGGTCTCCGGTTGTTCACAGTCTCCACCACTCCCTATTGTCTCCCACCAGCCTCCTTCACTCCTTGGTCCCCAGCCTGGTCCCCAAGGGCATGTGAGTTTATGGTTCCTGCTGGGGGCCATGGGGAACCACGTTAGGATGGACCATTGAGGCTGGAGTGGGAGCTTAGAGGGGACAAGCGGTGCCAGGAGCCCAGGGTGTTGTGGTCACTCCTTCCCCGGGTGCGGACAAGTCTTGACCCCAGGCAGTGGGTGTGGGATGGAAGGATGGCACCCAGCAGCCACCAGCCCAGACTGATGACATTCGTGCGTTTGTGTCCTTTTCCCAGGCCGTGCCCGTCCCCTGCCCATCATGCCCTTCCAGCTGGCCTTTCATCCCGCAGCGAACCTCTGTGTGTCCGGCTCAGAGTCTCCATAAACCGCACCATGGAGCTGGCCCGAAGGTTGTCATCAGCAGTAATTGCAGGCTTTCCACCCCACCCCGGGGACCCCCTTGCGCGGGGAGCCTTCGTTCTTGGACGCATGGGTGGTAGACAGGCCTCTGCGCCGTCCCCAGGGCATCACTATCCTTGTGTCACCCTGCTTCCTTTGTCGTGAGCCATGGACCAAGGCTCTGGGTGACTCGGCACCCGGTGCTCACAGTGTCTGTGAAACCAGAGCTCCAGAGATCCTGGGATGTGATTCCAGTCCCGCGTCTGCCCCAGCTTCACTGAGGAGGGGGCCCCAGGAGGAAGTGGAGCAGCGGGGGGTTCGGCCATGTGCGTGGGACTCACGTGCTTGTTCCCGCGGGCCTCATGGCTGGAGACGTCACTTCTACTTGCTTCTGGCTGCTCCTCTCTCCTGTTCTTGGGCGTGTGGCTTTCTTTTCTTCTTTGTGAGGAAGTGCTCTGGGAGGGAAGGAAAGTCACGGAGGGCTGTGGCATGCCGTGGGCACGGGCCACTTCTCAAAGCCACCTGGGCGGCAGGCCTGGCTAGCCCATCTTACAGAGGGGGAAACTGAGGCTGAGCTGCACAATGATGAGCAAGGGGGCACTGCTTCCGAGCTTGGCAGCCAGGAGACCTCCCCTCTGCCATGAAGCCCTTGCTGCTGTCCCCTTGCTTTTCTGTGACATGTGACGTTGAGAAGGCCATGCACTGTGGTGGGCCGGGCTGGGGGCCCCCTCCCCGTTCCGCCCCCCTCCGCCCCCCAGCTTCCCTGGTCGTGGCCTGGACTGGGGGCTGGGGGTTGGGGCCTAGGCCAGCCAGGCTCTTCCAGTCCCCATCTTTCCAGCTGGTGGCAGGTCTTCAAGTGGAAGCGAGAGACATTGTCTACCCTGTATTTCCCTCCCAACAAGTGCTTCATTGTGAACACGCTTTAAAACTTAAACCCATCATCACAATGACATTACCAGGGGCCTTGAACTCAGTGCTCTGCGGGCAGATTTCCATCACAGTTTCCCAACCTAATGCCTGTGTGACCTTGGGCAAGTTACTCAACCTCTCTGTGCCTTAGTGTCTCCTCTGGCAAATGGGGGTGGTAACAGGGCCATAGACGGAAGGAGTTAACGCGCATAGGGCAGGTTCTGGCCCTGAGACAGCTCTGTGCAGGGCTGTGGCCTCCTCACTTGACCTTCACAGCCACCCCTGCGAGACTTGTGTTGTCATTGCACCCATTTTCTAGATGCAGAAATGGAGGTTCAGAGCAAAAAGTGATTTCCCGCAAGGTCAAACCATCATTGAAAAATCTCTTGAGGTAATAATGCCATTGAAGAAATCAGGCAGGGTGGACTGGCACGGCCGCCCCCCAGGCACACTGAGGGGTCCCCCCTCCCCTCCAGTGACACAACCCCTGCCATGGCCTAAGTGCTGGCTCCTCCCCCCTCAGTCTCTGGGACCACCCTGGGAAACTGCGCTGTAGATCTGACCTCCTTCTGAAAGTCTTCCCTGTTAGGAACCATCTCAGTCACCCACTCCACCCCCAGTTTCCAGAAAGTTCTCTCTGGCAGTTCAAAACAGCCCTGGACCCCTTTCGGCCCCTCCCTGCAGATGGCCTGACAGACGTGTGACCTGGCATGGCTGGATTCCACCCCGGTGGCGAAGTGTTATTTCCTTTAATGCACACATATACACACACAGCTGTCTGGAAGAATTCCTGGGCCCAGCACGGAGCGTGAGTCAGCGTTCGCGGGGCACGCCTGCCCGCAGGGGTCTGGGCTGGCGCGCACTGCCCCCAACCGCCCACCTCTGCCTTCCCGACTATCAGCATTTTTCATTTTACATCTTTCTTACAGAAAATTTCAAAAACACACAGAAGTCGAGAGGACCAGACACAGATTCCAGCATCCCCAGCCCTCGGCTTCATCCCCGGCAACGTCTGGCAATCTCGTTTTATCACCTCCTGTGGGCTCCCTCTCTGGCTTTTTCCCCATTTGGCTGGAGGATTTGAAAGCAAATTGCAGACATCACGCCACGCACGCATGTTGTTTTTTCAAAAACTTAATTTTGAAATAATTATAGAGTCGCAGGGAATTGCGAAGACAGGACAGCGTGGTCCTGGGTACCCCTCACCCAGTTTCCTCCAGGGGTTACGCCTCACATACCTATGCGACAATATCAGAACCCCGAACTGACATAGGTAGAGAGGGTGTGTGTGTGTATAGTTCCACAGCATCTCGTCACACATGTGGCTTTAGTTCACCACCACCGCAAAGATCTCCCCACGTCCCACCCGCCACCCTGCCCCCGTGACAGCCGCTAATACTGTCTCCATCTCTATAACGTTGTCACTGGAGAACGTT
The DNA here is from genome assembly GCF_041296235.1 of Equus asinus. Classification (NCBI taxonomy): domain Eukaryota; kingdom Metazoa; phylum Chordata; class Mammalia; order Perissodactyla; family Equidae; genus Equus; species Equus asinus. The sequence continues at coordinate 37,977,815 of NC_091803.1, forward strand.
GTGAAAATGGAATCACATAGCATGTGACCTTTGAAACTGACTCTTTTTCCATGTAGCATAAAGCCCTGAGATTCGTCCCAATTGTTTCGTGTATCAGCACGTCATTCCTTTTTATGGCTGGGTAGTAATCCACCATGCGAATGGATCTCAGTCTGCTTAACCGTTCACCTCCTGAGGGGCTGTGTCCAGTTTGGGGCTGTTGTGAATAAAGCTGCGACAGGCTTTTGTGTGGATATAAGTTTTCGTTTCTCTGGGATCAATGCCCACCCAGGAGTGGCCCTGTATAAATGTCTCAGTTTATGGTTAGTGTTTAAGAAATGGACAGTCTCTTTTCCGGAGTGGCTGTACAGGCTTGGGGCCTGGGAAAGAAGCATCTGTGAGCTGGAGCCCAGGGAGGCTGGCCCCGGGTGCTCGGCCTGTGTCAGTTGCACGCTTCCTGTGTACCAGGTGCTGTGCTAGGCTCCTTTCCTACAGAGGCTGTTTAGTCCCTGCTTTCCAGAAAACTAAAGCTCAGAGAGCTCACCAACTTGCCTGGGGCAACAGCTGGCAGGTGGGGACATCAGAATTCAAATCCAGCCCCAGGCAGGTCCAATGCCTGTGTGGTTGATACCCTCCCTTGTGGGGGGGGGGGGCAGGAATTAGTGCTGAATGTCTTGGGGGCAGGGGACAGAGCAGGGGAGTTGGGGAAGAAGAGCCTGGTGGGGGGAGCACAGCCCCAACCCCAGGGGCCCGGCCTCTCTCTCCTTGCCTGGCTACCCCAGCTCCTGCCTCCTGACCTTTGCACCAGATGGAGCTGTTGATCTGTGGCTAGCTGGGTCCCCTCGGCCCCCATGGGTGGCCCAGCATTCCCTGGCACCCCAGTCACCGCTGCGGGGAACTCGCCCCGCTCCCCCCAGCCCCGTCTGCCCCCTGGCACCTCTAGTCCTCCCCGTCAGCCTGAGAAGCTGTGGGTAATGCACAGAAAATCTGCTCTTGGCTGCTCATCCTTCCCCGCGGAAAGCTCTGTGCCCCCACCCTCTGTGCAGTGCTTTGGTGTCAGGAAGATGCTGTTGGCGGCAAGGATGGCCATACCTACTGTTCACCGGGCACTGGGCTGGGGCTTGGATATATGGCTTCACGGGATCGGCGTGACCACCACCGCTTTAGAGAGTTGCATTCAGAGGCGAGCCCAACTCACAAGTGGCAGAGCCGGGATGCCGTCTGACCCAAACCGGGGCCTCCCCTGGCTGAGCCAGGCAGAAGGGTCTCGCCAGCTCTGGAGCCTTGTCTTGCCCAGGAGGGGGCAGCCTGGGGCTCTGAGATATCTCGACTTGGCACAGGTCGACCGTCCAGTCCTCGGTGGTCCAGGTGGCCCTGGAGGAGCCCCAGGGATGAAGCCTCTGCCTGGCCTAAGGTTCCAGACTAGCCCTTCTCCTAACCCTAACCTCACAGCTTACCATTCTAGCTGTGTGAGCCCAGGTAGGTGACTTGGGCTCTCTGAGCATCCTTCTCTCCTCCGTGTGGGGGAATTAGTCTTTCCCCTCCTGGGGGGCGCCTAGCCATCAACAGATTCGTAACCTGAAAAACACCCAGTGGGCAGAAGGAGGACGAGTGGACTGGCAGGTGAGGCCCCAGATCTGGCCCTGGTCCCAGCACTCGGTGTGACTTGGGCAAGTCACTGTAGCTCGGGACCTCTGTTTCCACGTAGCAAAGATGGCTATTACGACAGGATTGCTGAGTTGACTCATGTGACAGGGCTTTGTGAGCCATGAGACAGCATGTAAACATGGAGCTTTTCTGTTCTGTCAGACCATAGGTTTGGAGCTCTGTATTTTTATTTCTGAGCCTGCTTCTCTTTTGTGGCTCTGATTTTGTTGTTGTTCGGTGTGGGGTTTTTTTGTTTTGTTTTGTTTTTTGGTGAGGAAGAATGGCCCTGAGCTAACATCTGTTGCCAATCTTCCTCTTTTTGCTTGAGGAAGATGGTCCCTGAGCCACCATCTGTGCCCATCTTGCTCTATTTTATGTATGTGGGGCACCTCCACAGCGTGGCTTGATGATCGGTGTGTAGGTCCACGCCTGGGATCCGAAACTGCAAACCCCGGGTGGCCAAAGCCAAGTGCGTGAACTTAACCACTATGCCACCATGCTGGCCCCACCGATTTTGTTTTTTAAAGTTGAGTAGGGCAAGTATGTTTCTGATCAAATTACATTGTATCTGTGTCCTGGGGGAGTGGGGCACAGAATCTCCTCCATGTGCTTGGTTTGGTTCAGTGGCATTTCCTGAGCCCACTGTGTGCCACGCTCTGCACTGGGGACAGAGAGGGAGCCAGGCATGTTCTCTGTCCTTGAGGGGCCCACAACCCACTGGGGAGTCAGGAGTGAACAGACGAGCACGAGCCAGGGTGGTCTGCATGGTGCTGTTGGGGGAACCTGGCCAGGTTAGAGGGTGGAGGGCCCATCAGAGACTTCCTTGAGACCCAGAAGCCCAAGGTGAGTTGTAAGAGATACAGTGGGAGTCAGGCAGGCAAAGAAGGGGAGAAGCGTGTTCCAGGCCAAAGGAACAGCCCCGGCGAAGGCCTGGAGGCATGTAGGACTCATACAGCCCTCCCCCTTCTCTCTGTGCCCAGGAGAATGATTGCCCAAACCACGCTCCACAGCAGTCTCCCTGCTGGATGCTGAGGTTTACCTTAAGCCTGGGCTGTTTCTATCATGCCCAGTTTGCACCTCGGGTCTGCAAAGTATCCTTCTCTATCCTTAAAGATTTACAACGTCATCTATCCATCCATCTGTCTGTCCATCCGTTTTCACCTATTCATCATTCATCATCCATCTATCCATTTATTCGTCCATCCATTCAACTATCTGTCCATTCGTCCATCATCCATCATTTATCCATTCATCCATCTATTCATCCACCCATGTATCCATTGTCTGTTTGTCCATCCATTCATAATTCATTCACCCATCTATTCATCCATTCATCTGTCCGTCTGTTCATTCATCATCCATCCATCCATCAATTTATCCATCCACCCATTCACCCATTTATTTACCCATCCATTCATCCATCTACTCATTCATCCATGCATCCATCTGTCTGTCTGTTCATCCATTCATCCCTGTATTCATTTATTCATTCATCCAGCCTTGTATCTATCCATCAGCCTGTCTGTTCGTCCATCTATCCATTCATTTATTCATCATGCAGCCATCCATCTGTTTGTCCATCCCTCCGTTATCCATCCATGCATCTGTCTGTCTGTCCATCTTCCTACCTAGCCAGCCAGCCAGCTGTACAGCCAACAAGTATTTATTGAGTGCTGCTGATGAGCCAGGCCCTGCTGGTAACAGCTGTCCCCGGGGAGGCGCAGGGCAGGTGATGAGCAGACGTGGGCTGAGGTTTGCTTCCCTCCCTGCTGGGGCCCTGCCCGAGATGGGCACAGACTTGCCCTGGAGTCCTTCCCTCTGCTGGGCTGCCTGGTCTTGTCAGGAGGGAGGCGGCTCTCGCTTCTCGGCTTGGGAAACTGTCCCTGACAATCTGCTCTTGAGAGCGTCACCTCCCCAGACAGAGGGTGAGGAAATCCACGCAGACCACAGATGGCCGTGCACTCCCCAGGGCGCGGGCCTCCCACCTGCCCCTGCTCAGAGCACCACCCCTCACTACCTTTCTAGGGATGTGAACCCTGGGCACGCTTAGTCACTGCTGATGATGCCTTCGGCTCTGTCTCCCCACTCCAGGCCTTTGGGTTCCAGACAGAACTCCAAATGTTCACGTTGCCCACTGAGCCCCTTCCTGGCTGGTCCCAGCACCTCCCATGGGCGGTGCCTGGGAAAGCCAGATGGCTAACCTCTCTGTGGATCCCTGCTTAGGTCCAGAACCCGAGGTCCATCACCTGGGCTCCTGTCCACCCACTTGGAGATCTGAAAAATTGGAGTCTAATCTTAAAGTAGGGCCATTTCACGCGGAAGTGTGGACATGTGTCTTCTCCTGACAACAGGAGGATAGGCCAGCACTGCGTCCACATGCCAGCCTGTTAGGGGTTGGGCTGGGGTCCAGCAGGACTGCCCTTTCAGACAGAGGGTGGACTCCCCAGCATCCTGCTTCGTGAGGAGTAAAGTGTGGAGAGAGGCAGGACTCAGCTGGTAAAGGTCAAGCGAGAAGGGACCGTGCTGCCTCCCACAGGGGTTCTTAGTTCCCCAGTGACCCTGGCTGTGACACGTCAGAGCTGGCCTGGGACCCAGCACACTGGGCTTTATTTCACCTGGCAGGCCTGACCGTTCCTCACGGGAGGGGTGGCCTTCCTGTTAGGGAGTGAGCTCCCTGCCCCTCAGCCCAGGAAGAAACCCATCCTGGCCAGCGAGCAGGGCCTGGGGAAGGGAAGCCTCAGAGCCCGGGGAGAAGGGACCTTCTGAGGCTCTGGGGTGTCGTGGGCCTGGATCTTGGGGGGCGGAACCACTGTACCTCCCTTGAGATGGGAAGTGTGTACAGGTGGGCGTCAGAGGCTCTGAAGATGGGCCTGGGGGCTGTGCACAGAGCACCATCTGTGACTAGTGGGGGCAGAGCCCCCAGCCCTGGGCACACGTGGTGAAGCCTGACCCAGGCAGCTTGGATGAAGTTTTGACGCTGGTGGGATCCCCGCAGAGTCACTATAATTTGGATATGTAATGGAAACCTGATTCTTCCTTATCACAGGCCTTGTCTTTGGGATATGATTTATGTGATGAATGCTCATTGTGTACCCACTTTGGGGGTTCCACAGAGAAATTGAACCACCATTCTTGCCTCGGGGAAAACACAGCCTGGGGCATCAGGAAGGCTTCCTGGAGGAGGTGATGCCTCGGTGGGAGTTGTGAAGGATGAAGTGAGCATTTAGCCTGGCGAAGCCCAAAGGAGAAAGGGGCCAGGCAAAGGGAACAGAAATCACAAAGGGAGAAGGCACTGAGGACAGATGGTTCCCAGCCTGTTGGGGACAGGGGGACTGAGGCAAATTGGCACTGGGGCTGAGGCTGGAGGGAGGGGGGCCAGTGCCATAAGTGCTCACTGGAGGCTGGATCCAAGTGGCCTTGTGGGAAGGCCCAGGAAGTTGGAGTTAGAAACTTACCTGTTGGCAACAGAGAGCAATGAAAGGGATTTTAGTAAGGGAGGGGGGTACCTTCAGCCCAGGGTGGAGAATAGAGGGGCCCGGGTCACTATCGCAATAGCACGTGGTGGCCATGGGTAGTGAGGAGGGGCGAGATGTGGGGGAAGTTTAGAAGGGGCCCTAGGGACCAATGGCCAGTGGTAGACGAAGGAGGAGGTGTCCCCTCTGAGAGCTGGGGAAGCAGAACTGGGACCCCAGCAATAGTGTCCTTGCAGATAGTTCCCTGGAAGCCCCTCCCCCAAACACCCTAAGGAGAGGTCTTGAGGGCACTAGGGTTACAAGGGTACACGATATAGTGGGACGGGGGAGAGTTTACGATCTGAAGGATGAAGATGTGCTGGGCACATGTCTGGGGAGAGTGAGGGCATCTGTGGCAGATGGCACAGCATGTACTAAGGCCCTGTGGCAGCAGAGGCAAGAGAGGAGAAGGGGCTGAAAGGTGGCCTGCATGACTGGACAGGGAATGAGGTATGAGATGAGGTTGAAGGGTGCAGGAGTCAGACAACAGGGATGCTGGGGAGCCAATGAAATGCTTTCAGTGGTGACATCATCCGATATGTCTACAGTGGTCCCTGAGCTGCAGGAGGCGACATTTTTAGGTCAGTGCAGAAGCTGGAGCATGTGTCCAGGTGAGAGGTGAACTCATATGACCTTTATAACCAGAAAAAATATTAAACTGCATAAACACCAGATGTATTAGTTTCCTTGGGGGCCTTAACACATTGCCACAGAGTGGCTTAAAGCAACAGAAACTGATTCGCTAAGAGCTCTGGAGGCTAGAAGGCTGAAATCAAGGTGTTGGCAGGGCCATGCTCCCTCTGAAGACTCTAGGGAAGAAATCCTTCCTGGCCTCTTCCAGCTTCTGGTATTTTCTGGGCATCCTTGATGTTCCTAGATTTGTGGCTGCATGTCTCCAATCTCTGCCTCCATCATTACATGGTCTTCTTCCCTGTGTGTCTCCGTGTCTCGTCTTATAAGGAGCTCAGTCATTGGATCAGGCCCCACCCTAATCCAGCATGACCTCATCTTTACTGATTGCATCAGTAAAGACCCTCTTTCCCCAGATAAGACCACATTCACAGGTACCTGGCATTAGGACTTCAACCTACCACATTCTGTTTCTTGAAATGAATGCTCATGACGCAGGAGTTTTCACTCTGAAAATTCATTGAGCTATACCTTGATGATCCATGCACTTTTCTGCACATGTTGTATTTCAATTAGCATATTAGCATACACGCACGTGCTGACAACAGAGGCTGACGGCCGCTGTACGGTGATGTTAACAGAGGCATCCCCCTCAGTGGTGGGTCTAGATTCATTTTCTCCCCATGCGTTCCAAATTTCCGGTCATAGGCGCGCATTCACTTTATCGAATAATAATAAATCCACGCATATCATAAAAGAACAGCTGGGTTGGAACCCTCACCCACCAATCCTTCTCTGTCCCCAAAGCTTTTGTAACAGGAGGTGGGAGTCTGAATGGGAATTTGCCCTGCCCTGAGAATCCTTCCAAATAAATAGATTTAGTGCCATTACCTACCTCCCTGAAACATCCTGCTAATGACTTGTGGCCCCGATGATCCCCACAGACTTTCTGCGGAGCGTGGGGCTTGGCAGTTCCCTCACTGGTCCTCTTCCGGAGGACAGAGGAGCAGGGTAATAATAGAACTGACCTCATGGGTGGCTGGGAGGCGTAACTGGGAGGATGCACGTGAAACCCTTTGCACGGGGCCCTGGCACAGGGGAGGGCTGCCACGAATACCCTCCTGATTAGAAAATGCCCCGAGTACGTGGCAGGCGCCTCAGTGTCCTAGTTTAATGGTTCAGCTAGTCGGGGAAAGTCTAGTAAGTGATACCTCGCCCCCTTGCACGTGGTCATCCCTGGGGGACAGACAGGGGTGGCGGGGGCTTCCCTTCCCCGGCATGTTTTCCCATTTTGCTCCTTTTGAACCCTTCTTGGCGTTCCTCCCCCGCTGTCCTCCTCACCCGTTGCGGCTGGGTGCTGTTTCATGCTGTGCGTTTCAGGCCACGTGCTGCCATGGCGGTTCAGCCATCACAGGAAGATTTAGAGGGAGCAGGTGGGGGTGAGACGGTGAGAGGATGGATGGAAGGGCGAGAGGAGGCAGCCGAGGGGGAGGGGTTCTCAGCACGCTCCAGACCACGCCCCTGTCCTGGCCACGCCCCCGGGGCGGTCCTTCGCCTGGTCTGGGCTCCCACCGGCGCCCCAGGGTTTGGAATTCCAGCTGCGTCGGAACCCGGTCTCCTTTGGCAATATCCGTCCAAATTACAAATGCAGGAACCCTGTGACCCAGCGAGGCTGCTGCCCCACAATAATCCTACAGATAAACTGAGGCTTGCGGGACGCTCCTTATATACAAGGTTATCCTTTGCAACTTGTAAAAGCGAAAGATTGAAAACGACCTAAACGCCCATCAGTAGGGGGCTGAGTAAGCCAACTGGCACACTCCATGTAGTGGAATACTGTGCTGTGCAGCTGTAAAGAGCAGCGAGGGACATCTCCAAGCTTTATTAGGCGAGGAGAGCCAGGTTCAAACAGCATATAGAATATACCTCTTTGCAGAAATGGGGAGGGATAAATATATATTTTTATTAGCTTATATTTGCGTAAAGAATCTGGCTACCCACTGAGTGACTAAATGTTACTTGAGGTGGGGGTGAAACTTAGTGATTGGGGCACATGGAGAGGGGAAGGGACACAGACTTATTTATTGCCTTTTTTCTTTTTTTGGACCCATGTGAACTTACTACTTTTCAAAATTGCAAGTTAAACAAAAATGTAGCATCTTTAAAACAGTGTGTTTTAAAGCAGCAGCTTGGGCTCAAGGGTCACACTGAGCCTCGCTTCAGCCTCTCATAGCTGTGTGACCTTGGGCGAGTTACTCAACCTTTCTGTTTCAGTTCCTCTATTGATGAAATGGGGGTAACATCACTTCCAACCTTGAGCTGTTGGGAGGATTCAGGGAGCTCAACTGTGCTCAGTGCCTGGCAGGCAATAGGCAGGTGACAAGAGTGAGTTGGTAGGGGCGGGGGGCTTCCTGAAAGCAGTTTGGAGCGGGCACAGGATGTGAACCCCGGAGCCGCCGTGAGCCATCTCTGTCTGGTGTCTGTGTCTTCCCTCTGCCTCAGGGGCCCTGGCCTGATGGGAGCCACTTGTTAAGCAAGCGACAGTAAGGTCCCCTCCTCCTCTCCCCCCTCTTGCTCCTGGGGAGGCCTCATAGGCTTGATCCGGCGTGTGGCTGGGCTGGGAGCCAGGGCAGGGGTTGCATTAAAGCAGGTGAGCGTCACTTAGCTTGTTGGGGCTGTAGATGAGGACGCAGAATGGCGAGTCCCACTTGGAGCTGGCTCTGGCCTCTGGCCCTGCCTGACCCTTTGGCTCCACTTCCTGGAACCCCTAAGAAGGAGGAGCCCAGGGTGTAGGTCTGCAGGGCACCCCACAACTGCCCCCCACCCTCATGCTGCACTGATGACACCAGCAGAGAGAGCACCCATGCCAAAAGTCAAGCAGTGAACACACAGCATGCCTGACCACAGCACTTGGCTCAGAGGCCGTCTCACTTTCTGCCCAGTGATGGCTTTTTCCAGAAGGTTCTACCCACCATGGCTTTGGGGGCTGGTTTCACTGAATAAACAGCCCTTGTGCCTCACTTTGTTGAAATGGGGGCAGGAGCCCGTGAGGACAAGGCGAGGCGGGCGGTCACTTTGGAGGGAACAGGGACAGAGGGACCTGTGACCTTGTTTGTGTGTCTGCCTTCAGCCGGTGGAGACATTCCTGAAATAGGAGCCAGTATAACTTGGTCATTTGATTGCTCTTTAAAATAAGGCGGACTTGGGTAGGCGTAGGACACAGCTCCAGGCTCAGGTGTGTTGGAATTCGAGTTTTGTGTAAATCCACTTAATTTCTGTTTAAGCCTTCATCCTGCCAGGCTGATGGGACAGTTTTGCCTCAGTTTTTCAGGATTAACCCACCTTGTGGAGTTGACATCGTGGTCCTCTGGTCCTGACCCAGACAGGTGATGTGGGAGGGTATCAGGGGCCCCTTGAGATCTGGGAGTTTGGGGCTGCTTAGGACCCTGTGATCAGGGTCATCCCTTGTCCCTCTTGAGCTCCTTCTGATTCAAGTGTCAGAATGGGTGTCCCCTTGCTCCTGTTCTTCCTTCACTCAGTGTAGTCTTTACCCTATGCTTACAACGAGTTTTTGGCCCAAACGTGGCACCCTGACCTCACTTCCCTGAAGCTCCTGAGGGCCAGGACAGGGGTTGGCGAACTTTCTGTAAAGCGCCAGGTAGTAAGTATTTCAAGCTTTGCTGGCTGTGGTCTCCGTAGCAGTGACTCAGCTCCGCCATTATAGGTCAAAAGCAGCCGTAGACAATATATAAACAAATGGGCACGGCTGTGTTCCGATAAAACTTTATTCACAAAAAGAGCACAGCGAAAGAAACAATCAACAAAGCGGAAAGGCAACCTACAGAATAGGAGGAAATATTTGCAAACCACATATCTGCTAAGAGGTTAATATCCAAAACATATAAGGAATTCCTACCACTCGATAGCAAAACAACAAACCACCCCATTAAAAAACTAGGCAAAGGACTTGGATAGACATTTCCCCCAAAGAAGATATACAAACAGCCGACAGATATGTGAAAAGATGCTCAACATCTCTGATCATGAGGGGAATGCAAATCAAAACGCAGTGAGCTATCAGCCCTCACCTGTTAGAATGGCTGTTCTAAAGAAAACAAAAGGTAACGAGTGTTGGAAAAAACGTGGAGAAATTGGGACCCTTGTGCACTGTTGGTGGGAATGTAAAATGGTACAGCTGCTGTGGAAAACAGAATGGAGGGGCTTCAAAAAATTAAAAATGAAACTACCATTTGATCCAGTGATCGCACATCTGGGTAATTATCCAAAGGGATTGAAATCAGGATCTTGAAGGGCTGTTGGCCCTCCCACATTCATTACAGCATTATTTACAATAGCCAAGATGTGTGAACACCGTGAGTGCCCACGGAGAGATGAATGGATAAAGAAAATGTGGTATATACACACAATGGGATATCATTCAGCCATGAGAAAGAAGGAAATCCTGCCATATGAGACAGTATGGACGAGCCTGGAGGATGTGATGCTAAGTGAAATCAGCCCGTCACAGAAGGACAAACACTATGATTCTAGTTATATGAGGAATCTAAAATAGCCACACTCGGGGGCTGGCCCCGTGGCATAGTGGTTAAGTTCGCATGTTCCACTTTGGTGGCCTGGGGTTTGAGGGTTCAGATCCCGGGCATGGACCTACACACCGCCTATCAAGCCATGCTGTGGTGGCATCCCACATACAAAATAGAGGAAGACTGGCATGGATATTAACTCGTCGACAATCTTCCTCCAGCAAAAAGAGGAAGATTGGCAACAGATGTTAGCTCAGGGCCAATCTTCCTCACCAAGAAAAAAATAAATAATAAATAATAAAATAGTCACACTCTTAGAAGCATAGGGTAGAATGGTGGTCGCCAGGGCCTAGGGGAGGGGAAGAGGAGTTGCTATTCAATGGGTATAAAGTTTCATTGTATAAAGTTCTGGAGATCTGCCGTATGACATAGTGCCGATAGTTGACAGTACTGTATTTTACACTTAAAATTTTGTTAAGAGGATAGATCTCATATTCTCACGTGAAGCATTCTCACTACAATTAAAAAAAAGGCAGTGGGCTGAGTTTGGCTCTCAGTCTGCAGCTGGCTGCCCCTTGGCCTAGGCCTTCGGAAGCCAAGCCACAGAGGCCCAGACAGTGTCCCTGTTCGGCTGGTGGCACTTCTGGAGGCAGTGAACAGGGCCAGCTCTTTGCTTCGAAAGAAGGAAAAGGAGAAAAGGCCCAGAGGATTGAAAAGAGAATCAGATACTCATCCTCAAAGGCCAGCTCATTCGGGAAGACTTTTGTAAGTCAAATATCACTCCCGAATTTACCTTTGGGGGAAGATACAGTTTCCTAGTTGATTTGCCTACAATGAGCTGTGCTTGCTGCTGGGGGGTCATCAGATGCTCCACGGCTCTTTTGTGAGTCTTTGCTCAGCCGGGCCCTCAGATGTGTGGGTGGAGGCCTCTTGCTTGGGGCTCCAGCTGGTCTGGGGGGAGTCCTGGTCATGGCACTCTTTCTGCCTGTGTGACCTTGGGCAAGAGAGCTGGCCTCTCTGTTCCTTGGTTACCTAATCTGTGAACTGGGGAGAACTCCACCACCTATGCCCAAGGTTGTTACCGGCTCACATGACACAGTTTGTCAGCTGCCTGGCACCGGCCTGGCAGAGGTGAGTGTTCAATGAATGGGAACTGACAACCCAGCCTCACGCTCCAGTTATCTTGGCGAGACACTTGAGCAACCGGTTAGAGAGATGGTTAGAAGGTAGACGGGGCAGGATTCGGCAAGGGGCATCGTCCAAGTCCCGCTGTCTTCTGTGTCTGAAGGCTGGCGATGCAACTTCTCCGAGCCCCAGTTTCTTCATCTGTGAAGTGGGGGAAATAAGTAGGACCAGTTTTTCGAGGGCTTAATGAGAGGTGCACAGCGCCTGGCATGCAGTAGGTGCTTAATAAATGGGGAGGTGTTTACTGTTTACCTCTGCTGGGTCCCTTCCTCACTGCCTTGTGCTTATGTTGACCCATCAGCCAGTGACCCCTGAGGACAGAGTCTGGGTCTTGGTCGGAGCAGAGAGGGGTTCCATCCCTCGGATGGCTCAGGGAGAAGGACTTGCCTGAGGCTTCACCTGCCCAGAGCCTGGACCCCAGGACCTGCTGGAATTGATGACATCGCTTCATCCTTGTTGTCAGTCACCTTCCACTTATGGCCAATAGTCCAGGCTTCCCACTGTGATAGCCGTGGCATGAGTCCTTTAAGACTGTTTTATTGGTTTAAAAAATAAATGAGTTGGTTTAAATAAAAAATATTAAGCAAAGAAAGAGTACAGGAGGAACGATCATACGCGGTGCCAGTTTGGGAAGCCGTGGAGTAGAGTAGAGAGCATCCCTGGGTAACATCGTGGAGGGCTCTGGGATGATGAGACAGATTTTGGGGGGAGGGGTGATGCTCGAAGGACTTCTAGTTACTTAGCATCTCTGGGCCTCAGTTTACTCATCTGTAAAATGGGGGGGCGTGGTTGTGAGAATTCATTGAGGTCAAGCACGTCATAACACTCGGGTATTAACAGTTAGGATGAGAGGGGGAGTTAATGCAATGGGGTCCCCTGGATGGGGTCCTGCAAGAGAAAAGGGCGTTAGCAGGAAAACGGGAAATTTGAATATAGTCTGGAGCATAGTTAATAGTAATGACTGATATTCACGTCTCATGCAAAAGTACCATAGTTACCCAAGACGTTGGCTTTAAAGGAAGTGGGTGAAGGATGTGGGAACTCTGCACTGTCTTTGCGACAGTCCTGTAAATCCGAAACTTTTCCAAAATAAAAAGTTTGTTTGTAAACATTAAAAAGAATGAGGACAAAATGCTATTGTTAATTGGGGCTGGGAGGTGCTGAGTCCGCAGCCTGGGAAATTAAGACAAGGTGCCCTGGAGAGAGGGAAGGCTGCGTCTTGGAGGAGAAAAGGGTGTTGCTCACAGAGGGAACAGCTGTCTCCGGGTGAGGAAGCATGGAAGCAAGCCCTTCGCTGCCTCCGGGCCTTTGCATCTGCGGTTCCCCCTTCCAAGAGTGCTCTTACCTCCTCCCCTTTATCTGGCCCAAAGCAAGTGTCACCCCCTCAAAGAGCTCTCCTCACCCCCTCCTCCAGGTTGCATTCACTGTCACATGCTCCCAGGGGCCCTGTCCTTTCGCTTCATGGCCTGATCTCACCAGTGGAATGAACTAGTTCCTTATGGGACTCAGGGCCGGCTTTGTGGGTGCACAACCTGTGCGGTCGCACGTGGCCCCACGCTCAGAAGGGCCTTGTGCTGGGTTGAGAGCCCTGCCATCGCCGTTTGGAAATTCCTAATAATTTTTGAACAAGGGGCCTGTGTTTTCATTTAGCACAGGCCCCTCACAAATTAGGTGGCTGGTCCTGGTGGGGTTTACGGGATGGACATCCCCACCCCACATTAGACCATTGCGGTAGTTTCCTGTGGCCGCTGGAACAAATTACCACAAAGGAAGGAGCTTAAAACCACACAACTTTATTATCTTACAATCTAGAGGTCTGAGGTCTAAAACAGGGCTGCAGGGCCGTGTTCCTTCTAGAAGCTCTTGGGGAGAATCCGTTTCCCTGCCTGGTCCAGCTCCTCAAGGTCCCCCGCATTCTTTGGCTCGCAGCCCCTTCCTCCATCTTAAGGGCCAGCCACGCAGCATTTTCCCTCCACTCTGACCTCTCCTTCCGTCCTCTCATCTTCTCTCTCTGACTCTGAGCCTACTGCCTCCCTCCTATAAGGACTTGTGATAAGATGGGGCCCAGGACAATTTCCCACCTCCAATCTCTAATTTGGTCACATGTGCCAAGTCCCTTTTACCATGGCGATGCTCAATACATGGATGGATGAACGAATGAATGAGACAAGGCATTGTGTGCGGCTGGAGCCCGTCTGAGGACATGAAGGGCAGGAGACTGGCTCGAGTGGGGCCAGGACACTCACTTTGCTGGGCTGGAGCTCTACCCGTGGGTGTGGGCAGCAGCCACCGAGAAGCTGGCCTTAAGTGACAGAAGCCCAGAGAAGGTGGCCAGTTCCCGTTGTGGGCCAGCCTTGGTGGTCTTTGGCATATCCAAGAGGGCTCAGAGTTCCTATGGTGGTGATTGTCCTTGGCTGCCTGGTGATGGGCACATGCACTTTGCTTTCCTTGTCACGTGCTGTCACCTCCTCTTCACCAGGGTCACTGCTCCTCTGCCCTCTAGGGGTGGGAGAAACTGAGCTATTGGAGGTGACAACGTGGTGACCTGGAGGTCATGCCCTGTGCCCCTGGTCCTCTCCTCAAACCAGCCGTGGGACGGTTTTTCTTTTGGTTACGGTGACTGCCGAGCGCCGAGTAAGGGCCGTGTGTCACACCCAGTCCAGGGAGGGCGTGTGAAGGGGCCCAGGCGCGTCCCTGGGCTCCCCACGCTCAGTCTCCTGGGGGGACACCTTATGGCCCAGATTGTGGAGAGGCAAGGACCCACTTCCGGGTCATTCCAGAGGGAACTAAGTGCTGTGAAAAAGCTACGGCAAATGGTGGATGGGGGTCTCCCTGAGACCGGTCATCCAGGCCTCTCTGGGTCATCTCATTTGAGCCAAGTCCTGAAGGACAGAAGCCACGTGGAGAGCCTGGAAACAGAGCTGTGGGCAGAGGGAACAGCAGAGGCAAAGGCCTGGAGTCAGGGCTGAGCGGCCGGTGGGAGAGGAGGCCAAGGCCTTGCGGACAGGGAGGAGCTGGGCTCTCAGAGGAGAGCACAGAGGAGGGTTCCTGGCGGCCAGTGGAGGTGGCTTTAGGGAGAGCTACCAGGAGGCTGGGCAGGGGAGGGGTGTCACGATGACGGGGAGAAGCTCTGGAAGTCAGCCCACCAGGACTGTTAAATGGGAGCCCGCTCCCTGCCACGCCCCACCCCAGGGTCCTCCAGCCACGCGCCACTCCCAGCTCCAGGCCTGCAGGTGTGACACAGGAGGCTCCCTCCTCATCCATCCTCTCTATCCTCAGGGAAGCGCTGGCACCGGGGAAATGTCAGCCATCCATTCGTTCATTCGGCAGCAGGGGCATTGCCCCAAACCAGAGCAGGGGACCGAGTGCCCTCCACCCTTTTTCACCTCCTCCCCAAACCATTTGTCCGTTAAGTGGATGCCTCGGGCACATTGATAGCCTTGGGCTCCAGGGAAGGCCCCTTCCCATGCAGCCTCATAGACAGAGAGCACCAGGGGCGTCCTTGGAGCGTGACCTCCCTCCAGGGCCCCCCTCTGAGTGCGCAGAGCTCTGAGGAGCCACCTGGAGACTCAGAGCGTGGCCCCTGGCCTCAGCTGTTCTTAGCCACCACCCCAGATATAAACCCTCCAGGGAGGGCGCAGCTGAGCCCACCAGGGCACTGCCAGGGAGCGAGCTCCCAGGGCAGCAAGCTGTGGCCAGGCGGGGCCCTTGAGCTACGAGCCACAGCCAGGAGGTCTGGGTTTCCCATAGGCCCCACTGGCCAGCTACCAAAGGCCCTAGGCATAAAGCCTTTACCCAAGGCGGTCCCTCTACCTGGCTCTCTCTCGCCACACTGCTCGCTTGGGTCGCTCTTGTTAAAATATTGAAATACTGAAACACTCCGGCCAATAGCTGCTGCCCGGTGACCTCCTGGAGTGCCCTCACCACCCCAGCCACCCTGGCCCCACTCTGGAGCTCCCGTGACCCAGCAGCAAAGGGTTAGTGCTTGGGTGGCTGGGGGCCCCAGGATGACAGTGGGCACACGCTCTCTTGGCAACTGTACTGTCAAGGTCACATACTTTCCATATCCCCCTGCCACCCATCCCCTCCCTGCCCACCTCCCTGGCCCCCCTACTCCTCGGCTGGCTCATTTCCTCGTCTCCCCTGCTCCCCGGGCAGGATGGAATGAAATAGTGCAGGCTTAAATACCTACTCTGTGCTGGGTACCTCCGTCGCCTGGCTCTGATCTCTCCAGAAAACCTTTGTGGACACCCCGTTTCGAATTAGCCTCCCCCCAGATTCCTATGGGAATACGTGCCTAGTGGTGTAACACAATTCTCATTTGTTAGTAGTAGCTGCCGCCAAACATTTATTCATTTGTTCGTTTATTCCTCCATCCGACACACATTTACTGCGGGCCTACTATGTGTCAGCTGCTGTTCTGGGGGCTGAGGGTCCAGCAAGGGGAGAAGTGAGCTCGATAGGCAGGATATGGCAGTTTGAGAGGGCCAGCATGGAATTGGGGGATTGGTGAGGGTATGACTGCCAGTTATTGGCCACAGTAAGGACAAGGGGATAGCCCTGGGGCTGGGGGCTGCGGTAGGGTGAAGGATGGCACCCTGGAGCCAAGAGGATCAAGGCCCCTGGAGGTTCATGGATGGTCAACAAGGAAGATGGCGGAAGTGGAGATGGGGAGGGGCCAGGAGCTCTCAGCACCAGCTGTAACCCGCCTGGGCACAAGGCTCCCTCCAGCAAACCTGCAGGGCAGGATGCACTGCTCCTCTCCCCATTTTACAGATGTGGAGACTGAGGCACAGGGAGATCCGGCAACCTGCCTGTGGTCGTGCCTCAGTCTCTCTCTTTGTAAAATGAGGGGTGAGGGCTCTTCCGTGCCAGGGTGCTAGCTACCTCGTGCAGCAGGGCGCTGTGAACGCTCAGCTTACGCCAGCTCAGGTCAAAGAATTCTTGTTCAGAGGCTTCTCTGACCACCGGCTCCCTAGGGCAGGCAGCCCGCTGCCCCATGCTCTGTCTGCATGCCGTCTCCTCATCTAGTTTGTGTTGCTGCTGGAGCCACCGCCTGTCCCCAGAGCACTGACAAGGGTGGTATGTGCCTTCATCTGTGTCCATCTTGGAGACAGCCACGAGACCAGCCTTGTGTCGGGAAGTGACGCCCTGTGAAAATCCAGAACTGGGGTCCTCTCCACTGCCCACCTTCGCTCTGGGTCTCCCTGCTTCTCCAGGTCTTTCTCAAGCTCCTGAAGTAGGATGGGGGGCTTGCTTTTGCCTGCTGGTGGGTGAAACCATGTCCCTTTGGTTGGCTAGAATGGATGTCTGCCTACAGGGAAGCCATCAGGATGCTTGTTGGCTTCTGGAGACAGCAGAATAAATTCTGGGCCACCCAGGATGGTTCAGTCACTCAACAGAGACTCGTTCAGCAGCACATTTTCATTAAAAAAACACAAAACCGTGCCCTTTGACCCTATAACCACTCACTGGGGACCCTCTCCTGCAGAAGTGAGGAAGTGATCCTGGGGCGTCAATGCGGCACAGGCGCATGAGCACGGGCAGGAAACAGCCTCAGTACCCACCCGAAGGGGAGGCGGCCGGCACCTTAACTACGAGGCCCGTCACCAAGGGGGAACGTTAGGAAGCTGCTGAAATGAACGGAGCTCATTTCTATTGTATTGGCCCTGGAAAATACGAATGGAATTAGCTCATTTCTGTAGAGATGAAACAAATAAACCACAAATATGCAAACAGATGACTGTGCAAGGAGAAAGGTCTGGAAGGAAAACCGCCCAGCTGTTACCGGCTCCCGGAGCCCGTGGGGGTGTGGGGGGACAGGGAGGTTAGAGTGAGCGGGGAGAAGGAAGCTGAGCTCCTTCTCTATCCACCTCCGCTGTTTGGCTTGTTTCAAGGACCATATATTGCTTCTGTAGCTCGAAAGGAAAACCCAATAAAATGTATTTCGGGAAATTTGCCAAGTTAGGCTTTACGCTCACAGCGGTAGTGGCTTCATTTTCCAGTGTGTTCTCTGTGCCTGGCTCTGCGCGCGGCGCTCACAGACCTTTATGAACACCGGGGTGTCAGGGCTTTTGTCACCCTGATTTTTCAGATGAGGAAACTGAGGGTCAGAGAGGTTGAGTGACTTGCCCAAGAGGGCACAGCTGGCAAGCATCAAAGCTGGTGCCTGGAGACAGAGAGGGGTCTTACGTCACATTATCCAGTTACCATGTTTGGGGGGCCACGAGGGGCTGGGATGAAAGGATAGCCTTGGCTATCTAGGGCTTCGGTGGCAGCGGCTACACCTGTAGTACCTGCTGGGTGGCTGGTGTCTCGCACGTGGAAGGAAGGGAATGGCCGTTCATGTTTGATTGAGGCCGAAATGTCCCCAGCCTTCCCACTCAACTTAGTGTCCCTTAGTGTAAATCAGTGTTCATGTGGCCGGGAGGAGAAAAGCCACAAGGTAAGAGCTCAGGTCTTATTATCACAATGGGGGGTCACTGAGGGTAGTAAGCAGGGCAGAGATGAGGTCTGGTTTATCATAAAAGATCACTCTGGCTGCTGGGTAGAGAATGGACTAAGGAGGCTGAGGGTAGAAGCAGGGAAGGGAGGTAAGAGGTCGTGCGGGCAAGAGGTGGTGGTGGCTTAGCCGACGGTGGCAATGGAGGCAGAGAAACTCGGTTGAATTCAGGCTATTTGGGAGGTTGAGTCAATAGGATTGGATGCTGGGCTGTGGGAAAGGGGAGAATTTGGTGAATGAATGGAGGTTTTTGGTGTGAGCAGTTGAGTGGACTGGGGAAGGAGCAGGTTTTGGGGCTGGGTGTCCGAAATAGTGCGATCCAAGAGTCTGGTGACAGCAGGGCTGAAATGGGGGAAGAGAGAGCCACGGGAATGGGGGAAAGATGTCAATAACCTGCATGTCTGACCGCATCTGAGGACTCCAGGAACTGAGGACTCCAGGAACTTAGGACTTCCCTCTGCTTGCTCAAACCAGGAACACAATTGGGGAAAATTTCTATTTCTTTCCTACAGCCTCTGCTAGGACTGAATGCTTGCATCTCTTGGAAATTCATAGATTGAAATCTAACCCCCCATGTGATGGTATTAGGAGGTGTGGCCTTGTGCGGTGGTGAGGTCATGATGGTGGGGCCCTCATGAATGGGATTAGTGCCCTTATAAAAGAAACCCCAGAGAGCTCCTTTGCCCCTTCCACCATGTGAGGACACAGCAAGAAGCTGGCCATCTATGAACCAGGAAACAGGTTCTCACCGCTGAAGTGGCCGGCACCTTGATCTTGGACTTCCAAGCCTCCAGGACTGTGAGAAATAAATTTAGTCGTTTATAAGCTACCAGTCTGTAGTATTTTGGTTACAGCAGCCTGAATGGACCAGGACAGCCTCCAAGGCCACATGATTGGCCTGGCCCATCCTTGCATCTTTGTCTTCATCCACTTTCCTCCTCGCCTACTCTGCCCCCGACATACTAGAAATCCCAGGGCCTTTGCCCATGCAGTTCCTTCGACTTGGATTCTTTTCCCTGTCCCTTTTGCGTGTATTTTTGTCATTCTGGTGGACCCAGCTTCCGCACTGCCGTCTTGGAGAAATCTTTCCTCGCCACCTCATCTCAAGCTACTCCTCCCCGTTATTTGCTCTCCTCGTGGCCTCTCGGTTCTTTCACAACACGGTTCACAATTTCTAATTGCTTGGTTACTGGTTTACTTTGTCTGTCTTCTTCCCCACATTTCAAGCTTCCTGAGATCAGAGACCATGTCTGTTGCCTGCCACCACACAGCCAACACCTCGTATGGTGACTGTCACCCGGTAGGTGTGCAGCAACTGGTTGCTGTATGAGTGAAACACCTAAGTCAAGGTCCCAGCAACCCGCCCTCTGGGACACATCTCCCCTCACACGGACGATCCAGCCGGGTCTCCGTTGGAGCATCTGTTCCCCGGAGTTCTCCCACTCGGGGGCTGTGTTCTCTTCAGCTCTGTGATCACAGTCTCTGGCTGTGACAGGCTCAGAGTCTAGAAATAGGAGACCTGGCTTAGAATCTGGCTTGGCCTCTTGTAACATATCTCAGTTAGCCTTTGCTGTGTGACAAAAAAAAAAAAAAAACCCACAACATAGTGGCTTAAAACAACAATTTATTATTTTCCATGACTTCATAGGTTAGCTGAGTGCTTCCTCTGCTGGTCACGCCTGGGCTCACTCAGCTGGAAGGTCCAGATGGCTTTCCTCATATGTGTGGCAGCTGGCTGTTGGCTGGGTGGCCTCAGTGCTCCTTCATGAGGCCTCTCATCTTCCACTAGGTGAGACCAACATCCGGTCAGCATTCCAAGTCAGCAAAGACAGAAGCTGCCAGGCTCCTTGAGGTCTGGGCTTGGAGCTTGCACAACACTACTTCTGGCACATTCTATTAGTCAAAGCAAGTCATGAGACCAGCCTAGATTTAGGGGAGTGGAGAAATAGGCTCCACCCCTTGGCAGGAGAACAGCAAGGAACTTCTGGTCATATTTAATCTACCACAGTAAGCTCTGAAGTCTTAGGCCAGTGACCTAAACTCTCTGTGCCTCACTTTTCCCCTCTGGGAACTGGGTGGGTTGGCATCTGTTTTATAGAATTGTTTGTGAGAATTAAACGGATGATGCATGCAAAGTGCTTAGTACACAGCCTATCTCTTAGGAAGTAGCCACTGAATAGGAACCACTGTTATTAATACCATTACAGTAACTATAATGGGAACTTATCAAATATTGGATGGATGGATAGATGGACAGAAGGATTGATGGATGGATGGATGGATGGATAGGTTGGTGGATGAATGGATAGATGATGGATGGATGGATGGATGGATGGATGGATAGGTTGGTGGATGAATGGATGGATGGTGGATAGATGAATGGATGGAAGGATGGATACGTTGGTGGATGAATGGATGGATAGTGGATGGATGGATGGATGGATGGATAGGTGGGTGGATGAATGGATGGATGGTGGATAGATGGATGGATGGGATGGATGGATAGGTGGGTGGATGAATGGATGGATAGATGGATAGGTGGGTGGATGAATGGATGGATGGATGGACAGAAGGATTGATGGATGGATGGATAGGTTGGTGGATGAATGGATGGATGGTGGATGGATGGATGGATGAATGGATGGATGGTGGATGGATGGATGGGATGGATGGATAGGTGGGTAGACGGATGGATGGGATGGATGGATAGGTGGGTAGATGGATGGATGGATGGATGGATGGATGGATGGATGGATAGGTGGGTGGATGAATGGATGGATGGTGGATAGATGGATGGATAGGTGGGTGGATGAATGGATGGATGGATGGATGGATGGATAGGTGGGTGGGTGATGGATGGATAAGTGGGTGGGTGGGTGGATGGGTGGATGAATGAATGGCTTTTGGCATTCAAAAAGCCTATAGTCCCGATGACTTACCTGGTGATGAGAGGTCACCTCATTTCATGGAGTTTAGAATAAACAGCAGCTCTTTGCTATTGAGTTCAAACACTCTGATTTCTAAAGAGATCTGACCTCTTTCTCAGTTTACTTTTTGTCATGTGTATTTGGGAAGGGAGGGAAGGTCAGGCAATTCTACCTTGGGCTTTGTGCACAAGAGATTATATACAGCTCACTCTCACTCCCTACCTCCAGGGCCTTGGTTAAACGTAACCGAACACTAACCATTGTGACAAACACAGCCAAGCTTCCCAGTGGAAAGCTAAGCAGCAAACCACATGTGGTTGCAGCACAAGAGTCTGTTGACACACATTCCCCTGGGCGCCGGCCAGGGCGGACAGCGGAGAGGGGCTCCCCAGAGCCTGCCTCCCCTGAGGTCCTGCTTCAGGGACCCGGCCTACCCCTTGGAGCCAGAGCCTGTCCCCAGAGCTGCCCTGGGCAAGGGTGGAGCTGATCTTCTTGGCAAAGATGGCCTGTAAGAGTGTTCCGGCTCTGACGTTGGCCAGGTGAATTGTGAGGAGGTGGGGAATGTGACCACCAGCTTGTGATGTTTTTTCCTGCAGCAGCCTGACACTGGGTGTGGGGGAGGGCAGGGTGGGGAGGGCCCAGGGAAGTACAGTCGTTTGCTAGGGCTGCCGTGACAAACAACCGCAAACCTGGTGTAGAAAACAACAGAGAGTTAGCCTCTCACAGCTCTGGAGGCTAGAAGTCCAGACCAAGGTGTCAGCAGGGCTGTGCTCCCTCCGAGGGCTCTATGGGACAATCCTTCCTGGCCTCTTCCAGCTTCTGTGGCTTCCTGTAATCCTTGGCGTTCCTTGGCTTGTAGCTTCATCGCTCCAATCGCTGCCACCATCTTCACATGGCCTTCTCCTTGTGTGTGTCTTCTCTTCTTACAAGGACACCAGTCATTGGATTTAGGGCCCATGCTAACCTCGAATGACCTCATCTTATCTTCACGACATCTGCCAAGACCCTATTTCCAAGTAAGGTCACATTCCGAGGTTCTGTGTGGACATCGATTTTGGGGGGACACCAACCCAGTACGGGAGGTAAGGCAGAGGCAGACAGGTAGGGATGGAGAGAGTCCGGGACTCCAGGATTCCCTGCCCCAGCAGCACTGGGCCGTTTCCAAAGCCTGTTCAGGGGTCTCCTCTAGACTTGCCCTGCTGAGAGCAGACTGGCTTCCCAGTGTGTGCACCCTTAAACCTAAGGGGGTGCTCAGGAGCAGCTGTCTGGGGGGGCTCAGGACAGAACTTGAACTTTGGGGCTGGGTGCCTGTACCTGATTTATGACTTCTAAATCTGTAGACCTACAGTAGGTAGCTTTCCATTTCTACTCTTGCGCTGGGCCTGGCACAGGTTACAGGCTACAAGTTGAGAAGGAGGCATCTGGAAGCCTCTGGACTCAGAGTCCAAGAATCACCCTTGGTCCATCACTTTCTGAATTATGTCACGTCTGTGCATGCCTGCGTGTGTGCATGTGTGTGTGTAACTTGTTTTTGTCGATCTCCCTCACAAGCACATAAGCTTCATGAGAACTGGGACCTTTTCCTTCTCATCTATAAAATGGGATTAATAACAGTCACTGCTTTGTGGGGCTGCTGGAGGAGCAAGCGAGTGGATGGGCGAGAAGTGCAGAGTGCAGGACCCGGTCCGCGGCGAGCACACCGTGAGTTTCGCTCAGGTTGCTGTTGGTCACCTCTGGAGCCCCAGCACAGGGGACAGTGCCTGTGAGGCACTAGAAACTCTTTGTGGAATAAACGATGGGACAGCTGCGGATGCAGGGAGCTGCGTGCTCCCCAGCTCCCAGGCTTGCTGACTTTGTGCCCGAATATCAGGTGGGACCAAGGGTTGCACGATTCTCAGAACATCCCCGGAGGCAAACGTGTTCCATCAGATCATCACCCAGCCTCCTCCAGCAAGGCAATGAGGTCAGCTTGGCATTTTGAGACAATTCCTCTGGTCGCCAAGGGGAGCCCTATCGGAGTAGAGGGGTAAGAATAGACATGCGAGGACCAGGTGGCAGGCAATTCTCGAAGGTCAAAGTTTTGAGAGATGAGGGCAGCTGGGCAGGGGTGGAGAGGTGGACAGGGAGAGAAGTAAACTGCTTCTGGGGCTGCGGAGGGGGTCGACAGGCAGGACTTAGTGAGGCTTGGATGTGGGAGTGAGGGGCGGGGAGGGCTCAGGGGTGACACCTGGTTTCTGGTTAGCACCACTAGTTTGTGGGAGGGGCTACCCCTAGGATGCGGGACCCTGGAGGGAAGGACCCTAGAGGGGAGGCTCTCGAATTCAGTTTTGGACAAGTTGAATTTGAGGGGCCACCAAGGAATCCAGCAATTAGACAGCCCAGGTTTGAATGCCTGAGCACACACTGGCAGTATTATCTGGGCAGTCACCCTTCTGAGCCTCAGTTTCCCCATCTGCAAAGTGGAATACCACACCAGGTGATAAGGAGGCCCCTGTGTGGGACTATATGCAAATTGCCCAACCCAGAGCCATGCACGGCAACGAGAAAGTGCATGTCTGTATTACACTCTGCCAGTGAGAAGCAACAGACACACAGGCAAATTGGCTTAAACAAAGCATTTACTGTTCCTGTAACTAAAATCCAGGGAGTGGATCTGACTTCCCCTAAGGCTGGGCTGCACCTGGGGCTCAAGCCTTGTCGCAGGGACTTCATATCTCCCTCAGTCACCTTCCACGTGTGTTCATTGTGGTCGCCAGCTCAGCAAATCCAGGGGCAGGAAGGGAGACTTTTCCTATAGTTCTGGCAGTAAAGTCTCAAGGAAGATTCTGATTGGCCCAGCTTGTTCATGTGCCCATCCCAGAGCCAATCACTGTGACCAGGCCTGGGTCACATGACTTGCCCTGTGGCAGGGCTTCTCTGTTAGTGAAAGAGGGAAGCAGCAGCAGCAAAACCAGCAGACGCCCATCACATTCTCAGTCTGTCCAATGGGTGTTTTGAGATGGGAGCAGATGTGTGTGTACAATTTCTGGCACAATAGCCAAGACATGGTAGCAACCTAAGTGTCCATCGGTGGATGAATGGATAAAGAAAATGTGGTTTATACACACAATGAAATACTACTCAGTCTTAGAAAAGAAGGAAATCATATCATCCGTGGACACGTGGCTGAAGCTGGAGGACATGATGCTAAGTGAAATAAGCCAGTCACAGAAGGACAAATACTACATGAGTCCATTTATATGAGGAATCTAAACTAGTCACACTCGTAGAAGCAGAGAGTGGAATGGGGACTGCCAGGGGCTGGGAGGAGGGGGAAAGGCAGAGATATTGGTCAAGGGGTGCAAAGTTTCAATTATACCCGATGAATAAGTGCTGGAGATATAATACTCAGCATGGTGATGATAATTAACAACACTGTATCATATACTCATTTGGTTAAAAGGGTAGATCTTATGTGAAATGTTCTTATCACCAAAAATAAAAATCATAAAGATGGCAGGCGAAAACTCCTGGAGGTGATGGCTATGTTTATGGCATAGATTGTGGTGATGGTTTCCTGGGTGTCTACTCATTGTCAAACTCATCAAGTAGTAGACACTAAATACATACAGCTTTTTGTAGGTCAGTCGTACCTCAATAGAGTGGTCTAAAAAATAAGTTTCAGTTCATAGTGGTTCTTTGCATTGGGGTTCTAGAGGTGGAACACAGAATGGCCCTCCGCTGTGCCCCTACCATCCATGTGTGTTTTAACGTCCTTTACAAACGTGGTCTCCACCCCAACCATCCCACTTTCAGTGGCATCCCCTTTGCCTCAGCCTCCTCCAGTCACCAAGCTTAGAAGATGGCCTGGGAGAGGAGAGGTCAGTTTTGGGGGGCCTGAGGCATCTCACCGGCCTGTGGCAGAGCGTCACGCTGTTGGCTATGGTCCACCACGAGCAGGCCCTGGCAACTCTGTCGCTGAGCCCAAACCGGTGAGCCAGGGACTCCCCATCCTTCCGGGGGAAATTCCAGGACCTCTGGCGTCCCCCAACAGCCTGCGCTCCAGAGAGAGGCAGACAAGATCAAGAGAACAGGTTTTGCAGAGTTAGACAAAGACCTCTGCGGTTCATAACGTCAGCGAGAAAATTCCAAAACCCCGGGGCGAGCTGCGATGTGGATGCTCCTTTCGGCAACCTGCTTCTGATTGGAGCTGACCGGGCCTCCCTGCCAATCAGCATGGGCCCTGCGAAGCCCGGAACTTTACAGCTTAGCAACGAGAAATCTGGACGAACTCTGGAAGTAATTTAAGGAAAGGGGAAGAAAAACACCAAGAAGGGAATTAGTAGCCAAATAATCAGGCTGCAGACTTTTATTATTACCTTTGCGGCCAAGGCAAGTCATGAACATTTCCAGCATTAATTACAAGCAGAGAGGAAACCAGCCAGCTATCTTGTCTCAAATTCTGGGGCTCATGTTTTGTTTCGTTTTTTTCCCTGAGCTGGTGCTGGAGCAGCGATGTGAACAGAGCCAGGAAATAGTGGACAGAACAGGTATAATAAAGAAAAAAACCTCCCAATCCTGGCTGCCATCTCTCCCTCCAGGAGCCTCTTGGCCAGTCTTTTTCTGGAATCATCTTCTATCACGTGACATCATGGATACCAGCCTGTCTGAAATGGGAACTGGGTGTCAGGGTGGCTATAAAGGGTTTCTGTGATTTCGGCAGGAGGCCGGGTCGGAGGTGACGGTGGCATTGGTTGGTCCATGGGATGACTACTTATGGAGCATCATTCATGTGTCACTGCTGAGTCAGGGGCTGTAAAACAGAAGTGAGCATCACATATTGGTCCCTGCCCCTGTGAGCTGACAGTTCAGCCAAAGGTAAGGGAGACTAGATATTAATAATCAGTTAGTTATACAAATAGCTATGTGATTACAATTGTGCCGATTCTGTGGAAGGAACAGGGTATGTGGGTGCGTGAGGGGTATAATTAGGTCTCTGGCTATCCCAGTCCTGCGTGGAATGTCGTAGCAGTAGGGTGGGTTCAAGAGGAGGCTGGGCAGCTGAACCGGGCAAGCCCGACAAGGGGGCCTCCAGGGCCTGCAAAGTTTAGAGTTTGTCCTAAAGCAACTGGAAAAATGAGAAACCATTTAGGTTTTGTAAAATGGGGCATGGGATAATTCAATTTGCAATTCAGAAAGGGCATACTGGCTGCTGGGGGAAGAACAGATTAGAGAGGCACAAGGAAGGATGCGGGACGATGGACCACTCCGGAGGCTGCTGAGATAACACGTGGACGGTACCTCCAGGGGACCACAGGCATGAAACTTCAGCACTTCTCTGGGGCCTTGTTGATGGTTCTCGTCAGCCAGCTCCATCCCAGGGCCTGATGTCCTAGAGAACATCCATTAAGACGCCTCATCATGAGACAGCGTGACCAACTCATCCTGCTTGGCCCAGAACTTTCTTGGTTTTAGCATCAAAGTCCCCGGTCCCAGGAAACCCCAGGATGGCTGGTCACCTCACTCTAGGACAGGATTAAATGGGGCAGAAGAGCCAGGCTCCCTCACCACATGGGGCTTCCCTGCACCTTCTCCCCAAGCAGCTGGGACACAGATTCAGCCGCTGATTCGCTGTGTGGCCCAAGACAAGTTACTTGGTCTCTCTGGGCCACTGTTTCCTAGTTTGCAAAATAGTTTGACCTGGAGAGCCTGTTGGTCTCTTGGCAGTTCTGATGTCCTGGCCATGCCCCGGCATTTCAAAGCTTACTCAGTGCAGAGGGCCAAATACAGAGGCCAGGACCATGTACCCACAGTGCAGCCTCGGGCAAGGTCCCTCACCTCTTCATGCCTCGCTGCTGTCTCCGTAAAATGGGAATAATAGTACTCCCCTCACGGAAATGTGAGCACTGAGTTAAGGGAAATTATTCTGTGCATTTGACACAGCTGGATCCTCGGCAGTTGGAGAATGTGGATGTTCAGGTTAACAGGAAGTATGACTGAGAGTTACGACATCTCCTAAGTAGTTACTGCCAGTTTTCAAAAAATTAGGATGTGATTAAGCACCCTTACATCTCAAGTTTTATGATACGTACTTTATCACAGCACTCACACTCTCTTAAGATGGCCCTTCACCTCCGAGTGTCTATTCCACGAGGTGGACACTAGGTCCTTTTTGCCACTGTCCCCCTATAATAAAGATTTATTGACTTAGCGGAGGTCACATCATGCCCATTTTACACAGGAGAAAATTGAGGCTCAGGATGGCTGAAGGTCTTGCCGTTAAGTGGTAAAGTTAGAATTTGGGCTTGAATCTGATTCAGGGTCCTGTTCTCGCCACTAATTGGCCTCTGCTAGTTGGGGTTTCACAGGGAGGGCAAGAGGGATGGGGAAGGGGTGCAAGGAGGCACATGTGGTGAGGGGACCATCTATTCCTAAGATTCGATTAGGAATTTCCCAAAGGGGGCAGCGATGGTGGGCCTGGCATGACACTGGCAGCCTGGCCTGATCCTCATGTGGACAGGAGCCTTCTGGATGCTGCTTTCTCACCTCACTGGTTGCCGTGGAGACAGGAGGGTGTGTGTGTGTGTATGCAATGAGATGTATCTGAAACCTGCTACCCAGGCTTGCCCCAGAGATGCCAGCAGTGGGTGGGCAGACCAACCCCAGACCCTTCAGAGAAAGGAAGGAAAAGGCTGGTCTTTATTTTTATTACGAAAAATTTTAAGCACACACAAGAGTAGAGTATGCGGTACAATGAACCCCAGCCTCAACAATCACCAACTCTTGGCCAATCGTGTTCCATCTATCACCACCCCTCCTCCCTCATCGCAGATATTTGGAAGCAAATTCCAGGCAGCAATTATTTTTTTTGCAAGCATTTTAGTGTATGACTCCAAAACAAGGGAGGGGGAGATTTTTATTTATTTATTTTTTTTGCTTGAGGAAGATTCGCCCTGAGCTAACATCTGTGCCAGTCTTCCTCTGTTGTACGTGGGTCACCACCACAGCACAGCTGACGAGTGGTGTAGGTCTGCGCCTGGGATCCAAACCTGTGAACCTGGGCGGTCAAAGCAGAGTGCACCGAAATTAACCACTATGCCACAGGGCTGGCCCCAGGGGGAGGAATTTTTTACACCACCATCACCCCTACTAAAACTAACAGTAATGCTTTAACATCAGCATATATCTAGTCAATGTTTAAATTTCTCTGGTTATCTCATAAATGTTTTCTTTACAGTTTGTTAAAATCAGGATCCATATACGGTTCATCCATTGCAATTGGTTGATATGTCTCTTACATCTCTCTCAACCTATAAGTTCTCTCTCCTTCCTTTTTTCTTTTTCTTTTTTTTTTTGTGAGGAAGATTGGCCCTGAGCTAACATCTCTTGCCAATCTTCCTCTTTCTGCTTGAGGAAGGTCATTGCTGAGCTAACATCTGTGCCATTCTTCCTCTATTTTATGTGGGATGCCACCACAGCATGGTTTAGCGAGCAGTGCTAGGTCTGCGCCCAGGATCTGAACCTGCAAACCCTGGGCCTCCAAAGTGGAATGAGCGAACTTAGCCACTATGCCACCAGGCTGGCCCCTCCCTCGCTTTTTCTCACTTGAAGACTCTGGGCTGGTTGTTCTGTAGAGTGTCCTACAGTCTGGATTTGGCTTACTGCAGCCCCATATTAGTGTCACACATGTCCCTTTCCCCCCTGTATTTCTTGTAAATAGTAAGATCTAGAAGCTCACTTAGATTCACGTTTGTTTTGTGTGTGTGTGTTTGTCTGACTACTTCCTAGTGGCTGTTTTGCATTTCCATTTGAAGACACTTGATGTCTGGCTGTCCCTTTGCGATGTCGGCAGCCACTGATGCTCACCGGCTATATCCATTAGGGTTTGCAAAATGGTGGCATACTAATTCAATCCTTCTGTCCTTGTTTGTTAGCTGGAATACTTCCATAAAAAGAAACTTTACTTTTCAACGTTTGGTTACTGTAAGGTATGGTTCATACAAGAAAGGGTAAATGCTTGATTCTCTCCCTTTAATTGACAATTTTCAAAATAATGAGTTGGTTTCCCAACATCCTCCAAAGATGACCAATGGGTTTGTTTCTCTCAGTGTCAGTGTGAACTCATAGATTTGGACGTATATGACATGTTTCAGTCCACTGCAATTATTATTCTTGATGCTCAAACTGTCCCATCTTTGGCCCGTGGGAGCCTCTTCCTGCTGTCCCCTGCATCCTTTTTGACATGACCCCAGAAGTCTTTGACAGTTGCCATGCTACCTGGGTGACAAGATGTTTCAGGCTCGTCTTGCACATTTCCTGCCTCAGACCCGGAATCTGCTGAATCTCCAAAGAGCCCTGATTCCTAGTTAGAAGTGGCGTTTAGAGACCATAACCTGGGTGCTGGGGGTGCTCATGCTATGAACTGCTCATTATTTCTAACCTTTTCAGTGGACGGAGCTAGGAGATACATGCTTTATTTCGTAAGGCAAAACATAGCATGAGTTCACACTGATGCTTCCAGTTCGATTTGGGACTGGAGGTTTTTCCCTTTGTGATCCTCCCTCCTCATCTCCTTTCTTCCATGGCAGTGTGACAAAGCCTGTTTCTAAAGGCAGAGCTCCTCATCGTGTCTCCCATCAAGCAGGAAGCATGTGAGAAGGCGCTTAAGTCTTCCCCTCAGAAATGAACTTGAACTCTCTGTTGAGGAGGCTCAGAAGTGGCCCTGGAGGGAGCCCCATTGCAGGTACCGAAGGGACCACATTCTATGGCAGATGTACCAGCTCCTTCCACCAGCCTGTGTGTGGATCCTCTCATCTAGCTGCTCTTGATTCCGGCTGCACATCTGAGTCACACAGGGAATCAGAAAAACCCTCATGCCTGTCCCCACCCCCACCATCACAATGAAGTCAGGATCTCTGGGGCTGGACCCTAACATCATATTGTTTTCAAAGCATCCAGGTAATTTTAATGTGCAGCCAGGTTCAGAATCACTGCTTTTCAGCCAAAGCAGAAGGAAGAGAGGGTTAATGCTAGCAGAGGTGGCCTTGGGACCCCATTAGCTTGGTTTTGAACCCTGGCACTGCCAATTTCTACCTGTGGGATCTGTGGAACAGCACTCGTCAACAGAACTTTCTACAGTCATCGAGATGGCCTGCATCTGTGCTGTCCAATGTGCTAGCCGCTGGCCACATACAGGTAGGGCACTTGAACCAGTTGCTAGTGCTACCTAGGAAGCGAATATTTAGATTTTTAAAATTTTAACTAATTTACACATAAATAGCCGCAAGTGGCCAGTAGCTACCATCCTGGACAACGCCACTCTGGAAAATTACCTAACATCTAGGAGCCTCATGTCTATAAAACAGGGCCTAATAAAAATTACTTCATTGGGCTGTTGTCAGGATTAGAGGTAATGTATATTAAGCATCTGGTGCACACAAGGCATTCAGTAAATTGCAGCTTATTTTCCTTATTAACGTCAGCCCGTCATTCTTTAAGGAAAAAAACCCAAAAGCTCGCCTGGAAAACAAGTGCTCAGAAGCACCCCACCACAGAGACTGAAAATTCTAAGCTGTTCCAGAGAAAACTCTCGGAAAATATTCCTTAATTGCAGAAGTTCAATTGCAGCGGGAGGTTATCAGTTGCAAGGGCTGTATTTCATTACAGATCTAGCCGCAGCTCAATAAATTAAGCAGTCACTCAAAATAACATGTTGCTTTAATCCCCTCTTGGAACAATTTCAAGTTGTTTGGTTTTATATTAGCACAGCCCTTGAAAGGCGACTCACACTGGCCTCGTTTCTTTTTTCTCTCAATTCATCAGCCCCTCTGGATATAGCTTTCCATCTCCTGACTCACAGGAGAGAGGATTCCAAGCTGAGCAGACCTCCTTTTGTCAAAACCGGAGCATCTTCCATCCTCTGGCCTTTCTGCGGCCCACGTTTCATTTGCTGAAATTACTGGCAGGTTTCTCCGCAGCTAAGACAGAAAGAGACAGCTCTTAGCAGCCCAGTTCTGGATGTGTGAAGCTGACTCGCGGTGGCTTTTCCATTTCCATCTTCTCTCTAGTGGTTTATAATCTCAGAGGAGAATTTCGTTTCCCCTAGAAACTTGGCACCCGAGGTGTCAGCCTGGGAACATATTTGTTTGTGTAAATTAAAAGAAGAATATGTTTTGACCATATTTAAGTTCTAACTGCACTAAAGAAATAAATACTGAGTTGCATAACGCTTCTTGCTGCACGGTTCTGGCTCACCTCCCCAAACTCTGTCTTTGTTTATAAAACCCAAACTAACGAGAGCTCTGGACGGCTTAGCACCTCAGAGAGCCACAGGGACAACCTCGGAGGCCATGTCCACCCCTACCCAGGCCACAGGGAAAGTCCACTTACCTCATTTAGGATTTGCTTCCCCTGACACACCGCGTCTTTGCCAGGTTGGGCGAGGGTGCTGGAAACAGCACGTACACCGTTGATGGGCGTGTGAATGATACAACCTTTTGGAAGAACACTGGGCAGTCGCTGTAGAAATTAAAAATGCACCTATCCTCTCACTGAGAAAGACCACTTCTAGGAATGTATCCTGTAAGTCTACTTGGACACATGCCAAAAATATATATGTTATAACAGCAAAATCCTCGAGTTACCTGAAACGTCAGCCAGTGAGGGACAGGCTGGGTACGGTGCCATGCTACAAGGCTTTAAAAAGAAGGCGGTGGGTCTGAGGGCTGTCGTGTCTTCAGGATATATGGGAGCACACCCGATTTTCTTAACGTTATGAGCAGAGAAAGTGCAGGCACTCGAAAATGCTTAGAAAATTTATGACGATTATGCCAACCGCATACAGTAGCTACTTTTCAGAAAGTGAAATTGGAGTTAGAGAAAAATTGCAAAGACGCTCCTTTATTTCCCACATTTTTCTCTTCTGTACTATTTTTTTTTTACCATAAGCACGGTATTATTTTTAAAAATCAGGATAAATCAAAAACATAAAATGGTGTTTTAAAAATCATTTCCACACTCGGATGGGAGCAAGATAATACAACAATAATACTCTTTTCGTTAAATATCTGTGAGGCCAATGCAGTAGTGGTGGGAATCTGCTTTTCTGGTCTTTATGCAAATAACCAGTAAGGGCTGGATGGATTGAAAGAGAAATGTGAAAAAAGAGATGTGAAAAACAGAAAGGTATGCCCACCTTCCAGTTCCTGGAACCCGTGAATATGACCTTATATGACAAAAGAGGTGATCCAGTTAGGGATCTGGAGAGGAGTTTGTCCTGGGTTATCTGGATAAGCAGTAAAAGCAATCACATGCCTTCTTCTAAGACAGAAGCACAGACAAACACAGGGAGAAGAAGAACATATGAAGACAGAAGCAGAGACTGGAGTGATGTGCCCACAAGTCACGGAGCCACCGGAAGCTGGAAGAGGCAAGGAACAGATTTTCCCCCGGAGCCCCTGGGGTCAGTGCAGCCCCGCCAGATTTTGGGTTTCTAGCCTCCAGAACTGTGAAATAATAAATTCCTGTTGTTTTAAGCCACTCAATGTGTAGTAATTTGCTACAGCGGCCCTGGGAAACTCACACGTCACCTGACTTTCTAACACCTGGAAAATGCATGGAGCGCATAGGTTCTTTAAGAAACAAGTTTGCTAGAACTGTGGTTTGGTGAACACAAAGCATTCATTCATTCATTCATTCATTCCACAGATAGGTACTGAGCGTCTACCGGGTGACAAGCACGGTTCTAGGTGCTGAGGATACAGACAGCAGAGAAGAAAACAAAGATGCCTGTCCACCTGGAGCTGACATTTCAGTGAGAGAGAGAGTAAGTAAAAGAAATGGACCACAGAGAAGGAGCGATGGTGGTGGAGGGTGCTAAAGAGGACAAGAAAGCATGGAAGAGGGACAGGGGTCGAGAAGGGGACTGGGAGAACGCAGTTCCCGGGGGAAGGTGACTTTGGAGTAGAGGCCTGAAGGAGATGAGGGAAACAGCTCTGTGTCTACCTGACGCAGGAGTCTCCAGCAGAGGAAACGAATATAAACTTGACCTTCCAAGGGACCACTGGTTGGACCAGAATAAACAGGAATGAACATCCCTTTCTCCCCTCCTCCATCCTTCCCTGCCTCCCGCCCTCCCACGCTTGCTGTCTGCCTGCTGCACGCCAGCACCCGGGGGTACGAAGATGGGGGAAGCCCGGGTCCCCATGCTCAAGGTCCCCACTCATGGGGGGAACCAGTCAAACAAAATCATTACAAATATAACATGGGGGGCATCGGAGCAGCGGCCGGGACAAGCAGCACGCTCCGCCCATGGTGGAGAGCGCAGCAAAGAGGAGAAGGGGGTGTTTTCGGGGTGAGGTTGGGGAGACGGAGGCAAGCAGCAATAGGGTGGAACCTGAAGTCCAAGAGCAAGTGTTTAGCTCTGATTCAGTGGGAAATTAATGGGGGGATGGAGATGTGTCTGGCGATGCTTTTATTCTCAAGTGCTGGAGGCACAGCCCGGGGAGAATGAGCTCTGAGGCTGACCTACCCCTTTTAGTTTCACACAGTCCACGAAGAGGGAAACAGTCCCACGCCCTAAATTGGGACGTGTTGGGCCGCACAGAAACCAGAGTTGATCGGATTGAGGCAAGATGGGGATTTAATTCACTCGGGGAGCTACGGTGAAGAAAGGGAGAAGCTGGGCTGCTCTTGGACGCAGGGCTGGAAGGCTCTGGGGTCACAGGGCAGCGCACCTCTCTCCTACTCCCCTCCCTCCACCCTATCTCTCATCTCCCCTGCCCTCTGTGCCTGGGGTCTCTGGGGTCACAAGCAGCTCTGGATGCTGAGGGAGAAAGCGGCAACCTTTCCCCAGCTGTAGTAAGGACCATCCTGGATTGGCCACGCTTGGGTCACATGACCACACTGGACCAATCACTGTGGCCCGGCTCAGAGGTGGGCTGCTGTGATTGGCCACATTGGGTCACGTGTCCCCACCTGGACCAATTACTGTAGCAGGATGGAGGCCGTAGGCCCACTGGGTGTCTGGTCTGTTACCGGAAGTGGGGTAGAAGGTGCTGGCAGAAAAATAAGAGAAAAAGCAGAGCCACCTACCTCCTCTGGAGCCTTCTCCTGGCTTTGCTGCTTCTAAGCTCACTGCTGAGACCGACCTCAGTCGTAAATTGGCCTTTGCTTTGAGATCCACGCTGGCTGTCTACAAACCCGGAAGCTGCGAGCAGGATTTACTCAGACCTGTGGCTGTAGTTGTTTTTAGCAATCATTACATTATTTTAATCAAATTTAAAATGTTTTGTTGTTCGTGTTTGGTTTATGATTGCCTCTCCCGCCCTTAAGAGTAGGAACTGGCTCTGTCTCGTCGGTTACTGTATTGATCATGGCCGGCATACAGCCCCGTCGTGTACCATAGGCATTCAAATAACAGAATGAATGAATGAACATTCCTTCACTCATTGAGCACCCTGCGGAGAACAGGGGGGAGTGCAAATCCTCGTCTGTGCCTTCCTCACTGAGTCCCCGCCCGTCCTTCCCAGTCGAGTTGCACACCCCTTCATGACGAGGTTCTGTTAGTGCAAGCACATCCTTGGGTGCCATCCCAACACACTGTGGGCTCTGAGTCTCTGGGTGGATTCTTGGGTGGAGAGTCTAGATAAGCACAGGAACTAAGGTTCCTCTGGTTGGTGGAGGCCATCCTTGGAGAAGGCTAGTGGAGCTCTGTCTGGGAGGGGCTGGGTGCCACACTGGTTGCCAAGATGTGCCAGGGCCACCTGCCTCTCCTGGGCATCCCTGCTCCGCGTTGGTTGCTAACCAGCAGCCCTCTGTTCTGCAGACCGCAGCCTGTCATTCGCTGTGACACCCGAGCACGCTCAGAGCCCAGGACAAAATGGTGTGGCCAAATAAAACAACTGCAGGCTCTTAGGGAAGAAGGCTTAGTAAGACAAG
The DNA here is from genome assembly GCF_041296235.1 of Equus asinus. NCBI lineage: Eukaryota > Metazoa > Chordata > Mammalia > Perissodactyla > Equidae > Equus > Equus asinus. Next base: position 38,012,658 of record NC_091803.1, read on the forward strand.
GGGCTATTTTTTAAAAGTACTTACAACCCACATGTCACCTGGGGTCATCTTATTTTTAGAGATTCAAATGAAACGGGCTTGAACCCTGTCCAGAGTGCCATGGGAGACCCAAACTTTCCTTGGAACGTTTCCAGGGATTGGGGGTAAGGGGTCCTCGTCTCTCCCAGACGCCCACGGCTCTACATTCCTGTGTCGAACACATCCGTGCTGCTAGGGCACCCTTTGGCCGGCCACATGGGCACGAGACCTGGGCCGTGCACAGGGCCCAGGTTTGGTTTACTGCTCTGCTGTCGTCATCTTGCACTTCTCGATAATTTCTGAACAAAGGGCTCCGTATTTTCATTTTGTAAATCACACAGCCCGTCCTGCATCACTCAGGAGCTATTCCTTTCCCACCCCACACTGACCCACTCTCGACTCTGCCCCAACTCCTCCATTCTCCCCAAACTCCATCTGCCCAAGAATATGGGTGTAGACAACTTGGAACAAAAGCAAAAGTTGACCTCTGAGCCAAGCGAACAAGACAGGCAGGGTTTGAAGCAGCTTCAAACTACTCAGTGGGTAACAACGGTGGAGAAGGGGAGGGGGTGAAACAAGCCCAGAAGAAGGGCGATCATCGCTGAGCCTGGATGATGGCTACGGGGTGCTCCTCACAGTATTTTCTCTACTTTCCGTCCATCCTATAAAGCTGAAAAAAACAGTATAAAACGTGCCTCTGGCACTTCCTCAAAATGTTAAAATGGAGTCTCTGTATGACCCAGCAATTCCACTCCTGGGTATATACTCAAGAGAAATGAAAATGGAAGGCCACACAAAAACTCACACATGAATGTTCATAGCTGCATTATTATAATAGCCCAAAATATCATCAATCCAAATGTCTATCAAGTGACAAAGGGATAAATAAAATGTGAGTGTTATTCAGCCATATAAAGAAGTGAAGTTCTGACACGTGCTACAATGTGGATGAACCTTGGGAACATAACGCTATGTGAAAAAAGCCAGGGGTCCCTGGTGGTATTGTGGTTAAGTTTGCACGCTCTGCTTCAGTGGCCCAGGATTTGTGGGTACGGATCCTGGGCACGGACCTACACACTGCTCATGAAGCCATGCTGTGGCAGCATCCCGTATACAAAATAGAGGAAGATTGGCAATAGATGCTAGCTCAGGGCAAAGCATCCTCACCAAAAAAAACACAAAACAATAAAGAGATTTGAAAAAAACCAGGCAGTCACAAAGGACCACATCCTGTATGATTCCATTTACAGTCATGCACCACATAAGGATGTTTTGGTCAATGACAGACCACATATGCAATGGTGGTCCTGTAAGATCAGTACCATAGAGCCTAGGTGTGTAGTGGGCTGTGCCATCTAGGTTTGTGTACCTACACTCTGTGATGTTTGAACAATGATGACATCACCTAATGACACATTTCTCAGAACGTATCCCTGTTGTTAAGCGACATGTGACTGTATATGAAATATCCAGAACAGGCAAATCTACAGAGACAGAACGATTAGGGTGGGTGACTGCTGTAAAGGTTACGGGGTTTCTTTTTGAGGTGATGAAAATGTTCTGAAATTGATGATAATGACAGTTGCACAACTCTGTGAATATACTCAAGGCCAATGAACTCTGCACTTTAAAGGGGTGAATTGTATGATAAGTGAATTATATCTCAATCAAACTGTTTAAAAAAAAAAATCATGCCTTCCCCCACCCCTCCTGCCAGGAAGCCCTGGGCTCCAGCTTCCTGCCTCTGGGAAATGTCCTCTCTCGCCTCCACTCTCTCCCTGCATGCCAGCGGTCTCTGCTCTGAAACGTAACTCAGTCACCTCCCAGGTGACTCACACTGCCAGGGCCATGTTCTTCCTAACTGGAAGGCAGCTTTGGGCCTCTGCCACACGGGTGGACAAACCATAACCTGTGGGCCAAACTTGGCCCACTTCCTGTTTTTGTAAATAAAGTTTTATTGGAACATACAGCCACGTCCATTCCTTTACGTATTATCTGCGGATGCTTTCTTATTACAACAGCAGAGTGGAACAGCTGTGACACAGACTGCACGGCCTGCAACGCCTAAAATATTTAGTATGTGGCCCTTTCCAGAAAAAGTTGGCTGACCCCTGAGATGGAAGATCCAGGCTTGAACCCCAACTCATCACCTGGTGGGTGTGTGACCTTAGACAAGTCAGTTCCTCTCTTTGGCATGTTTCCTAATCAGTAGGCAGTAGCTAATAACAGTGCCTGCCTCATGCGTCACTTGAGAAACTAAAATGACTTCCCGTGTGTCCAGTGCCTAGTCCATATACAGCACTCAATATATGCTGGTGGTTATGATGGTTGTTAGAAAATGAGGGTAATTCCTACTTCACAGGGTTATCTGAAGCAATGGAGAGAAAGCCTGTGAAATCAGCAGGCAAAAACATACAAATGTTTATTATTGTTATAAATATTTTAAAGGCTTTGAGATGATTCTTTGCTTCTTAGTCATATTTATCATTTGGAGCTTTGAGAATGTAGAAGAACTCTAATTTCAGAGGAAAAAGGACCTTTAATTCAAACCCTATCTTTTTTTTTTGGTGAGGAAGATTGGCCCTGAGCTAACATCTGTGCCAATCTTCCTCTATTTTTTGTATGTAGGATGCTGCCACAGCACGGCTTGATGACTGCTGTGTAGGTCCACACCCAGGATCTGAATTGGGAAACCCCACCTGCTGAAGCGGAGCATTCGAACTTAACCACTACACCACCAGGCTGGCCCCCAAACCCTGTCATTTAACAGTCCAAGAAACTGTGCCCCCGCCCCTGGGCTGGGACTTGAACCGGCCCAGAACTACAACCTGCGTATTCTTTTGGCTGAACTCTGCGTCTTTCTTAACACCAGGCACTCAGGAATCCAGGCCCGCATGTCTTTAAATATTTGTGTTGTCTCCGGGCTCCCCACCAGAACCTGTTAAACAGTAATCGGTTAAAGGTATTGGCACACAGGTTTGGGGCATGGGGAAGAGAGCCGTGCGTCTCCACGCCTTCAGGGGTTGTCCGGAAGCCTGCTGGGCCGGCCAGGGTGTACACTGCACCCCTGACGACCCGCTCTCCTGGAAGGGGTCATTTACGTAGGTTTGTTTCGGAGAGACAGCAGCCTCCTGTTCACCTGTTTTCACAACTATTAACTGAGAAGCTAATACAAGCGAGGCTCTGGGGACACGGCAATGAATGAGTCCGAGCCCTGCCCTCCCCACCTGCCTTCCACTGGGGCCACAGACAAACAGGCACTTGGGCAATTGAGCCCAGGAGAAAGGCTTCATATTCTTCCCAGGATTTCAGTCCCTCCATAAGCCCTGTGTCGATGATCTGGAAAATTCTGGAGCCGGCTGTATGACATATGGTTGGGAGTCGTTAAGAGTGATGGCTTTGGACTAAGTCCGGTCTGGGGAGGACGGGCTCCATAATTTGCAAAATGAAAACTCGGGGCTCCTGTTTCCAAAATGATTGAGAATTTAAGACAACAGCAGAGCATTAAACCAAGTGCAGGGCCCCACCACTGCAAAGCCGGCCCTGCATGGTGGCCCAACTCCTTTCCAGCTGGGGACCTGGGACAGGCCTCTTTATCTGCCTGAGCCTCAGTTTCCTCATCTGAACAAGATGGTAAGGACATCGGAGGGCTGGTTGTGGCTCCTGAGAAAGCATGGCAAGCGCATGGCAGAGGGGATGGACCCCACAGCACTCCCGCTGTGCTCAGCCCGCCGTGACGGCCGCATTTCATCTTACAAGAGCGCGCATTTATTATTCTCAGAGAACAGCTAAGACTTACACAGCACACGGTCGATGCCAGGCGCTGTCCTCCATTCTCTACGGACGCTCGTTTATTTCATCCTCGCCGCAGCGCTACCATGTAAATACTCTCATTCTTGCACCTACAGACGGGGAAACTGAGGCCCAAAGAGGAGAGACCACTTGCCTGAGGTCACGCACCAGTCAGTGGAAATTCAAATACAGGACCTCTGGCCCCTGGGTCTGTATTCTTAACCTACCGTTGTGTCCCAGGAGGTGACACGTTGCTGACACACATAGGTGCATACGCAGGCACGCCCCTGCCCTGAGATGCTAGCACCAGACGTTCAGGCTGGAATTTCCCCCATAACGCGGGATTCTTTCTTGCTCGCTCTTTTGTCCATCTCCCAGACTTAACTGGGAGCCCCATGAGGGCAGGGGCTGTCCTGCTCCCTGTTGTACCCCCGGCACCTGGCACACTGCTTAGCACACAGTAGGCCCTCACCCACCATGTGCCCAGTGAAGGGAGGCAGGGAGCAGGTGTCCAGCCAGCACACCCTGATCCAGAACCCACAGCTGCACTTCTCAGAACTTCAAGGCTGCGTGACTTGAGAAGTTGCTTTTGGGGGATCCCACAGCTCAAGAAACGATCTCACCCGCTCCTGGCTTTTCTCGCCTGGGGTTCTCCCCACCGTGTGGGAGGAGAGGCCCTTAAGGGGCACCCGAGGACCCAGCCCCCACCCTGGCAGGCCGCAGGGGGGCGCGGCTTGTGCTCTGGCAGCTGGGCCGGCAGCTGTCCGCTGGCCTCTCGGTGCCCGCCCCAGCTGGCCAGCTGGGCCCCGATGCCACCCCCGACTCCATGACACAGCAGAAAGTGAAACCAGAGTCCGCCCCTGCTGGCTGCCTGCTGTTTCCCTGCAAAGCCACCCTCCCAGGGGGTGGGCAGGGAGCTGGTGCCGGGTGGCGCAGGGTGGCCTGTGGAAGGAGCGCCCCCCGCGTGTCCAGCGCCGCTGGGGCCCACTGCCCTCCGAGTGGGTGCTGTTTGTGAAGGATCAGCGCCCGATGGAGCCCTGTTAACCCTTCCATCTTCACACACAGCTATGGGACAGAGTTTGTTATTCTCCCCATTTCACTGAGAAAACTGAGGCCCAGAGAGGTGCCCTGGCCAGGAAGGAGGGCACTGGGTCATCGTGATCCTAAAATGAGACAAGTCAAAGCTAGGGGTCAGTGCAGGGCTGGAGGTCTGAGGGGTCTCCCTGGCATCGGTGAGCAGAGAGGTGGGCCCCCTCCCATCCCCCCGAGAAGGGAAGACTTGTGACACTCAGACTATCATGGTGGAGCCCTCCAGAGATTTGAATTAGCAACCCACCCATCTCCTCCCCACACCAACTATGTGGATGCAAAACTCCCAAGACAAACAAGAATTCTTAAGTAAGCCGACGTATGAAACTTTGCAAACTGGCATCTTGATTTCTGCCCCATCCTCAGGCCACCTGTATTATTATTTGCTTAATGCTTTTCTTTCCAGCAACTCATCTATCTTTACCTGCATAAATTGGTATAAAAAAAGGCCTTTCTATCCCTACCCTAAACCGAAAACAAACTGCTTGCCATAAATAGAGATAAGCTGTACAAAGAAATACCTATGAGAATAATTTCCATCTTTAGCCAGGTACCACTTAAACTCATTGAGTAGATGTGCATATCAGACTTGGCAAACTTCTGTTCCAAAACGTGGGTTTCATGTGTGAGGAAATGGAGGCCCAGAGAGGTTGAGTCACTTGCCTGGGGTGACACAGCAAAAGAGTCTCAGAGTTCTGACTGGCTGATTCCAGAAACCGGTGCTTACACTGTTGGGCGACAGTCTCCCCTCCTGTCTGAACTGTCTCAGCACGTTAGGTGTGTATTAGTAAACATTAGCACCAACACCTCCCATGTTTAATAACTTGACTTCCCCATTTTCCAAGCAGCTTCGGAGCTTGCGTATCACTTGAGCTCATTATAATGTTGGGTACAACCAAGAACCCTTTGAGGCCAAGAGCATGGGGTGCTGCCCCTCCCTTGGCAGACAGGGAAACCGAGGCAGAGAGTGGGAAAGTGGCCTGTCTCAGGAGCAGGTGAGCAAGCCAGGACTGCCCAGGGCCCCCTGCCAAGGTGAGGATCCCAGAGGCCCCACTGGAAGGACCAGGCTGAACGGTGAAATACGCCTGCCTCGTCAAACAGGTAACACTTGTTTCTCTTCCACTTTCCCCACCTCCCCTGACAAACCCCCAGAGCAAACGCTGACAGCAGCCACAGCTGCCCTGCTGTTCCCAGGCCTGATCTCCAACATTCTGCCCCCGGAGGGCAAAAGGCACGTTGAGCCACCAGTGTCTGTGGATGGTGTCTTTTTACTTTTCGGGCAGTGAACAGTTCTGAGCTCTGAGGGGAGATGGACCAGGGACCAGAAGGGAGAATGTGGGGGAACTTCTTTCTCTCTTCTTCTAGTTGCTGGAGGCACTCAGAGCTGCCGTCTTCCCCACGCGCCCGGCTGGCCCAGGGACCCCCGAAGAATACTGCAAGAGCAATAAGGATTTTTAGGGGCATTATGATAGTGGAATGGAAACACATCTGCCCCCAAAAGTCCCTCATTTTCCCTGCGGTAACGAGCCAGCCGGGCAGGAAGGGGTGGCTCTCAGAGTCCCAAGAGCCAAAACTAAAAAGGAAAAAGTGCGCAAAGTTAGAGGAACCTTTAAACCAAGCAACGCTATCACAGTGTATGGCGGCCCCACCAGGCTCCCCCAAGGCTGAGAATTACTGGCTGATCATTGGCTCAATGTGTCTCCTCCACACAGTGGCTTTGATACGGCCGCCTCCGCTGTGCCCAGACAACCAAGACCTGGAAAACCAGCTTCCAAGGCTGATTCCCTAACACCAGGCAACTCTTAGGGACCTGGAACATTTCCCCAAGACCCCAAATGATGATTCCGAACTCTCATTAATGATCTAAGGGGACCCCGAATCCATCAATACCTCCTCCTCCGGAATGCAGGAAAGTTAATGAACCTGGAAACCCAGGGGAAAGTATCTGCAAAGCAAGCAGCTGTTTCCACGGCTGAAGGGCGAAGGTTTGGGTAGGGCAGCCTGGCGGTTAGTGCTGCTGCTGGGGCCAAAGGAGGAAATCACAGTTAAGGTCCAGGGTGCCCTCTCTCTGGTCTGGCCACTAACGATGGAGGATTAAGGCATCCAGGGCAGTGGCTCCCCCTGGCATGTGGCCTTCAAGGGCCCTGGAGGCGGGACCCCCATGCCAGCCAGCACCCCGGGCCTTGAAAGGGTTAACCCCTCCGCAGTTGCTGACACCGGAGGAGGAAGCTGCTCACTCAGCAAGCTGGCATATCGCACTGGGCCATCGAGAGGAGAGAGGGCCTGAAACAGCCTCTGTGAGTCCTGTGAATGGAGCGAGCTTATCGCCGTCAGGACGAAAACGGGGCGAGCAGCCTTCCCGGCACAGAACCGGCTACCCAGGCGCTCGCTGGCTCCTTGGCACCTGTCTCATGGCCCCAAAGCTCTGGCAGGGACTGCGGGCATCTGTGCCAGTGAGCACCCAGCCACCTCCACCAGGCCTGTGAGGGAGCGAGTCTACACTCTCCATGTGACAGCCGGCAATGGGCCGAGATCTCCTCTTTCAAGCAGCACCTAAAATATTCTCCGGGTGAACCTGAGGCTAAATATGGCATGGCCTATGAGTGCCCGGTCTGGACCTTTTAATGCCATTCTGATACAATCAGGAACCCACGAGGCCTTCTGGTGGCCTGGAGTCCAGTTATTGGGGCCAAGTGGGAGTCCCGTGGGATCGGCTGACTCAGGGCTGGGCGCAGCTTCCCTGAGCGGGCACATTCTGGGGCTGGGGCAGAGCCGGCTGCTGGCTGCATGCTACCCTGGCCGCCCCCCAGGGTGGCTCGGATGCAGGTCCCCTCATCTGCCCAGCAGGCCCTCTGATGGCCCTCCATGCCTTCTCCCACTTCAAGGCTGCACCCCTGCCCTCCTGGCCCTGGTTTTCCTCACTGCCTGATGACAGAAGAGGGCTCAGCTCCCTGGCTGGGTCGGTTGGAGCCCCGCTGGCTGGAAAGAGGCGCAGACACACTCAGGGGAGTTGCACACGGGAGCTCCGATGTGTACGTGCTCTGTTGCTGGCCCCGGGCCACGCCCCCTCGGCCCATCCCAAAAGGAAGGATCGCAGCCCTGTTGCTGGAGAGCGGAGAGAGCTCTAGCCTGGGCTGCAAATGTACAGCTCTGCTCCAGAGCCTTCTAGACTCACATCTGCCCTTGCACAGGCGGATCTGCTCTGAGCTCGCAGGACGGCCACATCTGTCTCCCTCGGAGCATCTGGGAGGCACTGCTTAGCAAAGTGGGGTTCCTCCTCACCAGAGCCCACAGGGTAACCGGGATAGTAAACCCTGCCGCGTCTCTGGGGAGGCTGCCATGGGAGCCAAACATCCCCCTTCTAGCCAAGACATGCTGTGGGCTGGGCTCTAGGAGGAGAGACCCTTGGGCACCTGTCTGGGGCTTGTTGGGGCTGTGGGGGTGGCTCTAAGGCCACGTTCAGGCCTGGGCTGGCAGCGGTCCAGGCTGTCTCTGGCAGAGATGTCAACAGGCCTGGGTGCCGATCTCATGCATGATCCCGACAGAGCCCAGTTCTCTGCACGTCTCCGAGAAAGTTCCACCCCAGGCCGCACAGCGAACTTCCAGCTGCAGCCAGCACTCCTTTCCCTGCCGGGGCCAATTCGTCCAGGAAAGGCGAAATCGGCCCCCCTCTCCCCAACGCATTTTTTAAATGGCTTTCTTGTGACACCAACACCAGTTTTGATTTTCTAGGTGTGTCTCTCTTTCACGTGGTGGTGTAGCCATGCAGGGGCACTGAGAAAGTTTGCTCTGTGGTTCCTTAAGCTCAGATGTTTTCTATAAGGAAGATGAGGTAAAATCAGAAACCTTAAAGCTTTGTAAATCTGTGCTCATGCCCCCTACAACCAAGGACCCTGAGAACACAGCATCCCATGAGTGGCTGCTTTGAAAAGAGACCACGAGGAGGGCTGGGGAGCTCCGGGGGACGGAGGGACCCCAAAGTCCGTTCCTTCCAAACTCTCTCCAACATCCACGCTTTTGTCCAAAAAGCCTGCGTGGCCAGTAGGCCTGAAAAGTCTCGGGTCGTTTCTATCATGTTTGTGTCGGTGTTTTTCCTGGGGGTTTATTTTCACCTTGCTCCAAATACAAGAAGCCAAAAGAACTTTTTACATTTTCCCGAGTTTGGGACGCTGGGCAGGAAAGAAACTTCTAGCTGAAATGAACTCTGATCAACAATGTTTTATTCGGTTTGTGTATGCACTTCTTTTCTGGCAAGTGATTCTAAGGCATGAGTTCGCTTTACTCTTCATCAGACTAATTTCTATCCTTCTGCCTAAAATAGCTGTATTTACTCCTCAATCCCAATTAAACCAGGGGGAGCAGATCTCCTGCTAGGAAGTGTACGTTTATCCGGCAAGACTCTCTTTTCTGTTCTTAATATAAGGTGGGGGGAGGAGAGGTTGTGCTGGGAAGCTAGAAATAGAGGGAGTGCTCCCTTGTAGGGACTTTTCCAACTCTCATTGGTTTGAGTCACAAACGCATGTTTTATTTTTAAGGAAGTATGAGTTTCATTGCAGTCTCACCTCTAAATATTTTCCCCCGGCTTTTTGATCAAAACATTTTTTCCCCATGGCTTGTGTATCATAAAGAACTAAATTCAAAGTTGCTATTTTTTTTTCCTAAATCCCCACTTCTTTGGAGGGAAAAAATAGCAACTGCTTAATGAAATTTCACACACAGGCGAAAGGAGAAAAGCCCGAATGTATTCAGTGTATTTAGCAGTTCCACGCTGAGTTGGGGTTTTTTTCCTTATTGGTTGGGGGGTGGTGGGGAGAATATAAAAGGAGGCTGTGATTCTCTGCCGAATTAACGATGACTTCTCACTGCAAAGTACTGATTTATAATCTCTTCCCCATACTACTTTGCCTGTTTCCAGACTCGGTGGGGGGCGGGGGGGAAGTTTGCTAAATGTATTCATATTTACATGCACGGTTTCAGAGGGCTGAATATAAGAAATGCCTGTACTGTTGCGAATGCTTGCATGCGTTACAGCACTAAATTCTGTCTGATTTTCCACACTTAACAATTCCGTAATTTTAACATAGAGCTTCACCGCCTCGATTACAGCTCCGAATCTCGGTGCAACATTCAGCGTTCCGGCCTCGTTAATTCACGTAAGACACCCCATTTGGAGAAGTATCATTAAAGGCTAATTTGGTGAGATATCCTTCTTTAGCAAAGCAAATAGAAGCTGACAGTCAGCTCTCGTGTGCTATCATGGGGTGACGATTCAGCAAAAGGCAAACAATTTATTTCACAACGTGACAATCGCCCCTCGCCACGCTGGAATTGTGGACTCCTGAAAATTGTGCTGTTTCATCGTGACCCATAACAAAGAGAGAGAATTCTGGAAGTCAAGAACTGTTTTTGCCAAGGATTCGGGAGCACCAATGTCATCTGTGGGTACATGTACCATGTCTTTTAAACACTGAATCTTATATCAAGGGCTCTGTGTTCAAAAGTTTCGCAGGTACAGCTGGCTTTTCTATTTTCTGCGGCGAACAATTAGTTGAAATCTTGGTTTGCAAATAAATAAACTTAAGGTATGTGGATGTCTAGATAGGTTAAAACCGGAGGGCAGGGTGTGTGTGTGTGTAAATTAATACAACTTAATAAGGTTAATGTTCTGGGAGGGGCACTGGCCCCCCAACATCCTTCCCTTAGAAAATTCCCTGTGAACACCTATCCAGACTTTCTCATAAAAGGATTTAGAGCGAGACCGCAAAGAATTGCAAAGAAATATTGCAATTCCACGTGGAAGCAAGAAGAGAGTTCCTCCTTTGACAAATGCAAAGACAGACCAAATGCAATCAGGATTCACGATTTCAGCGGTGTTTGATTTTGGGGGTGTCACATGCTTTGACACAACCCATGTGCCACCCATTCCCACGACACCAGTCCGCTAGAACATCTCCTTAAACCACTGGGCAGAAAAAGAAATGTGTACTTTCGCCGTCTCGCATCTCATTTTGGCCTCCCAAGGAAAGAGGCCCTTGAAAACATAGCAGGTTCAACAAACTGAGAACACACACACCCTGTACACACGTATGGAAGAATATCACCCCCAAATGGCCTTTCACTTTTACCAAAAGTAGCAAACCTCCCCCCCGTTTCTCCAACCGACTTTGAGCCTTGCAGCCCGGGGGGTGTTAGCTCTGCCTTCACTCTCCAGGGACTGCTGGGGCCTGAATCCCTCGCTGTTTGGAATGACCCCAAAAGCGGGACTTTGTGGGCCAGTTGGATAAAACATAAACTCATCTCGCCCTCAAAACCCCGATTCTGGGACCACAGACTCGAAAACCTCCTTTCCATTCTGGGTCCACCCTTTCGAGAACTCCCCTGCACAGCTCACAGCACCGGGACGGGCTGCCTCTGAGGCAGGATCTTGGAGAATCCTGGATAATTAAAGGAATCATTACTGGGCTTTCCTACAGGGATGACAGTTCAGCTCACGGCAAAGCCAGGGTCTCAGGGTAGGGAGGGGTGTGGACTTGCTCACCCTATGGGAGGATCTTTCCCCTCCCTTGCCCCGACTCCCACAGTCAGGCCTGATGTCTTCCCAGGGAAGACGCTGGGCACCCAAAATGCTCCTTAGCCAAGCGCAAACGGAGTGCCTGGGGGTGTCCGGTACTGTTCCACGCCCCCCACTCCCCATCCAGCTCAAGTTGAGTTATTTGCGCCCTTAATTGTCTCTCATTAAAGTCAAATTTGCTACTTGCCCAGATTGGCGGAAATTATTTCCATCTTAATAGCTCCATTAGCCTCTGGGTTCGAGAAAGGCCACCCCCTACACACACTTTTTCTCCCCATTTTAAACCCCCTCCCTTTTTCACAACTTCTCCTAAAAATAAATTATAAATATGGATGTGTCCTCAGAGGATCTGAGCGGCACATTCCAACGCTCCCCACGGTGGGGACTGGAAGCAGGAGAAACCAGAAGCGCCACTTCCCCCCCCCCCCGCCCCCACTCCAAATCAAAATGCCTTTTCCTTTCCTTTTTTTTCCCCCTAACTTTTGCCAGAGCAACTTGGTGTGGTCTCGGGCCCTGACACCGCGATCCGCACCCCGGAATCTAGTTTTTTCGACTCCTGCCCAGCAAAAGCCGAAACCAACGTGCCCTGGCCGCCTGCTCCTCGGAGGGAGGGAGGGGACAGCCAACTTTACTTCGGGGAGGTGGGAACTCTCTGGGGACTGTCCTCTGCTGCTTTTCCGGACGTCCCCAGCGCCCAGCCCCGGGAGGCTGGCGCCGGGCCCCCTGCCCGTGCCAGCGCGGCTCGGGGCGCACGTGGAGCGGCGAGGCGCGGCGGGCGCGGACGGGCGCGCGGGCGGCCTGCTCTCCGCGCGGCATTGATATCGGGGTCACGCAGCGAGTCAGTTTCCCGAACGGGCTTTCCGGGGTGGGGGCGGGGTGGCTGCCTTTCCTCCCGCCTCGTGAATTTCCCGGCCCCAAGCGCCAGGGAGGTGGGGGCCGCCTCGCCCCCATCCCACCTCCTCGCCTAACACGCCCCTCTCGGGAGCCACGGCGGGGGGCTGGGGAGGTAGCCCAGCCCCTCCGCCTCGGGGGGCGGCAGCGGCGGCGGATCGCAGCCCAGACAAGCGTCTAGCGCCGGGTCCCGGGAGAGCCGCGCGCTGTCCCCGCCGCCACTTCCCCACTCGCGTTCCCACCCGCCCCCCAGGAAGCCGCCCCGCACCCCTTCAGCCCCGGGGGCCTGGGCACCCACCTGCCGCGGCCCCTGCCCTGGCCCGGGGGAGGGGTGCCATGCAGAGGAGAGGGGGAGACTCACCGCCGCTGCCACCTCCCGGGGTGCAGGGGGGTCCCCCGGGGCTGCGCCTTCCAGGGCTCCGGGGAGGCGTGCGCGGGGCGGGGGCGCCCCGCGGGCCCTGCAGCCTCCGCCTCGATTGGAGCCCAGCCTCAAATCCTCCACCGGGGCCGGGGGGAGACTTCCAGAAAAAAATCCCACCCCTCCCCAGATAAGATCCAAGTGATGGGCGGGGGGCGTAGCAAATCCTTTTCTGCAGAGCGCGCGGAGCCGACGGGCTGCACCCGGCCTCCACGGTCCGCTGCCGCCACAAAGCCGCGCCCCCGCCCCCCCCGGCCCGGCCCCCACCCTCCCCCGCTCCCCCCACCCCACGCCCTATGGCCGGCCCGGGGCGGGGGCTGGGCCAGCCCGGGGTTGGCCGCGCTGGGGAGGCGGCGGCGGCGGCCCAGGCGGCGGGGCGGCTCCTCCCCGGCCCGGGAGAGAGGGCGAGAGGCTGGGAGGCGAGCGCGCCCGCCTGCCCGGGGTGGGGGCTGGGGCTGGGGCTGGGGCGGGGGCCGGGCTGGGGGGTGCCTTCCTAGAAATCCTCGCCAAATATAGTCAGCGGATAGGGGCATTCCTAGAAATGCGGCGGCGACGTCAGCCTCGACCTGTGGGGCAGAGCCTGGGGTTCTCCAAACTGGGGGAACGGGGTCGGGGGAAGAGTCCCCACTTCCAGTACCCCCGCGACCCGGGGGAGGGAGCCGATGCTGAGCCTTCCTTCGGGGTGGGGGTGGGGGGGCAGGATTCCTCCAAATGCGCTCCGGGGTCCCTCAGCTGGGGGCGCAGGGGTGCCTGAATGGGGACACATCTACTTAAGATTCAGACCTGCCCCCCCACTTCGGGAACACTCAGTGACAGTGTGCCAGCAGGCGCTTTTAGCCCTTCCTCCAATTGTCATCACTCCCCCTACCCCCCAGGAACAAACAGTAGAAGAGGGAGCAGCACCAAGATTGGCCCCCCGCGCGTCGCCACCCACCCCTTGGCGGCCCCTAACCTCCTTTGGGATGACTGGAGTCCCCTGGAAGCCCCAGGTTTGAAATTGGACAGACACGCTCTGTTCCCAAGATCTCCCCAAAATACCAACCCACCTTCAGGCCAAAAAATAAAGTTATGCTTCCCCTTCTCCACTCCAGTGTCGCTTTGTTGCTGCTGTCGCAGACCCAGGCTCCGGGAGAGACGCTGGAAATTGGGGGTGGGGCACGAAGGTACCCTCTCCACCTGGCAAAGATCTGGTCCCTAGTGGTGACACCACCACCCCCCACCCCCTCCCCCGTAAGCTACTTCCCCGCTCTAAGCTACGAACGGGACCAACAGTAAGGGGGACCCTCCCCCACAGCTCAGCCCCCTCCTGAAATGTGCCTCAACTGCACCCCTTGCCCAGGGACCCCCAGGTTGCTGCAAAAGTGCCCCCTCTTGCCCAAAGAGGATCCAGATAACTGAGACATGACTTGTCCCCTTCGACCGCCCAGCCTCTTTTCGAGTAAACGTGACTGGGCTGAGCCTCCCAGGATCATAAAAAATGTATTTGCTGTCCTCTGTTGGCCGCTAAGTGTCACACCGAAAACACATCGCCCAACCCACTGTGTGCTCGGGCTGCCATCACGGGGGGTCCCAGGGACCTCAGCCACAGGGAGTGAGCCAGACAGCCTCCTCCTCTCCTTCTCCCCCAGCTGCACCCCACCTTGCCGCCCCCCGGGGTGGGATGGGGTGGGGTGTCCTGGCTTACAGCCACTGCACGGGACTTAGACCCACTGGCCTTGTGGCTCATATCCCTTCTCCCTCATTGGGCCCTAATTCCAGAAGGCTGGAGGGCGATGCTCAAGGGGAGGCAGGGAATGCTGGGATGGGGGGGGCTCTCTGGGTTCACTCTGGGCTGGGGGACCCCTAGGGCAGGCTTTCTCCAATAGCAACTTGGAAGGAGAATGTGGCAACAGGGGGATAGGTCAGACCCCTCTGAAGGCAAGGGGCTGATCCCTGATAATAATCAGTTTCCATTTCCTCCTGAGGACCTACTGTGTGCCAAGCACGTGACGTACACTGTCTTACTGAACTTGCCCCATTTTCCAGATGAGAAGACCGAGGCTCAGAGATCAGTGGTTCATTGAACTAACGCTTGCTTGCCCTCTATGTGCCGGGCAGAGAGCTGATGCTGGGGCCACAGTGGCTAACAGGACACGTCCAGGCCCACAGGGAATTCATCGCCTTGGGGAGAGACCCAGGTCAGCAGGCGATTACCCTGCTGCCCTCGTGGTCCAGGGCATGAGCTCTGGAGCCCAAGGGCCTTGGGACAGGGCGTCATGAGAGTGAACAGGCTGGGCTGGGACGCCCCACCTGGACCCTCCCTGCTGGTCCCACTCGGGTGCTGTCTCCAGCAAGGCCGCATTGTCCTTGCCATCCCCTCCTGTGGGGTAGAGCGTGAGAGATGCTATGTCCCCCTGTCACTTCTCACCAGCTGGGAGACCCACGGCCCTGCTGAGCCTCTTGGGCCTCAGTTTCCCCATGTAGGAGTTATAAGACCTGCCTTATAGGACTTCCAGGGGGTTTAAATGAGACCACGTCCCAGCAGGGGTATTTGGCAATTTTTTTTCCATTTCCTCCTATAAATATTTTCTTTTTATCCTTTTATTATTATTTTTTCACTTGTTACAGTTTTAAGTACTATTAACAGAAAATACATAACAAAAGCTTCCTAACAAGTGAAAAAAATCATTACAAATGCTGGAAAAATTGGCCTCATTAACATATTCACAGACTTTTACTTAATACCTACACCATTGGAAATTAATTGTATGGCATTTATACAAGACTTAACATTTCTCCATCCCTTCGAGTAGTGAGCACTTCGGCTCTTTACCGTCTGTACCCAAAGTTGAAAGTCGCTTGGTTTCTGAAGGCACTGCTAACAAGCGCCAGAAACGGTCATTCTGAGATGCTGTTGACACGGTGTTCTGTTCCTTCGCCTCGAGATGCTCCTGTTGAGGAAGTGTCCTGATGCTTCTTTTTCTCTTTGCTCTGATCTTCCTGCAGCTACAGAATTATGTTTTCGATTTCTCCTCTTTTCGTTCTTCTGGGAGGAGGAAACCAGTGTGCCGAATTCATAGGTTAGTTCAAAATTGAGAATTGGCTTTCTCCTAGAATTTTAACAACTTGTGACCAAGAAGGGCCGCTGAGTGAGTTCACAAGATGGTTGGTGGTGTTTGGTATTATTACCTGGAGAAGGAGATGTCTAGGCTGAGGCAGGAAAGAGGAGAAAAACTGAGCCTGTGGGAGGGGTGGCGTTTAGGCATGCAAAGAGCGCGTGCAAAGGCTGGGCCCCTCTGGGGAGCTGGAATAGCTGGCTCAGAGTCCCGCAGGAGCTGACCGCCACCCATGTCCGTGCCCTGAGCCGCTGGATTCTGGAAGCTCCCCTCCTCACCCCCAGTTCAGTTAGGAGATGGCAGCATCCTAAGAGCCGGATGCAGAAGGAAGAGGGACCAGCGGGGCCTGTGGGCGACGCCCCACTGAAGGCAGCGAGGACTCTGCCTATATCTTGCACTTGAAAAGCCCCCTAAAAAAATGCCCCCTGACCCTTTGAGGCCTGTCCTGGCCTGCTCTGCCTCAGTTCCCCGTGACTCAAGCTAGTGGTGGGCCCAAAATCTCGGTGAGCGCCAGAACCTGCGGAAAACAACCCGTTCCTCAGCCAGAAGCCCCAGAGGCACACCCTGGTCTTCCCCCAGCAAGGGGCCCCACTGGCACCCAAGTTTCTGGTCAAGGGCTGATGCTGAGGCCCAGGCCAGAAATGCAGAGGCCACACCAGGCAGAAAGGCCTGGACTCCTGGCTCCCAGGCCCGGAGAGAGAGAGTGAGAGCGGTGCGCTGGCCTTGCCTGCCTCTCCTGAGGTTTTCCTGGGAGGGAGACGGGGAGGAGGTTGCCAACAGCCAGCCGCTGCCATCTCTCAAGACTCCCAGAATATCAAAAATGAAAAACTTCCAAAGCAGGCATACAAAAATTATCATACAATAAGTTTTAAATGTGCGCTCTTAAAAAACAGACACAAACGGTAATGCAGTAATAGCAATGTGGTTATGCTAGACATGGGACAGTGGCAGGATTTACAGAAATACATTCTTATGTGCTTCCAGTGGGATTCACGGGACACGAGTGTGAAGTGGCGCCATGGCCGTCTTCCTCCCTCAACCCCACAGGAGGCAGTGACCACCCTGGGGATTTCTTCAGGAGAGAATGTTAAGAATCCAGTCTACAAACATCTTTCTGAATACCAGGCCTTAGGCCAAGTGGTCCTTCCAAGTGAGGTCCGAAGCGCCCTGAAAACTGTTGGTCACCCCACCCCCACCCCACCCTGGCCTGGGACCCTGACAGGGTACTCAGTCACGGGAGCAAGTCTGAGGTCTTTCATTTTGTCCTGTCCACCTGCCACAGTGGTGCCTGTCCCCTCTGTAAGGAACAACAGAAATTGGGGTCAAGGACCGTGAAGGAAAACCACAGTTTTCATGGCCCAGGCCCTCAGGGTCTGTGATGTCAGCTGGGGAGAACTCTTGGCCTGCCTGGGCTTTCTTAAGGCCACTCAGAGCCACAGGTCCCTGGGGGCCTTCAGCCTGGCATTTCTATACAAAACGAACACCACGGGGGCAAGTCACTCTCTTCTGACCTGTAGCCTGGGTACCATGCCCTGTCTAGCACATGGTACGGTGAAATACAGGTTTGTTAGACTATGAGTAAAAGAAGGAGGGAAAATTACTGGAAGAGAGGCAATGGGAATGTAGTGACATCTCCTCCGGGAGGATGCTGAGGTTCCCAGGAGGCAGACAACGCCAGGCCTTGATGGACAGAAGGACAAACTGCCATTTGTGAGACTGAGGGGTCTGTGGTTCCTGGTGGGTGGGGAGCAAGATCTTCTCCTGCTGAGGGGGTCACGACCCAGGCACTTGAAAGGCTGGTTAAGAAAGTCTGCAATGAAAAGAGAGGCCAGAAATCAGGCTGTGACTGGGGATACCTCCCTTAGCCCCCCTGAGTTTCAGTTTCCCCTTGGCAATGACGGGGATGTTGAAAGGATTAGATTGAATGATTCGGATAAAGTGCTTGTCCAGTCTGGCACGGCCTAAGTGCTCGATAACTTGCAGCAATTCTCTTTAGTTATTAAATGGGGGTGGTGAACAGCTGAGCTTCTGAATACTATGAATAGATTTACAAGTGGAGGAGTTCATCTCGCCTTTCAGATGTGGTTGGTGTCCCTGGCACCTGTGTCATCCTGGCCCCTCAGCCGGTGAAACCAAAGGGGAAGCAGCACCAGAGGCTGGGTGGGTGGGCCAGCCTGGCCCCGCTGGACCCGGTCACCTAGAAATGCAGAGTCGGCTTCTTGGAATTTCAGCAGGGTGGCTGAAGGTGTCAGGAAACTAGAAGAATGCTCTGCGTGCAGCCTAGATAGAAATGAGAGTGGATCAACATCTCCATCAGCATGGAGCGCTCCTCTGGAACCCACGTGACCATGGACCCAGCAGCATCTCTAACCGATACCATCTTAGAAATAAATGCTGTTGGATTTGGAGTTTTTTAATTTTTTTAAAGATTTTATTTTTCCTTTTTCTCCCCAAAGCCCCCTGGTACATAGTTGTATATTTTAGTTGTGGGTCCTTCCAGTTGTGGCATGTGGGACGCCGCCTCATCATGGCTTGATGAATGGTGCCCATGTCCGTGCCCAAGATCCGAACCAGTGAAACCCTGGGCTGCTGAAGCAGAGCGCGCGAACTTAACCACTCGGCCACGGGGCCGGCCCCTGGATTTGGAGTTTTTTTGACCAGAGGTTGCAACTGGCAACCCACAGGCCAAGGGGAGCCCACAGACATGTTTCATTTGGCCTGCAGAGCATTTAAAATAATAATAATGAATTGGATTTGGTTGCCAACATTTTTAAATCAGGAAATTTCATATTTAAATAAATCCAGATTTCTGGCTTCTCTTAAAAAAATCCGATGATCAAAAGATTTGGCAGCAGCGGGCCTGCATTCCCCTGGGGGCAACAGTTGGTGGGAGTAGAATAATGGATAATAGGCTATTAGTCAGGGAATGCCAGCTGCTGTAACAAACAACCCCAAGCTTTCAATGGCTTAACACAATCCAATTTTGTTTCTTGCTCATACCACAGTCCAAGAAGTGGGGGGGGGGGGGGGGCTGGCCCAGTGGTGTAGTAGTTAAGTTTGCTCATTCCATTTCAGGGGCCCCGGGGGTCACGGATTCGGATCCCAGGTGGGGACCTACACACTGCTCATCAAGTCCTGCCGTGGCAGCATCCTACATACAAAATAGAGGAAGATTGGCACAGATGTTAGCTCAGCAACAATTTTCCTCAAGCAAAAAGAAGAGGATTGGCAATGGATGTTAGCTCAGGGCCAATCTTCCTCACCAAAAAAAAAAAGAAGAAGAAGAAGTTGGGGACAGGGGTGCCCTGCTCCATAAGCTTTCCAGGAGCCCAGGCACCTTCCATTTAGTGGCTCTGACATCTTCTAGGGCTTCATTCTTTCTACATGAGCTAGAGGATGGTGAAGGAGCCTGTGGGGAAAGCAGACCAGCTTCTAACCGCATCAGCCAGAAAGTATCCCACATTGTGAGACCCCATCATGAGGCCCAGCAGAGAGCCACAGGGGCTGTGAGATGGGTTGCCTGGCCCAGGGCCCAGGAGGAAGAGGAGAATACAGCATCTTTGTTTGAGTGGCCACCTTACCACGCTCTCTCCACTTTGTCTCAGAAGTTCTATTCTTCCCCTTGTCCTTCCTTAGCCCTCCCCAGTTCAGCCATTTGGCTTAGGGGAAACTGCTAGTCATTGGTTGGAGAATGGTCATGTGATACAATCCCAACCAATGAGACAACATGTATTTTGACGTGATGCCTGGGACTGCAGCAGCCATTTTGGGACCAGCCTTGGGATGAAGCCAACATGGTGATGGCAGAGAAGAGAGACGGTAGGAACTTGTGTCTCTAGTGGCCTGGTGGAGCTGCTCAAACAAGCACTCCGGAAACCCACCCTCCCTCTAGCCTTCCTGATAAATGCGTAATAAATTCCCTTACTGTTTAAGCCAGTTTGAGCCAGGGGAGCTCCTATTCATTGTAGAACAAAGTATCTAAACTGAGAAGAGAATAGTCCCTGCCTGGCTGGATTCACTTTCTCACCTGCCTGGGCGTGTCTGTATCTGAGTTTTGACCCCTTGACTTAAAATTCCTTTTTCCTCCAACGCAGGGCTGAGGTCAATCCAGCCCGTCCTGATATCCATGGCCTGGACTAGAAATTACCCAGTGTCTACTGCTTGAAAATGCCCTATGCAAGTATCAGTGTTTCCTGGGACAACATGGGCCCATCCAGGGTCTAGACCCCACCTGTGTCTCAGGGATGCAGCAATGCCTATGTGACACCAACCGCAAGATGAGCAGGTATACAGTTGAACGCACACTTCTTAGCTGTGTGAGCTCAGGCAAGCCAGTTAACCTCTCTGGGCTTCAGTTTCCTCCACTGAACACAAAGCTAACACTTGGGTTGCTGTGATACTGCTGGAAGATTTGGTGACTTGTCATGGAAAGGCTCTTTCCTAAGGCTCAGCGTCCAGAGAGTTCACAGTAGATGTTGGCTGGTGGTGTGGTCCCCGCCTGGCCTCAGAGATCCAGTGAGTGATCAGATGGGGGAAGGTTTGCTGTCAACGACCGGGTCATCAGGGGAGACCTGGCCCTCAAGTGCAAGGCCTGTTCGGTGGAACAAGGAAGGGAGCCCAGGCTTCTGGCTCAGAGCCTTTCATCAGTAGCCACATGCAGACAGAATACACGAACGCCGTTTTGTTTTTGTTGCATTTTTCAATAATTGTCATCTGTTTTTTGGCAGATGGTGTTCTTTTTCCATTTATGGAAGTCAGATAAAATTTTCTTTCAAAATAAAATTTTCCAGGTTAGACAGGTGAGTTAAGTAAAAATCTTAGTGGGATATAGAGCAGGAGGTACATGGTATGGCAGAAATCAGGAAGTGGGGGTGAAGGACTCAGCTTGGGCACTCATCAGGGAGAACCATGGGGCCTGGGGGTCCAGTGTGGGCAGGGCCTTCCCGGGTGGTCAGAGGCTGGCGGTCATCCCCAACAGGAATGATGAGAGCTGTGGTGGCCTCGCCCCAAGCCTCTTAAGAGAGTCCTTGAGACAACATTCAAACTGGCTTCCTTTGAAGGCAGGGTGACGCATCACCCTGATTTGCCCAGGACGGAGGGGTTTCCCGGGTCACCGGACTTTCAGTGATAAAACTGGGACAGTCCCAGGCAAACCAGGACAGTGGGTCACCCTATCTGTCCTGGACAGGGGACATGGGAGGAGCGGAGAGGCACTGGTTCGGGTCTGTGAGAGTGACCATCGTTGTGAAAGGAAAGAAAGTAGCATCTTTTGAATACCCACAGCCTCTCCCCAAACTCAGCAGAATTTGGTCTTAGCCAGTGAGCAAGGTCTTGACATGCCTGTGAGGGTGAGGGGTGAGGGGGACGTCCAAAGAAACTTGGACATTTTGCAGCTACACTGGGAAGGGACAGAGGGTCTGAGAAAGAGAATAGATCATGTGAGCGACAAGTGTGGAGCTGATCAGACAGAGGAGAGCCAGCTGGCTGGGTCAGCATGGAATTCCGCAGAGAGGCCAGAGGCAGCTTCCTCCTGGGATGGGTGGGCCACGGAAAAGAAGAAGGGGAGAGTTTTTCAAGCCGTTTTGTTGGTCATTCTTGGAGCCCCGGCCCACCAACACCCCCTCTGACATCTTCTGGGAGGCTACAGTGGAGACTTACATGCGGGTCACTTCCTTTCAGATGCTGGTCTGGCGTTGCCCTGGAACGTTCTGCAAACGACCGCATCACTCCAAGCTGGGGAGGGCCGGTTCTCGGGGAGCCCTCGGTCACTGCCCAGGGATGGGGCATTTCTGCCTCTGCCCAGGCTCCTCCAACCCTGCACCCCACACCAGTCATTCCCACAGCCCCTGGGAAGAGCCCCTCCTCTCTCTCCCTCAGTGATTCCATCTGTAAAATGGGAGGAGGATTTTCCTCATTGTCTGTGTTGCAGGCTCTGTGCTAGGCGGTAAGATGTGGGTTAGACCACATTTTTTTTTTTTCGCTTTTAATTATGAGCTATTTCAGGCCAACCAAAAAGAAGGGACAATGAGTTAACAAACACGCATGTCTCCAGGGACAGCCTAGAGTACACGAATGAGTTTCACACTGTTAACATCTCAGAGCGGGATTCCTGAGTCTTGTCTACATGGGGTTTTCAGAAACGTGATAGCCTTTAGCCTGGCGTGTACTCTCAAGTTTTCCTCAGTCGCCACTAGTCCCTGATGTCTTATACCCAAGTGGCTTCATATGTTCACATGGTCTGTCTGGCTCCCGTGGGAGATAGTGGGCACGTAAGCTAGTAACTGTAATATCTTATGATGGGTACTATCGAAGTGATAAATCCAACGTGCTGGTGGTGCATACAGGAAATAGCAACTAACTCAAAGGAGAGGGTGAGGAATGATTCAAAGTAATCATTCAGTTAGTGACAGTTAGGCAAGGTTTTGTGGCATGAGTAGGAGTTTTCCAGGAAGATGAGGGTGGCGGAAGGACATTACAGGCAAAGGGAACAACATATGCACAGGCACAGGGGACTAAGAAACAAGTTGAAGAGAAGGCATAACAAAAGCTGGTGTGGCGAGAGCAAGAAGGAGCACCGTGGGGGGCACAGCTGGGGCCCAGAATGCCATGCTAAGGAGTTGGGGTTACCCTAGTGGTGGCAAGCCTCTTGTGAAGGACCGAAGGATGAGAGTGAGTGTTCACTGCCGTGTCGAGAGAGGTCGACAGTGGAAGGGGGACGGAAGAGAGCGAAGCCTGAAAGCGAGGGATCCCAGTTAGCAGTCTACTGCAACAGTCCAGATGCCAGACCTCAAAGGAGAAATGGGACAGTGACGCCTTGAAGCGACACAGAGGGGACTGCTTGGCGAGAGGTGTAGGTGGGGACCAACTGGCTGAGCAGGTGAGGAAGGAGGGGTGAGTCAAGGGTTGGGGCAGGCAGAATAATGGCCACCCGCCTATGTCCACCCCCAGTCCCTGGAACCTATAAATACGTTACGTTTTGTGGCAAAGGGGACTTTGCAGATGTAATTAAGTTTGTAGACTTTTAAACAGGGAGATTAGTCTTAATTATCTAGGCGGACCACGAGAAAGTTCTCCTCGGCTCTCATGAGAAGGATGCGGTAGAAGGAGAAGTCAGAGATTTGAAATGTGAGAAGAAGTCGGCGCAGATGTAGGAACACTGTGTGCAAAGACTGGAGAGAGGCCTCTGGGAGCCAAGGAAGCAGAGAACTCAGTCCTGCGGGTGCAAGGAACTGACTTGGGCCGCAACCTGAGGAAAGGTGGAAGGGGGTTCCTCCCCCAGCCTCCTGATCACTGCCCAGTCAACCCCCTGACTTGGGAATTGTGAAACCCAGAGCAGAGCCTCCAGCCGAGCCAGCCCGGGCTTCCGACCTACAGAACTGTGCTGCTCTGAGCCGCCAAGGTTGTGGCCCCTTGCTACAGCAGCAGTAGAGAACAAACACGAGGATGATGAATTCCAGGTTTCTCGCTGGGCTACTGGGCAGATGTCACCGTGAACCGTGTGGGGGACTCGCATGGAAGAACAGATTTTGGCGTTCCATATGAGATTCTCCCGGTGTTAGTTTTCTATTGCTGCATAACAAGATCACCACAAACGTAGCAGCTTACAACTACACACGATTATTATGGAACCGATTTTTGGGTCACGAGTCCAGGCACAGCTTCGCTGGGTCCTCTGCAAGGCTGGGTTGTCATCTGGACCATGAGCCAGCATCTTTGCCAGTTCGGACACTATAGCAAAATACTACAGATGGCTTAAGCAACAAACCTTTATTTCTCGGCTCTGGAGGCTGGGAGGTCCCAGATCAAGGTGCCAGCAGATTCGGGGGCTGGTGAGGGCTTCTTCTGGCTTACAGACAGCTGCCTTCTTGCGGTGTCCTCACATAGTGGGGAGAGAGCGCTCAAGTCTCGTCTGCTTTTCATAAGGCATTAATTCTACCATGAGGACCCGCCCTCCTGACCTCATCTAACCCTACTCACCTCCCAAAGGCCTCAGCTTCTAACACCATCGCCCTGGGGATTAGCTTCAACATATGAATTTCGGGGGACACAAACATTCAGTCCATAGCAACCGGGCTTTCAAGGTCACATGGCTGTTGACAGAACTCAGTTCCTCGTGGCCTGTGGGACTGAGGGCTTCAGCGTCTTGCTGCTTGTTGGCTGGAGGACGCCTTCTGTGCCTTGCCACGTGGGCCTCCCCATCACGGCCCCTGTTTCATCAAACCAGCAAGAGAGAGAGTCTGCTAGCAAGACGGGTGTTGCCATCTTATGTAACATAATGACAGAAGCGACATCGTGTCCCTTAGCTGTGTTCTCTTGGTTGGAAGCAGGTCGCAGGCCCACTCACACTTAAGAGGAAGGGTTTCCACAAGACGGGGACACCAGAAGGCCAGGACGACGGGGCATATCTTAGTGTCTATTCCACCAACACTCCTCGGAGGAAGCTGTGGGCTTTCTGATCTGGGTGCGCTGCAAGAATTGTTACAGATCTGACATCCAGCGAGTCTGTAGGTTCAGGCTCTCTTTTTACCCACCGGAAGTGAAAGTCACCTGAGTTAGAAGGGCAGATCTGGGACAGAAGGGAACAGGGTCTCGCAAGTGTTTGTCGTGCGCCAGCCTGGTGATTTGCGAAGCAAAACTCGAGTTGATGTGACACAAACAGCGTCTGCTGCTTCCAGGGCCTGCCACAATATTTTCTTTTAAGTGCTGCTCACGCCTGAAATACGCTTCTGGTTTTGAAATGTGGTTCTCGGCTCCTGAGCGACTACAAACCACTCGCTCCCTTATTAAGAGTCCCATTTTTTATTCCTTAATGTAGCTTTTCTAGGCGCATGATGTCAGCCCCGATGGGAGCCGCGCCAGGGCAGCGGAGCGGCGGCCTCCCCTTGGAGGGGGTCCGTGGGATGGCAAGACTGAGCTTTTTCACTGGCCACGTGGCATCTTATTGATGCAGCGCCAGCTCCGTGTTAACGCCTGGCCTCTCCAGAGCCCTGACATCTGTTTGCTCCGTACAATTTCTCTCTTTTTTCTGTTGTGAACTTTATACGTTTTTGCTGCAAAAATAGTGAATTCGGAAGTAACAGCTTTTCTTTCCAACGCCACGCTGTGAGGGAAAAATTAGTAATTTTCTCTGCAATTCCTCTCCCCTTCTCGCCCGCCCCACCTGGCAGTATTCATTGTCAATAGCAGGACGTGGAGCCTTCCACGGGGGGATGTGGACTTTCTCCACGTTGCAAAAAAACAATATACACATCCATCCAGATATTGGTAAATATGCTTATTTATTTTTACAAAAACAGGACATCAACTAAAGTTACAATTATACACAATGATTAAGTTCTAGAGATCTGCTGTACCACATGGGGCCCAGGTTAACAATACCACACTGTGTACTTACAAATTTCTGAAGAGGGTAGATCTCATGTTAAGTGTTCTTGTCACAGACACACACAGAAAAGGGACACGGGAAACTTGAGGTGATGGATATGTCTATTCCCTTCAATGTGGAGATGATATCGCAGGTGGATGCCTATCTCCAAATTCATCAAATTGTATTCACTAAATATGTACAGTTTTTTGTATATCAATTACATCTGTAAAACAAAACCCAAAAAATGGGCCATCAACTTTTCTCAATTAACTGTATCTCCTTATCACCCCTTCCGATCAATAAATCAATTATCCCTTTGAATGGCTGCCCAGGACACCTTGAGGTGGATGGCTCGTCATTTACTGAGCCATCCTGGCTGGTGGACGCTTACAATGTTGTCATCAGAAGAGCTCCATGAGAGGGGAAGCCAGTGACTGTGTCATCCCAATTTTAGAATGGGAGAAACTGAGGCACAGAAAGGTTAAGTGGCTGGTCCACGGCTCCCTATGGGTTCCCGGTAGATGGGGGGGGCAGCAAGAAATCAACCCAGCACTGCTCTTGCTCGATGCTACCACATGGTGGCAGTGTTGAGACTTGCTCCTGCGCAGCCTCTGTTGACCAACAGCCCTTGCACGCTAACACTAGGATCCTGGGCTCCCTCTTGCTTCAAAGTCCTATTAAACCCTTTTCTGCCACTGACTGTCACGACCCTTCCTTACAGGTCTTTCTAACTTTGAATAACAGAGAGGTGGGTTGGAAGAGTTTAATTTCTTGTTTCCCAGAAAGCCCTGGGCTCCTTATGCAAATCCACCTTCTCCCCAGGGGTCAAATTTGCACACGAGATCCCAGAGGGTCCCTCTAGGCCCACTGACACCTGCCCTCTTTCCTCCCAGCCCCAGCATCAGGGCCCTTCTTCTCTTCCGTTTACCCATCAAAGGGAGACCAGAAAGGGAGTCATCCACGGAACAAAGACAGCTGACTTCAAGGTGACTTTCAGACGTGAAATTCGTACAAGAGTTATAGAAATCCAAACATGGCTTTATGTATTCATGAATGCAAGTGGTTTAAATCAACAGAAAATGTCCTGCTTATTCAGACACGTGATCAGCCTCACCCGTCTAAGTGTAAACAGGACCCGAATCCAGCATTTTGCTCACTAGTTTCTAATTCTGCAGCCTGTGCCAAACTGGTTTTGCAGCTCTGTGGCATGGCCAGATTTCAACCAGAGGTGACCAGTTTTGAGATTCATGTGTGATTGTCTGGGCTTAAAAAGAAAAAACCAGCAGGCACTTCTCTACACGTGAATAAAGACCCTTAGATATTTTGTGCAATTTTTGTTGCATAAATGGTACCTACAGTAAATTATATAAATTGCCTTTTTCTGAAGTCCTTCTACACCTGGGGTTGGGGGGGCACCCTGTGGAGGGTAGGGTGGGGTGGGGGCAGTGGTAGGGGTGGATAAGAACAGGCTCTATCCTAGGATGATGTCACTGAGGAGGGGCTGCTTCTCTCTTGAGAGGGAAAGACAGGATGATCTGTGTGGGCATGCTCTGAAGATGCTGGCCTACTTGTGGGGGGCAGTGTGGTCTTTTTTCTTTAACAGGGAGGACTATTTTGGTATATATATATATATATATGATTTTTTCTTTTTTCCTTGAGGAAGATTGGCCCTGAGCTAACATCCATGCCAATCTTCCTCTGTTTTGTATGTGGATCACCACGGACGAGTGGCATGGGTCTGGGCCTGGGAACCAACCTGGGCCTCCAAAGTGAAGTGTGCTGAACTTAACTGCTAGGTCATGGGGTCAGCTGCTATTTTGTTTTTTTTTTTTTTTAAAGATTGGCACCTGAGCTAACAACTGTTGCCAATCTTCTTCTTCTTCTTTTTTTTCTGCTTTTTCTCCCCAAATCCCCTCAGTACATAGTTGTATATTTTAGTTGTGGGTCCTTCTAGTTCTGCTATGTGGGACGCCACCTCAGCATGGCCCAACAAGCAGTGCCATGTCCGCGGCCAGAATCCAAACCGGTGAAACCCTGGGCCACCAAAGTGGAGCGCAAGAACTTAACCACTTGGCCACGCAGTGGCCCCCATTTTGGTGTATTTTTAATGGGGAGGAACATAAGCATTCTTTTGTGGCACTTAAAAAAGAAATGAATGGATGCCCCAGTGGAGAGAAGAGAACACTGTCATTTATCTGTCTTAATTCTGGATCCTTCCAATGTGCCTGGATTGCAATAGGTTATCTTCATGTTTGTGGCCTTTGGAGGTGATTCTGGAAGAAGAAGATTGCCATGTAATACAATCCTCTTGTAGAAAACCCCAATAATGTGAAGGGTGACAGGATAAGAATGAAGGAATCCTTTCCACAGCTCCCCCATTCTGCTTCGTTCCCGAGAGGCAACAACTGTTACTTTGGTGGACATCCCTCTGTCCTCTGGCTGCTCACTGTGGGCGGGGACAAGCCGCATTCCCATTGCCAAGAGGAAAGTTAGAAATGCAGAGTCTCAGGCTCCACCCTGGACCTAGAGTCAGAACCTGTGTTTTAACGTGACCCCCAGGTTGAAGCGGCAGGGGCACTGGTGTGCACTAGTTTTATATGTCACTTGCGTATTTGTATGCATGCATACGCACATGCTCCTGGGTTTAGAATGTGGCTTTAAATTTTTTTTTTTATTGAGGTCACATTGGTTTAAAACATTATATAAATTTCAGTTGTACGTCATCCTATTTCCACTTCTGTATAGACTGCTTCGTGTTCACCACCAGAAGTCTAGTTTCCATCCGTCACCGTACATCTGCACCCATTTACCCCTTGGCCCTCCCCCCACCCGCTTCCCCTCTGGTAACCACCAATCTGTTCTCCGTATCTGTGTGTTTATCTTTCGCATATGAGTGAAGTGAAGTCACACGTAGAATGCGGCTTTAGAATACGGCGCTCTTTAGAAGAGTGGTTCTCCGTGTGGTCTGGAACTAGCAGCATCAGCACCACCTGGGAGCTGGTTAGAAACGCAAATGTCAGGCCCCAGCTCAGATTTCCCTATTGCAGAAGCTCTGGGGGTGGGGCCCAGCGATCCGCGGTTTAACAACCCTCCAGGGGATGCTGATAAACGCTCACAAGTGTGAGAGCCACTGCTGTAGGGTCGGGGACCCTTGGCAGCTGAGCGCTCCTGCCAGCCCCCCCGCCCCCCATCACATCCATCGCCACCTCTCGCTGTCCGAGCGAGCCCGCCCTGATTCCGGCTTGTTCCCCGAGGCACCCGCAGAGCCCCGCTCTACCAGCCATACACCAGGAGCTCCATCAACGCTTCCTTTAATCAGGAATCTCGAATTGATGCAGGTTTCCCGCAGTTAGGTCAGGCTGGTTTTCAGATTGTTCTAGACGCCAGCTCCTGGAGGTCGAGGTCATTGCGCAGTATCTTTAGATGCACTCGAGCAGGCCCGTGGGCATCCTTTCGTGACGCGAAGCAAACAGGTGCCATATGACGGTCGCCCCATTTCCTAAGGCCGTCGCTACGGCCAGTCCCTCTGGCAGCTGCTTCACGAACGCCAGCGCTGGCCAGAGACCCATTTTACAGAGGGGCAAACGAGGGCCCGGGGAGACAGGTCTACATTTTCATGTCAGAACTGCTCCAAGTCTGGGCAGGATTTCCTCTCTCTAATGCAGTGCCTACAACGGATTTCCTTTTAAAAATAGCGAGCCAGACACCAGCTGACTCTGGGTGTGGACTCGGTGTCAGGCGACGGCAGTTCTCATTAGAGGATAAAATTGGACTGCGATGTTCGCAAAAATGCTTCGTGGCCCTCGAGCCAAGCGCCATCGGCTGTGGGTTTCTTGCCCGGAGGGCGGGGGGACCTTGGCGGGCGGCACGGTTTCGGGGTGACCCCTGGGGCCCTGGAGTTTGCGACCCCGGCGCAGCCCGAGTCCTCCACCTTCCCCGGGGGACTAGGGGCCCGGGGACGGCAGGGGGCGCTGCGTGCCCGCAGGGAGCGGAATGCGCGGTCGGACCACCCAGACTTGACCTTCTGCGAGGGCGGCAGGAGAGCTTGATCCCAAACCGCGTGAAAACAGTTGGCCCGGTCGCCACCCAGGGGCGAGGATCTAAATGCGGAATGCCGACAGCGTAGACTACTGAGGACCACTCCAGAAAAGTGGTCCCACCCCTAAAAAGTCGCCCCCTGGCAGGGGACCAGCGACGCCAGGCACGGACGGGGTTCGAACCCGTGATCTTCGGTTTACGAGACCGACGCCTTACCACTTGGCCACCGCGCCTGCGTTAGAATGGCGGCTCAGCGAACCTCTATCCTGGCGTCGCTCCCGCGAGATCGCCCCGCGGGCACGAGCACGAACGCGAGCGCGCGCGCCCGGCCGCGGCCCTGCCCCCTCGCCCCAGCCAGCGGGGCGGGGCTCCCGCGGGCGCGCGCCGGCCGCTCCCCGCGCACTCCGAGCAGGCGGTTGGCCGGGCTTGGGGTCTCCCCTCCCTCGCGGGCGGCCGGGGCGGCGTTCCCGAGTCTCCTCCGCCTCGTCAGGAGGCGCGTCTGGAACTCGGGAGCGGGCGGGACGCTTGCCGGCCTCTGAGATGCTCGGGTTCGAATCCCAGCTCCGCCAGAGCTACTCCGCGACGCTGGACCTCCTGTCTCGGAGCCTCAGTTTCCCCTCTAGGGTGAGGCACCCGGGAAGCGGGGGAATGGTGGCAGTGCTCTTTACTATCCCAACCCCCGGGCAGCCCACGGGTGCCCTGCACGGAGCAGCCAGACGCTCAGCAAGGGCTGTTGGATAACTGGCGAGAGTTTTCTGAAATCAAAAGCTGAAAGCTCCTCTTCTCCCAAATTGCCACTCTTTGCCTAGCGTGTCCCGAGCATCGCCTGGGAGCTGCTTGGAAATGCAGCTTCTCCGGTCACCCAGGACCTGCCGAATCAGACCTGCTGGCGGAGCCCAGCAATCCGGGCGTGAACAGGTCGCCGGGGTGATGCTGCTGCGCGGGAAAGGCTGGGCCCCGCTACTCCGGGCGATTGATAGGTGCGTTCATATCTATATATTCACACGTGCCCTTTTGTTTTCATCCCCAGGGACTGAGTTTACAGTTCTCTGCACTTTGATTTTTCATGACTTAAGGTATGACGTGTTAACTAATACCATGGCTTGTAGTACATAATACAATATCACCATAAATAATAGCATATATTGTTTAATAAATATGATTAACAATTTTTATTAATTAATGTGATGTATAATATTACAGTATTGTATAGTAAATTATACATACTGCCGTAAATACTATAATATGGCCACTATGCATGGATGGATTACCTTATTCTCTTTAATAGCTGCATGGTTTTCCATCCAGCGGCTGTTATCACAACTGATTTAGTCAGTTTCTGGGAGTCAGGCCTTGGGTTGTCTGCAGCTTTTTTGCTGCACAGAACATTCTGCTACATGTGTCTTTGCCTCCTGGTACCAGTGGAGCTTGTACGGTATCTGGGGACATATATTAAGAACGTCCACAGCCCACCATGCAGGTGTGCAGGTAAATAGGGAAAATTAAAAATGCCAGGAAGCTGTGTTCACCAAGTTGCTTTAAATGTCAAGGTTTGGGCAGGTGAGTGGAACACGCATGGACATTTACCCTCAGACGCTGGGATGGGAACCCTGAAATGCTGCACCCAGAGTGCTTGAGATATTGTGCAAACCTCATCGCAGCTCCCTAATTAGAAAAAAAACTCCTGAAGAACATTTTCCGAATTAAAACATGCATTACTGATCATTGCTTCTGACTAGCTGATGATAAACTTGGTTCCATTGTCCTCCTCCTTCTTTTGCTGTTCATAGAGTCGTTGGAATTATTGTGCAGAGGTGACAGGAGCTTATAAAAAGCGAAAAGAAATTAGCAAATGAGAAAAAATCGCAGGAGAGCTGGGAATCCGATTCGAACGGGTGCTTTTTCCAGCTTTGTCGTCCGAGGGAGGGGAGGGAATTGAATGAGAGCGGTGCACCTGCACCTTGACGGGCAGGTAGGAGGCCCCGGGTAGAGCGCCCTACCTGAGCCCTAAAGTGGAGGACACAGGTGCTGGATGGTCTGACCGTGCTTGTCTCACAGGTGTAAGAAGCCCTGAGATTCCACAGATCTTGAACACCCTGATGGAGGATCCGTCTGTCCTGGCCTCGGCATCTTAGAGTGGTGCCTGCACACGTAGGTCCTCAAAAAGTATGGTAGAAGGAATTAACATGTGGGGTTCCTTTCTGGGGAACCTCCTTGACCGGTGCCCCCACTGCCAGGGCCTTCCTGGTGCTGAATAGCCCTTCCCTGATCAGGCAGAAACTTTCAACTTCTCAGTGATAAGGAGTTGTCCATTATTCACCCTTCTGGAGAGATCTTAAGTCCAAACATTTCCTGTGCCCTTATGGAGTCTCTGGGTCAGGTGGCCCCTGATGGTATTCCAGCCTCCCATAATGCTAGGGCGAGAAACCAAGGTTGGCTGAAGCAGCTGGTGCTTCCAGGAGCCTGGGAAGGTGACGTTTTAGGTGAGAAAGTGTCATATTGACCTGGTAACAAAGCCAGGTGATATGATAAAATACTTTTGGTCTTTTTGTTTCCTCTGTATGATTAAGTTGCCTGGGTCTGGATAATTTATAAGCATCTGTATTTCTTTTGTGTTGAAACTTAGTCACTTTTTTTCCCACTTTAGAAAAAAAATATATTCTTTTTAAGTCTTTTGTTTCTGCACCCCTGTCTCTGTGCCGGTCCCCAAAGCAGGAATTCTTAACCTGGGGCCCATGCACTGGAGACCCGGAAATCTGTGCATTCCCCAAGAGAGTGTGTAAAATGTGTGTGTGTGTTTCTAGGAAAGGGATGTCACAATTTTTATCAGGTTTTCAGAAGGGCCTCCTGAAGGTCTTAGAAGGCTGCGAGCCTTTTTACTTCCTTCCTCCACTTCCTATGCTTCGAGATTCACCTAACGCCGCTGAGACGCAGCAGCTGTCTCAAGTCGTTTAACCACAGTTGAGCTTGCTTGCAAAATTGAAGATGTCTCCGGGACACGCCCCACCCCTTGCAAAGCTGCCTCGGCTGCAGCCAGCGCCTCCATCCCGCGGCCCCTGCCGGGGGCCCTCCCCAGAGCAAGGACTGCATCCTTTTAGCAGCAGTGCACAGGCTGTGAGGGCGTTCACCTGCCGCATCCCAGTGGAGCCTTCCTTGTGGCCTGGCAGCGCCTCTCCCTTGAACCTGCACATCCCAGGAAGATGCAGACTGACTCAGGACGTCTGCGGTGGGGCCTCTTGAACCCCCTCCCAGGTCATGCAGATGCTGCTTGTCCAGACTCTCGCTTTGAGAACCATTGCTGTAAAGTCTTCTTGGAGAAATTCATTTGCACGAGGAAGAAGGGAAAAAAAAAAAACCCTCAGCCTTGGATATTTAGGTCACCTGAGGTAACAACAGCAGGCTTTTTGCTAATAACCTAAATCGAGACTTTACCTCAGGAAGGCTCGCTTAGCTCCTCCTAGCCCGGCAGCCACTGCGTTGGTAGTGATTTAGAACCCAGGACCAGAGCCGGAGGACACAGCCCCCTTTCATGGCTTTCTCGGCAAGATTCAGTGCTTTAGAGCAGGCTGTGCAACTCAGAAGCTTGGTGGGGCCGGGCCTGTTGTATGAACCTGTGAATTGAGCTGGTGTAGGACCCATAGAGTAGGGGGCTTGGGGCCACTGCACATTCCCACCGTAAATATAGGAGTGCCAGCTCCTTCTCACATCCTGTCTTCTTTTTTTTTTAAGTGAGGAAGATTGACCCTGAGCTAACATCTGTGCCACTCTTCCTCCACTTTGTATATGGGACGCCATCACAGCATGGCTTGATGAGCAGTGTGTCGGTCTGCACCTGGGCTCTGAACTCATGAACTCTGGGCTGACACAGTCTTGATTATTGTATTTTATGGTGAGTACTGAAATCAAGTATTTTACATCTTCCAATTTTGTTCTTTTGTTACCAAATCATTTTGCCTGTTCTAGTCCTTTATTTTTAGAATCACCTCATCAGTTTCTACAAAGCGCTTGCTTTGTAGATTGATTGATAGATTAGATTGATTGTAGATAGATTGATTGGCATTGCATTGACTCTATGGATGAATCTGGGGGAAACTGATGTCCTAACACTATTGAGTTCTATCCATGAATATTTCTGTCATTTGTTGCGGTTGCCTATGAGTCTTGGATTCTAAATTCATTTCTTTGGCATTTCATTATGTGAATTTCCCATGATTTTCAGTGGAAGAGGACCTGGAATGTTTGTGGTGACTGTGTTCACCTCCTTTTGGCGCTCCATCCAGGCACAAATCCCCGCTATGTGCAGGAATTGTGTGGCGCTCCCAGGCTGCCCCACGATGAGGAGCAAAGCAGGTTGTGCTGCCTGTGTGACCACCAGGACAAGATTCAGAGGAAGCCAAGTCTCCCAGCTTGGAAAGAGAGGTGATTATTGCTTCAACACCCTTAACAAAGAATGCCAACCAGATGCAAAATGTTGTAAAGATGAAAAGTAAAATTTTCTGCAGGAGAATTATAGTTGTACAGAATGCTCTTATTAGCATTTAACAGAGGACTCCTACCTTCTCAGCTCTTACTTTCTTCCTCCTACCCCCTCCCTCCTCCCTCTCCCTGACTTCCCTCCTCCCCCCTCCTCTCCTCTCCCGTTTTGCATCTTTGCCTGTACCTCCCCATGCACACGTGTGGAGGGTTCTTTTACGTAGATGTCAGGGTGTTGCTTTCCTAAGGTAACTTTGCTGTCGTATTTTAGCAGCTTTAAGCAAACAGTTCTGCAGACATCTGCTTGCTGGTGAGGGAGTGGCTGGCAGTGCCACCGGGCTACAGACGAGCCCCTCCTTTGTAACTTGGTGTGGATTTGGTTGGAGGAAGCAGAAACGATCAGCCACACATGCTGTGTGACGGCATGGCTGAGGTCTACCCGGCTGGTTGTGACATGTGTTATGGGTGTGAGTGTGTTGGTATCACACTAAACAAATTCCTGTGGTTCTTTGCAGTATTATGAGCTTGTAGGGAACAATATGTGAATGTCCCAAATTGGTTCCTTCACATATGTTGCCACTTTCTGCAAAGTGGTACCAGCCTCTTCCACGAACGATACAAGGTATGTGTTTCTCAATACAGCAAAGAATCATTTATTTTCCTTTAGTTTTATTAATATTATATGATATTTCAAAAACTCAGACTTTGACTCATCTTAACCAGGAAGTCATTTAGATAGATAGACAGTGACCTTTTTCTAGGCCTTGTATTTTAAGATCACTGTTACATAAATGACACGATCTGGGCTGCATTTTTTTTTTAACCAATACAAAGTTTTGGTGAATTTATGCTTGCTTTTGGGCCATCTTCCACACAGACCCCCTTCCCTTTTTAAATCCAGGAGTTGGAGCAGTGTATACATGGTTAAAGATGAAATATATGTTATGAAGTTGAAAGCGACTATTTAAAAATGTCATCTCTCATCATCAGTCGCCCATTATCATATCCCCAGCTTTTGGTGTGGGAGGTGATTATTCCCAGGGCTCTTCTTGGCAACGTGAAAAGATAAATGGGTGGGAGGAAATGAGAGCAAATGTGATGATAAATTTACTTACAGAGCAGAATATAGCTTTTGCATTTTTCCCTTGTGGCTTTTGCTTTAGTGTTGTAAAAGCATAAATGTATATGTAAGACTCAGGTGTAAAAATGAACACGGAATATGACTTTTTCCTTATTCCTTTACAGACACATTAGAATTTCTTCCATGGAAACATGAATACAATTTTATCAGAGACATCTTGTTCTCTCTCATTTCACGGTTCTTAGAAAGCTGTCACTGTATTTTCTGGTGACACTTTCTGTCTCCATAGCTGCTTGTCGGATGCCAGTTCAATGCGCTGGAAGTGTGGATGTTTCCTCTGGCATTTACCTCTGTGTGTTTGCCAGTTGTCAGGGTATGTGAGTGAGTGCTGGGTAATCCTATGCCATCTTTAAAAATGACACAAGGGAAAATATTTAGAGAAAGTATCAACACTGCATCCAGACCTCGGCTTATTGCAAATAAAAGCCAGTGGTTCCATTCAGGGAAAAACACCTGTAGAAATCCAGGGTGGCTTCCTCCTCTGGAATTGGGCTGTCTGGTTGCTTCTTCATGCTAGTTTGTGACTCTCCCCTCCCCACCCCCCCGTCACCACCATTCTGCTTTCTGTCGCTATCTGTTAGTTTGCATATCCTAGAATTTTATATACATGGAATCAAATGGTATGCAGTCTTTTTTTCTGGCCTCTTTCACTCAGCATCCTTATTTCGAGACTCATCCATGTTGTACAGTACTGTGTACTAAGAATTCATTCCTTGTTATCGCTGAGTGGTATGGACGTCTGAGTTGTTTCCAGTTTGGGGCGATTACATATACAGCTACTGTGAACATTTGTGTACAAACTTTTGAAAGGACATTAAAAGGCTTTCATTCTTCTTGGGTAAATACATAGGTGTGAAATGCCTGGACCATATGTTTATGTTTTTAAGAAACTGACGACCTGTTTCCCAAAGTGGCTGTGCCGTTTTACATTCCCACCAGTGGTGCAGGAGAGTTCCAGCTCCTCCACAGCCTCACCAACACTTGGTATGGTCCGTCTTTTTAATCTAGCCATTCTAACAGGTGCAGTGGTATCTCATTGTGGTTTTGATTAGCACTTCTCTAATAGCTAATGATGTTGAGCATTTTTCTTGTGTTTACTGACTATTCATCTGTCTCCTTTGGAGAAGTATCTGTTCAAATCCCTTATGCATTTTTTATTGGGTTTTTTGTTTTCTTATTGAATTTTGAAAGTTCTTGATATAGTCTAGATATACATCCTTTATCAGATATATGATAATCTAAATATTTTCTCCTAGTCTGTGGCACTTTTCATTCTCTTAACAGCTTTTCAGAGCAGAAGTTTAAACTTTGATAAAATCTAATTTATCTATTTATTCCTTTGTGTATCATTCTTTTCTTGTTATATCTAAGAAATCTTGGCCTAACTCAAAGTCACAAAGATTTTTTTCCTGTTTTCCTCTAGAAGTTTCATAATTTTAGATTTTACATTTAGGTCTGTGATCCATTTAATTTTGTATGTAATGTGAGTTATGAAATGAAGTTCACTTTTTTGTATATAGGTATCAAATTGTTCTAGTATCTTTTGTTGAAAAGACCATCCTTTCTCCACTGAACTGCCTGTCCACCTTTGTTGAAAATAAGTTGTCCATATATGTGTGGGTCTATTTTAGGCTCTATTTTGTTCCGTTGATCTGTTTGTCTATTTTTACACCAGTTCCACGCTGTCTTAAATAACATAGCTTTACAATAGGTCTTGGAATCAGGTAGTGTTCATATTCCAACTTTGTTCTTTTTTTTTTTTTGACTATTCTAGTTCATTTCCGTTTCTGTGTGGGTTTTAGAATCTGGTAACAATTTCTACAAAAAGGTGCTGGGATTGCAATAAATCTGTAGGTCAATTTGGAGAAAGCCGACAGATTGACAACATTGAGTCTCCCAATCCCTGGACGTGATATATTTCTCAATTTATTTAGGTGGTCTTGAATTTCTCTCAGCAGTGTTTTGTAGTTTTCAGTGTACACATTTTTCACATCTTTTGTCAGATCTATCCCTATGTACTCTGTATTTTTGATGCTATTGTAAATGATACTATTTTTTAATTTCAATTCCTGATTGTTCATTACTGGTCGATGGAAATGCGCTTGTGTTTTTTATATTGACCTAGCATCCTACCAGCTTGTTAAACTCCCTTATTCATAGTTGTTTGTACATTCCTTCAATTTCTACATAGACGATCATATCATCTGTGAATAGTCATAGTTTTACTTTTTTCTTTCCAATCTGAATGCCTTTTATTTATTTTTCTTGCCTTATTGGCTGGAACTTCCAGTGTAATGTTGAGTAGAAGTGGCAAGAGAGGACCTTCTTAGCTTATTTCCGATCTTAAGGAGAAAACATTGAGTCTTTCAATATTAAGCGTGATGTTAGTTGTGGGTTTGTCATCGACGCCCTTTATCAGGTTGAGGAAGTTTTCTTATGTTCCTGCTTTGTTGAGGGATTTTGTAAAAAACTAGGAATGAATGTCACATTTTGTCATATGCTTTTTCTGTGTCTATTGAGATATGGTTTTCAATTTTTTTAGGGGGTTAATATGGCAAATCACAGTAATTGATTTTTCAAATGTTAAATTATCCGTATAGTCTTCAGTAAATTCCAGTTGGTCAGGATGTATTATCCTTTTTATGTATTGTTGGATCCGATTTTCTAAAAATTTGTTTAGAAATGTTGCATGTTCATGAAAGATATTGGTCAATAACTGACTTTTCTAGTAATGTCTTTGTCTGGCTTTGGTATCGCGGTAATATTGGCATCACAGAATAAGCTGGGAAGCATTCTCTCCTTTTCAGTTTTCTAGAAGAGTTTGTGTAGAGCTGGTATTATTTCTTCCTTAAGTGATTGGTGGCATTCACCAGGAAAGCCATCTGGGCCTGGGGTTTTCCTTGTGAAAAGATTTTTCACTATTAATTCAATTTCTTTAATAGATATCGGGCTAATCTCAGGCTCTCTCTTTCTTCTTAAGTGAACTTTCATAGTTTGTACCTTTCAAGGAGATTATCTGTTTCACCTAAGTTGTTGAATTTATTGACATAACGTTTTTCATGATACTGCCTTATTATCCATTTCATGTCTGTGGAATCTATAGCGATGCCACCCCGCTCATTCCCCATGTTGGTCATTGTGTCCTCTCTCTTCATTGTCCTGATTGGTCTGGTAGAGGTTTATCAGTTTTACTGATCTTCTCCAGGGACCAGCTTCTAGTTCCATTAATTTCATCTATTTCTCATCAAAGTTCTGTAATTTTGCTGTTTCATGTGGTTTGAATCTGTTGTTAGGTGCATAAACATTTAGGATTCTTTTGACATCTTGGTGAATTTTATCATTATGAATTGACTTTATCTCTGGTAATATTCTTTGCTCTGAAATCTCTCTGAAATTTTGTCTGATATAAATATAGCTACTCCAATAATTGATTAGTATTAGCATGGTACACCTTTTTCTATATATTTACTTTTTTTTTTTACTTCCCTCTTTATTTATTTATTGTTAATTATTTTATGGAGATCATAGTGGTTTATAACTGTATAATTTCAGATGTACATTATTATATATCAGTTTCTGTATAGACTGCATTGTGCTCACCACCAATAGTCTGGTTTTTATCTGTCACCATACATATGTGCCCCTTTGTGCCTTTAGCCCACTCCCAACGCCTTCCCCTCTGGTAAGCACTAATCTGTTCTCTTTATCCATGTGTTTGCTTATCTTCCACATGTAAGTGAAATCATATGGTGTTTGTCTTTCTCTGTCTGGCTTATTTTGCTTAACGTCATATCCTCAAGGTCCATCCACGTTGTTGCAAATGGCATCATTTTGCCTTTTTTATGGATGAGCAGTATTCCATTGTGTATATATATACCACATCTTCTTTATCCAGTCATCAGTATGGGCACTTGGGTTGCTTCCATGTCTTGGCTGTTGTGAATAGTGCTGCGATGAACACAGGGGTGCATAAATCTCTTCAAATTGTTGATTTCGTGTTCTTTGGATAAATACCCAGTAGTGGGATAGCTGGATTCATATGGTACTTCTATTTTTAATTTTTTGAGAAATCTCCATACTGTTTTCCATAGTGGCTGCACCAGTTTGTATTCCCACTAGCAGTGTATGACAGTTCCCTTTTCTCCACGTCCTGTTCAACATTTATTATTTTTTGTCTCATTAATTATAGCCATTCTGATGGATGTGAGGTGATATCTCATTGTAGTTGTGATTTGCATTTCCCTGGTGGTTGGTGATGTTGAGCATCTTTTCATGTGCCTGCTGGCCATCTGTCTGTCTTCTTTGGAAAAATGTATGTTCACATCCTCTGCCCATTTTTTGATCAGGTTGTTTATTTTGTTGTCGTTGAGTTATATGAGTTCTTTATATATTTTGGAAATAACACCTTGTTGGATATATGATTTGCAAATGTTTTCTCCAAGTTGATGGGTAGTCTTTTTATTTCATTCCTGGTGTCCTTTGCCTTGCATAAGCTTTTTAGTTTGATGTAGTCATTGTTTATTTTTTCTTTTGTTTCTCTTGCCTGAGTAGACATTGCTAAGTCCAATGTCAAAGAGTGTCAAAGAGTATTTTCTTCTAGGAGTTTTATGGTTTCAGGTCTTAGATTCAACACTTTAATCCATTTTGAGTTAATTTTTGTGTATGGTGTAAGAAACTAGTCTACTTTCATTATTTTGCATGTGGCTGTCCAGTTTTACCAACACTGTTTATTGAAGAGACTTTTCTTTCTCCATTGTGTGTTCGTTGTTCCTTTGTCAAAGATTAGCTGTCCATAGGTGTGTGGTTTTATTTCTGGGCTTTCAATTCTGTTCCATTGATCTGTGTGCCTGTTTTTGTACCAGTACCATGCTGTTTTGACTATCATAGTTTTGTAGTATATTTTGAAGTCATGGATTGTGATGCCTCCAGGTATGTTCTTTTTTCTCAGAATTGCTTTGGCCATTTGGGGTCTTTTGTTGTTCCATATAAATTTTAGGATTCTTTGTTCTATTTCCGTGAAGAATGTCATTGGGATTCTGAGTGGGATTGCATGGAATTTGTAGATTGCTTTAGGTAATATGAACATTTGAACTATGTGTATTCTTTCAATCTATGAACTTGGAATATCTCTCCATTTCTTTGTATCATCTTTGATTTCTTTCAATAATGTTTTATAGTTTTCAGTGTATAAGTCTTTCACCTTCTTGGTTAAATTTATTCCTAGACATTTTATTCTTTTTGTTGCGATTGTAAATGGGATTGTATTCTTGCCTTCTCTTTCTGCTAGTTCATTATTAGTGTATAGAGATGCAATTGATTTTTGTATGTTTTGATTTTGTACCCTGCAACTTTGCTGTAGTTATTATTTCTAATAGTTTTCTGGTGGATTCTTTAGCGTTTTCTATATATAGAATCATGTCATCTGCAAACAGAGTCTTACTTCTTCCTTTCCAATTTGGATCCATTTTATTTCTTTTTCTTGCTTAATTGCTCTGGCCAAAACCCTCAGTACTATGTTGAATAAGAGTAGCAAGAGTGGGCACCCTTGCCTTGTTCCTGTTTTCAGAGAGGGATGGCTTTCAGTTTTTCACTATGTATGATGTTGGCTGTGGGCTTGTCATATATGACCTTTATTATGTTGAGGTACTTTCTTTCTATACCTGTTTTATTGAGAGTTTTTATCATAAATGGGTGTTGGGTCTTGTCAAATGCTTTCTCTGTATCAAGTGAGATGATCATGTGATTTTTATTCCTCATTTTATTAATGTGGTGTATCACACTGATTGATTTGTGGATGTTGAACCATCCCTGCATCCCTGGTATATATCCCATTTGATCATGGTGTATGATCCTTTTAATGTATTGCTGTATTCGATTTGCTAATATTTTGTTCAGGATTTTTGCATTTATGTTTATCAGCAATATTGGCCTGTAATTTTCCTTTTTTGTGTTGTCCTTGTCTGGTTTTGGTATCAGGGTAATGTTGGCCTTACTGAATGAGTTAGGAAGTGTTCTGTCTTCTTCAGTTTTTCAGAATAGTTTGAGAAGAATAGGGATTAAATCTTCTTTGAATGTTTGGTAGAATTCTCCGGATAAGCTATCTGGTCCTGAGTTTTTGATTACCATTTCAATCTCTTTACTTGTGCTTGTCTATTCAGATTCTCTATTTCTTCTTGATTCAGTTTTGGGAGGTTGTATGATTCTAAGAATTCATCCATTTCTTCTAGGTTGTCCAATTTGTTGGCATATAGTTTTTTATAGTATTCTCTTATAATCAGTCCTTTGTATTTCTGTGGTATCCATTGTAATTTCTCCTCTCTCATTTTTAATGTTATTTATTTGAGCCTTCTCTCTTTTTTTCTTAGTGAGTCTGGCTAAGGGTTTGTCAACTTTGTTTATCTTCTCAAAGAACCAGCTTTTAGTTTTGTTGATCCTTTCTATTGTTTTTTTAGTCTCTATTTCATTTATTTCTGCTCTAATTTTTATTATTGCCTTCCTCCTGTTGACTTTGGGCTTTTTTCTTCTTTTTGTGGTTCTGTTAGGTGTAGTTTAAGATTACTTATTTGAGATTTTTTTTGTTTGTTGAGGAGGGCCTGTATTCTTATAAATTTCCCTCTTAGTACTGCTTTTGCTGCATCCCATAAGAGTTGCTATGTTGTGTTTTAATTTTCATTTGTCTCCAGGTATTTTTTGATCTCTCCCTTGATTTCTTCATAGATCCAATGGTTGTTCAGTAGTATGTTGTTTAGTCTTCACATATTTGTGAATTTCCCAGGTTTTTTCTTGTCGGTTTCTAGTTCCATAGCATTGTGGTTGGAAAAGATGCTTGATATGATTTCAGTCTTCTTAAATTTATTGAGGCTTGCCTTGTTTCCCAACATATGGTCTATCTTTGAGAAGGTTCCACGTGCACTTGAGAAGAATGTGTATCCTGCTGTTTTTGGATGGAATGTTCTATATATATCTGTTAAGTCCATCTGGTCTAGTGTTTCCTTTAAGGCCACTATTTCCTTGTTGACTTTGTCTAGAGATCTATCCATTGATGTAAGTGGGGTGTTGAGGTCTCCTACTATTACTATGTTGCTGTTGATTTCTCCCTTTAGGTCTGTTAATAGTTGCTTTATGTACTTTGGTGCTCCTGTGTTAGGTGCATATATATTCATAAGTGTTATGTCCTCTTGGTAGAGTGTCCCTTTTATCATTATATATTGCCCCTCTTTGTCTCTCATTACCTTTTTTATCTTGAAATCTGCTTGGTCTGATATAAGTATGGCTAGACGTGCTTTCCATTGTTGCCATTTGCTTGGAGTATCATCTTCCATCCCTTCACTCTGAGCCTGTATTTGTCTTTTTGTTTCAGGTAGGAGGGCTCCCTTCATCATTTCTTGTAAGGCAGGTCTAGTGATGATGAACTCCCTCAGCGTTTGTTTATCTGGGAAAGTTTTTATTTCTCCATCGTATCTGAAGGATAATTTTGCTGGATAGAGTATTCTTGGCTGAAAGTCTTTGTCTTTCAGTATTTTGAATATATCATTCCATTCTCTCCTAGCCTGTAAGGTTTCTGGAAAGAAATCCGCTGAAAGCCTGAGAGGGGTTCTTTTGTAGGTTATTTTCTTCTGCCTTGCTGCCCTTAATATTTTTTCTTTGTTGTTGACTTTTGACAGTTTTAATATTATATACCTTGCAGAAGGTCTTTTTGCACTGAGATAATTAAGAGTTCTGTTGGCATTATGTCCTTGTAAGTCCTGTTCCTTTCCTAGGTTTGGGAATTTCTCAGCTGTTATTTCTTTGAACAAGCTTTCTGCTCCTTTCTCTCACTCTTCTCCCTCTGTAAGACCTATAATTCTTATGTTACTCTTCCTAATTTAGTCAGATATTTCTCAAAGAATTTCTTCACTTTTTAAAAATCTTAGCTCTCCTCCGCCATCTGAAGCATTGCTAGATTTTTATCTTCTAAGTCACTGATTCTCTCCTCCATAAGGTCTGCTCTATTTTTTAGTGGTTTTTACCTTATTTTTTTATCTCATTAATTGTGTTCTTCATATCCAGAATTTCTGTATAGTTTTTTTTTAAGGGTTTCAATCTCTTTGGTGAAGTATTCCTTCTGTTCATTAATTTTATTCCTGAGCTCACTGAATTGTCTTTATGTGTTTTCTTGTAACTCACTGAGTTTCTTTATGACAGTTATTTTAAATTCTCATTTAGAATGTAATCTGACTTCAGGTTTGGTTTCTGGAGATTTGTCATTTTCCTTCTGTTCTGCAGTGTTGCCATGGTTCTTCATGGTGTTTGATGAATTAATCCTCTTCCAGTGCCTTTGTGGTAGTAATCGCCTTCTCTTATTTGAGGATGGCTTTGGTTACTTTGGCTCTGGTTGCCTGGGTCTCTTGTTCTTCCACTGGCTTCCACTTGGATGCTGTTGTCCCATTCACCACTGTGTTGCTGTTCCCCAGTTTTCTGGGGGTGCTGGTTGCACCACTGCCAGGGGTGCTGGATGCATGGGTATTGCTGGTGGGGCTGGGGGACCCAGGGACACTGCTGATGGAGTTGGTGTCAGGGGTGCTTCTCCTGGGGGCTGGGTGCTCCTGCCCTGTCTGTTTGCAGGTGTGTGGGTTGGGCTGCTGCCTCTGCTTCCGTTCCATCAACGGTCATGAGTCATGGCTGCCACTGCGCTGCTGCCACTGCCCCTAAGACATTCAAACGTGTGTGTGGTGCACATATAGGGCTGCCGCCAGCTGCTGTTGCCTCCCTGGGGGCATTTGCACATGAGCAGGGCTGCAGCCGAGGCTGCCCCTGGCTACTGCTGCTTGGGTGTTTGTGTGTGCACGGGGCTGCTGCTGGCTGATGCTGCCTCCCCAGGGGTGTTTGGGGACACCCCCCAGCCACTGCCACTGCCACTGCTCCTTGGGTTCTCAGGCATGCATGGGGCTGCTGCTTGTGTGTTTGTGCATGCACAGGGCTGCCACTGCCACTGTTTCAGGTACACAGGGCTGGGCTACCTGCCTCCACTCACAGTCCCACAGGCTGCTGCATGAGGATCCAAGTCTTGGATCGCCGCTGCTGGGGGTGGAGGGGGCTTTAGTTCCACTGCTTTCCGGGGAACTTCCCCATCTTCAGATGTATAGTTGCCTGGATCTCTCAGGTGTCCTGTTGTGCTGTGTAGGGAACCCTCTGTTGGTCAGTGGATGTCTGTTTGGTTGTAATTTAGAGGGGAGAGAAAAAGGGAACCTCTCAATCCACCATGATGCTGATGTCACTCCCCCATCTGTGTTTCTTGTAGTCAGCATAGAGTTAGGATTTGCTTTTTTAGCTGTTTTGAAAATCTCTGCCTTTTAATTGGATTATTTAGACCATTTACATTTAATGAAACTGTTGATATGGTCAGGTTTAAACTTACCATCTTAGTATTTATTTTCTATTTGTCCCATCTGTTTTTTTGTTCCCTTTTCTCTCTTTATGTGCATCTTTGAATATGGGAGATTTTTATGGTTCCACTTATCCCCTTGCTTGGCTTATTAGCTATAACTCTTTGTTTTTTTAGTTTAGTGTTTGCTATAGGGTTCATAATATACGTCTTTAACTTATCATCATGTACCATTAAGAGGTATTATACCACTTCATGTGTAATATAAACTTTTCACAACAGTGTATGCCCGTTCCCTCTACCTGACCTTTATGCTATTGTTGTTATATATTTTACTTCTACATAGTTATAAACCCTACACAACATTGTTGTTATTTTTGTTTAAACAGCCAGTTATCCTTTAGGAGATTTAAATACTAAGACGAAAACTGTCCTTTACTTACATTTGTGGTTACCATTTCTGGTGCTCTGCATGTCTTTGTGTAGATCTAGACTTCCATCTTGTATCATTTTCCTTCTGCCTGAAGGACTTCCTTTAACGTTTCTTATTGTAAGAATCTGAAGATGATGAATTGTTTCAGCTTTTGTGTGTCTGAGAAAGTCTTGCCTTCATTT
This sequence comes from Equus asinus, assembly GCF_041296235.1. Taxonomy (NCBI): domain Eukaryota; kingdom Metazoa; phylum Chordata; class Mammalia; order Perissodactyla; family Equidae; genus Equus; species Equus asinus. The sequence goes on from NC_091803.1 coordinate 38,057,530, forward strand.
TTGAAAGACTTCTTCACAGGTTCTAGAACTCTAGGGTGACAGCTTCCTTTTCTTTCAGGACATTAAAGATGGTACTCCTCTATGTTCTAGCCTGCATTGTCTCCAGCAAGAAATCTGCCATCATGCTTATCTTTGCTCCATTATACATAGCATGTCTTTTCTTCTGGCTGCATTTTAAAAATGTTTAATGGCGGTAAAATTAACATAAATTTTGCCATCTTGACCATTTTTGAGCATACATTTCAGTGGCATTAAGTACATTTACATTGTGCAACCATCATCATCATCCATCTCCAGAACTTTTTTTTTTTTAGATTTTTAAAAAATTTTTTCCTTTTTCTCCCCAAAGCCCCCTCATACATAGTTGTATATTCTTCATTGTGGGTCCTTCTAGTTGTGGCATGTGGGATGCTGCCTTAGCGTGGTTTGATGAGCAGTGCCATGTCCACGCCCAGGATTCAAACCAACGAAACACTGGGCCGCCTGCAGTGGAACACACGAACTTAACCACTCGGCCACGGGGCCAGCCCCTCCAGAACTATTTTCATCTAGCAAACCTGAAACTCTGTACCTATTAAACAATAAGACCTCATTTTCCCCTATGACAACCCCTGGCAATCAACATTCTACTGTCTATGAATGTGACTGCTCTAGGCATCTCATATGAGTGGAATTATACAGTATTTGTCTTTTTGTGGCTGGTTTATTTCACTTAGCGTAATGTCCTCAAGGCTCATCCATATTGTAGAATGTGGCAGAATTTCCTTTTTAAGGCTGAATAATATTCCATTGTATGTTTATCCGTTCATTTGTTGATGGATGCTTGAGTTGCTTCAACTTTTTGGCTCTTGTGAATAATTCTGCTATGAACAAGAGTGTACAAATATCTCTTCAAGATGCTACTTTCAATTCTTTTGGGTATATACTTAGAGTGGAATTGCTCCAGTCTTTTAGGTATATACCCAGAGTGGATTATATGACATTCTAGGTTTAATTTTTTGAAGGAACTTATTTTCCATAGTGGCTGCACCATTTTACATTCCCACCAACAACGCACAAGGGTTTCAATCTCTCCAGATCCTCATTAACATTTGTTATTTTCTGGTTTTTTTTTTTTTTGGATAGTAGCCATCCTAAAGAGCATGAGGTGGTATGTCTTGTGGTTTTGATGTGCATTTCCCTAATGATTAGTGTCGTTGAGCATCTTTTCATGTGCTTATTGACTTAGTTTGCCTTCTTTGGAGAAATGTCTATTTAAGTTGTTTGCCTATTTTTAAATTGGGTTATTTATTTAGCTTTTTTGTTGTTAAGTTGCAGGAGTTCTTTATGTATTCTCTCAATGTTTGCTTTATATATTTAGGATTTGTGGTGTTTGCATATGTTTATAATCATTACATTCTTGGTGAATTTACCCTTTTATCATTATATACCGTCTTTTTTTATCTCTTGTAACAGATTCTGATTTAGAGTCTGTTTTGTCTGATATCACTCCAATTCTCTTGTGGTTACTATTTGCATGGAATAACTTTTTCCATACTTTCACTTTCAAGCTATGCATGTCCTTAGGTCTAAAGTGAGTCTCTTGTAGATAGCATACAGTTGGATCCTGTTTTTGTGTGTATGTGAGGAAGATTGGCTCTGAGCTAACATCTGTGCCAATCTCCCTCTATTTTGTATGTGGGATGCCACCACAGAGTGGCTTGATGAGTGGTGCTAGGTCCAAGTGGTGCTACATCCACACCTGGGATATGAACCTGTGAACCCTGGGTCGCCAAAGTGGAGTGTGCGAACTCAACCACTATGCCACTGAGCGGGCCCCTGGATCCCATTTTTTAATCCATTCTTCCAATCTATGTCTTTTTTTTTTTTTTGAGGAAGACTAGCCCTGAGTTAATCAGGGCTAACAACAATCCTTAGGCTGTTTCCATATTTAGGCCCCCAATCTGTGTCTCTTAATTGGGGAGTGTAATCCATTCACATTTAAAGTGATTATTGACAGAGAAGGAATTACTTTTGCTATTTTATTTGTTTTATATATGTCTTACTGCTTTTTTGTCGCTCATTTCCTTCTTCACCATCTCCCTTTGTGTTTACCTGATTTTTTTGTGTGTGGTGACATGTTTTGATTCTCTTCTCATTTCCTTTTCTGAATATTTTCTATATATTTTCTTTGTGGTTACCATGGGGATTACATATAATGTCCTAAAGTTATAACAATTTATTTAAAGTGATAACTACTTAACTTCACTCAAATACAAAAATTCTACTTCTTGGGGCCAACCTGGTGGTGTAGTGGTTAAGTTCACGCACTCTGCTTTGGTGGCCCAGGGTTCATCACTTCGGATCCTGGGCACAGACCTGTGTACCACTTATCCAGCCACGCTGTGGCAGGCATTGCACCTATAAAGTAGAGGAAGATGGGCACAGATGTTAGCTCAGGGCCAATCTTCCTCAGGAAAAAGAGGAGGATTGGCAGTGGATGTTAGCTCAGGGCTAATCTTCCTCAAAATAAAAAAATTCCACTTCTTTACGGGTCTATTGCCCCCCTGTTGTGTTCTTGATGCTACAAATTTCATTGTTATATGTTCTGTACCTAGTAATATAGATTTAGAATTATTTTTATGCTTCTGTCTTTTAAATCCTATGAAAGAATAAAAAGTGGAGTTCAGTACCAAAAGGACAATAATATAGGTTTTTATTTGTCCATATATTTACCTTTGCCAGGGAACTTTCTATTTTCATATAACTTTGAGTTACTGTCTAGTGTCCTTTCCTTTCAACTTAAAGGACTGCCTTTAGCATTTCTTGTAGGGCAGGTCCAGTGGTAATGAACTCCTCTAGCTTTTGTTTATCTGGGAATGTTTTAATTTCTCCCTCATTTTTGAAGGACATTTTGTGATATATAGAATATTCGGTTGACGGTCTTTTCCTTTCAGAACTTTATTTTTTATTTTTCCTCAGCTATTGAGGTATAATTGAAAAATAAAAACTATATATTTAAGGTGTACAATGATTTTATTTATTTATACACACACACACACACACACACTTTGTGAAAGAATCACCACCATCAAGCTAATTAACATATCCATCACCTCACATGGTTACCCTCTATTTGTGTGTGGTGGGAACATTTAAGATCTACTCTCATAGCAAATTTCAATATAGTACAGTATTATTAACACAGTCACCATGCTGCACAGTATTCATCTTATAGCTGGAAGTTTGCACCCTTGACCAGCATTGCCCCATTTCCCCCACCTCCCAGACCCTGGCAACACCACTCCACTCTGTGCTTCTGTGAGTTTGACTGTTTTAGATTCCACATATAAGTGAGATCATACAGTATTTGTCTTTCTTTGAATTGTTTCACTTATCATAATGTCCTCCCGTTCATCCAGCTTGTGTCAAATGGCAGGATTTCCTTCTTTCCTAAGTCTGAATAATATTCTAGTGTGTGTGTGTACATACAAATATAGTATGTGTATATGTGTGTGTGTGTATATATATGCACCACATTTTCTTAATCCATTCTCTGTTGTTGGATACTTAAGTTGTTTCCATATCTTGGCTATTGTGAATGATGCTACAGTGAGCATGGGGATGCAGATACCTTTTTGAGATGCTGGTTTAGAGAAGTGAGATTGCTGAATCATATGGTAGTTCTTTTTTTAATTTTTCGAGGAACCTCCATACTGTTTTCTCTAATGGTTGCACCAATTTACATTCTCACCAACAGTGCACAGGGTCCCCTTTTCTCCATTACCCTCTCCAACACTTGTTATCTCTCTTTTTGATAACAGTCATCCTAACAGGTGTGAGGTGATATCTCATTGTGGTTTTGATTTGCATTTCCCTGATGATTAGTGATGTTGAGCACCTTTTCATACACCTGTTGGCCATTTATATGTCTGCGTTGGAAAAATGTCTATTCAGATCATCTGCCCAGTTTTTAATCGGATTTTTTTTGCTATTGAGTCATATGAGTTGTTTAAATATTTTGGATATGACCTCTTATCGGATATATGGTTTATCAATATTTTCTCCCCTTCTGTGGGGTTGCCTTTTCATTTTATTGATTGTTTCCTTTTCTGTGCAGAAGCTTTTTAGTTCGATGTCGTCCCACTTGTTTCTTTTTGCTTTTGTTCCCTGTGCTTTTGGTGTTATGTCCAAAAAAATGACTGCCAAGACCAATGTCAAGGAGCTTTTCCCTCTGTTTTCTTTTAGGAATTTTATGATTTCAGGTCTTACATTTAAGGCTTTCATCCATTTTGAGTTAACTTTTGAGTGTGGTGTGTGATAAGAGTCCAATTTAATTCCTTTGCATGTGGATATTCAGTTTTCCCAACATCTTTTATTGAAGAGACTGTCTTTTCCTCATTGTTCATTTTTGGCACCCTTGTCAAAGACTAGTTGCCCATATATGTGTGGGTTTATTTCTGGGATCTCTGTTCTGTTCCATTGGTCTGTGTGCCTGTTTTTATTCCAGTACCATACTATAGTTGTTGTAATATAGTTTGAAGTCAGGAAGTGTGATGCCACTAGCTTTGTTCTTCTGTCTCAAGATTACTTTGGCTATATGAGGTCTCCTGTGGTTCCATATGAATTTCAGGATTGTTTTTTCTATTTCTGGGAAAATCCTATTAAAGTTTTGATAGGGATTGCGTTGAATCTGTAGGTCACTTTGGGTGGTATGGGCATTTTAACAATATTAATTCTTGTAACCCATGTAATCCACATGGAATATCTTATCATTTATTTGTGTCTTCACAAATCTTCAATTTCTTTTATCAATGTCTTATCGTGTTTACAGGTCATTCACCTCTTTTGTTAAATTTATTCCTATGTACTTTATTCTTTTTCATGCTACTGTAAGTGGGATTGTTTTCTTAATTTCTTTTTTGGATAGTTCATTGTCAGTGTATTGAAACGCTATTGATTTTTCAGTGTTGATTCTGTATCCTGCAACTTCACTTTTCATTTGTTACTTCTAATAGTTTTTTGGTTGAGTCTTTAAGGTTTTCTGTATATAAGATCATGTCATCTGCAAACAGATTTAACTTCTTCCTTTTTTTGTTTTTGAGGAAGATTAGCCCTGAGCTAACATCTGCCACCAATCCTCCTCTTTTTCCTGAGGAAGACTGGCCTTGAGCTAACATCCGTGCCCATCTTCCTCTACTTTATATGTGGGACGCCTGCCACAGTGTGGCTTGATAAGCAGTGCCATGTCTGCACCTGAGATCCAAACCGGTGAACTCTGGGCCACCAAAGTGGAATGTGCGAACTTAACTGCTGTGCCACCAGGCCAGCCCCAACTTCTTCCTTTTTGATTTGGATGCTTTTTATTCCTTTTTTTGCCTCATTGCTCTGGCTAGGACTTCCAGTACCATGTGGAGTAGAAGTGGTGAGAGTGGGTACCCTTGTCTTGTTCCTGATCTTAGAGGAAAAGCTTTTAGCTTTTCACTGTTGAGTATGATGTTAGTTGTGGGCTTGTTATATATGGCCTTTATTATGTTGAGGTATGTTCCCTCTATACTCAGTTTGTTCAGAGTTTGTATTGTGAAAGATGGTGAGTTTTGTCAAATGCTCTTTCTGCATCTATTGAGATGATCATATGATTTTATCCTTCATTCTGTTAGTGTGGTGTATCACACATTGATTTGCACACGTTGAACCATCCTTGCATCCCAGGGATAAATCCCACTCGATGATGGTGTTTGATCCTTTTAACGTGCTATTGAATTTGGCTTGCTAGTATTGTCTCAAGAATTTCTGCATCTGTGTTCATCAAGTATATTAGCCTGTAATTTTCTGTTCTAGTAGTGTCTTTATCTTGCTTTGGTATGAAGGTAATGCTGGCCTTGTAGGAGTCATTTGGAGGTGTTCCTTCCTGTTCAACTTTTTTGGCAGAGATTGAAACGGATTGGTCTTAATTCTTCTTTAAATGTTTGGTAGAATTCACCTGTGAAGCCATCTGGTCTGGGGCTTTTCATTTTTGGGAGCTTTTTGATTACTGTTTCAATCTCTTTACTTGTTATTGGTCTGTTCAAATTTTCTGTTTCTTCATGATTCAATCTTAGTAGGTTGTATATTTCTAAGAATTTCTCAGTTTCTTTTATAGGTTATCCAATTTGTTGGCTTATAATCGTTGATAGTAGTCCCTTAAGATCCTTTGTATTTCTGTGATATCAGTTATAATATCTCCTCTTTCGTTTATAATTTTGTCTGAGTCCTCTCTTTTTTTCTTGGTTAGTCTAGCTAAAGCTTTATCAATTTTGTTTGTCTTTTCAAAAAACCAACTCTTAGTTTTGTTGATCTTTTCTATTGTCTTTCTAGTTTCCATTTCTTTTATTTCTACTCTAACCTTTATTATGTCCTGCTAATTTTGGGCTTAGTTGTTTGTTTCTTTGTTTTGTGGCCTAACATATGACCTATCCTGGAGAATGTTCCCTGTCCGCTTGAGAAGAATGTGCATTCTGCTGTTGGATGGAATGTTCTGTATTGTCTGTTAGATCCATTTAGTCTATGATGTATTTCAACTCCACTGTTTCCTTGTTGATTTTCTGTCTTGATGATCTGTCCATTGCTGAAAGTGGGGTGTTGAAGTCCCCAGTCATTATGGTATTGCTGTCTACGTCTCCCTCCAGTGCTGGCGATATTTCCTTTATATGTGTAGGTGCTTCAATGTTGGGTGCATATATATATACAATTGTCATATCCTCTAGATGAATTGACCCTTTATCATGATACTGTGACCTTCCTTCTCTCTCCTGACAGATTTTGACTAAAAGTCTGCTTTGTCTGATCTGAGTGTCCCCCTCGCTCTCTTTCGGTTACTATTTGCATGGAATATCTTTTTCCATCCGTTCACTTTCAGCCTGCCCTGTCTGCGTCCTGAAAGCTAACGTGAGTCTCTCGGAGGAAGCATATTGATGGATCTTGTTTTTTTAATCCTTTTAGCCACCCTGTGTCTTTTGACGTAGAGAATTTAATGCATTTAAAGTAATTACTGATAAGGACTTACTGTTGCCATTTTAAACATTGTTTTCTGAATGTTATGCAGCTCTTTTGTTCTTTTCTTCTTATCTTCCTTTGTGATTTGATGATTTTTATGTCTTGGTATGCTTTGATGCCTTTCTGTTTATCTTTTGTGTATCTACTACAGGTTGTGATTTGATGAAGGGGTGTTGAATTTTGTCAACTGCTTTCCTGCATCTATTGGAATGATTGTGTACCTTTTGTACATTATTGTTGATATAGTGTATTACATTAATTGATTTTCAGGTGTTAGAACAGCTTTGCATTCCTGGGATAAACTCCACTTAGTTATGGTGTTTATACTTTTTATGTGTTGCTGGATTTGGTTTGATAGAATTTTATCTAGGATTTTGGTCTGGTTTTTTTTTTTTTTGAGGAAGATTAGCCCTGAGCTAACTGCTGCCAATCCTCCTCTTTTTGCTGAGGAAGACTGGCCCTGAGCAAACATCTGTGCCCATCTTCCTCTATTTTATATGTGTGACGCCCACCACAGCATGGCTTGACAAGCGGTGTGTAGGTCTGTGTCTGGGATCTTAACTGGCAAACCCTGGGCCACCAAAGCAGAGTGCGCAAACTTAACTGCTGTGCCACTGTGCTGGCCCCATGGTCTGTTTTTGTTTTCCTTGCAATTATCTTTGTCTGTGTTGATATCAGGATAATACTAGCCTAGTAACATGAGTTGGACAGTGTTCTCTCCTATTCTATTTTTTCAAAGAGTTAGTGAAAAATTGGCATTAATTCTTTTTTAAATGTTTGGTAGAATTTGCTAGTGAAGCCATCTGGGACTGGGCTCTTCTTTGTTGGTAGTTCTTTAAATTATTAATTCAGTTTCTAGTTATATTTTCGATTTCTTCTTGAGTCAATTTTTCGTAGTTTGTGTCTTTCGAGGAATTTGTCTATTTAATCTAACTTAACTAATTTATTGGCATGCAGTTCTTCATGGTATTCCCTTGTAATTCTTTTTTTTTATTTTTAAAATTTTATTTATTTTTTTATTGCTTTTTCTCCCCAAATCCCCCCAGTACATAGTTGTATATTTTAGTTGTGGTCCTTCTAGTTGTGGCATGTGGGATGCCGCCTCAGCATGGCCTGATGAGCGTTGCCATGTCCGCACCCAGGATCCGAACTGGTGAAACCCTGTGCCACCGAAGCAGAGTGTGCGAACTTAACCACTCGGCCACGGGGCCGGGCCCTCTTTTTATTTTTAAATGAATCTTTTTTTTACATAATATATTTCCAACTTACAGAAAAGAATGAGGGAGGATAAAGAAATCAATTGCCAGTAAACAAATTTAATGTTTTGCTAGATGGCTATAGAATTATTAAATAAAATATAGAAGGAGAAATGAAAGGAATATTCAGTATTAATTGAACTCTACACCCTCCACAGTCCTTTTTTTCTTAGTTTTCTTTTCTTAATTACTTTTCTTTCCAGAAGTATCTTGAATCTTGATATTGACGTGAGTCCTTACCACCCATGTTTTTATATCTTTATATACAGAAAAATACACAGCATTATTGTTTTAAAGTGTTACTTGAATTATGTAGGCTTCATTCGACACTGTTCTTCCCCTCAGGACTTTATTTTGAGGTTCTTTCACATCGACACATTAGATTTAGCTCATTTATGTAAATTGCTATCTTTAAACATTCTCCAAATGAAAGGCACACAGGTTGTTTTCAGTGTTTGCTTTGTAAATAATGCCTTAGTGTTAATTCTTGCATTTAACTGCCTGTGTAGATTGGTGTTTCTCAAGGAGGTTCACCCAAAAAGTTGAGTTGCTGAGTCACAGGGTTTGTACCTTCAACTTTACTCGACATTGTAGAATCGTTCAATAACTCTTGGGCTTTGGATGTGCTCAAGTGGCTACGGAAGCCCCAGCCTAGATAGGCAGTGTTTCATAATGAGTCACTGGGTGTGGCCTAGTCACTGGGGTTCATTTAAGATGCCCTGGTCTTGCAACCACAATTCTGGTTGGAGGTCACCTAGTAAAAGCCGTACAGTGGATGCCATTAACCGTCTTTATGAGTAGTTACTTTGTAAAGTGTGTGACATTGAGGAGACTCGAGAGAAACCAGTTGGAGTGAATCTCACGATTAACGTGAATGAAGTCAGCTATAATCACATGGATTTGGAATGTGTCCGAACAGAGATGGACAGTTATATGTACCGAGTCTGCAGACATGGTGTGGGTTCTGGGGTGTCAGAAGCTTGGTTTGAAATCCACCTCTGCTTCCTTTGTGATTTCGAGCAAGTCATTTCCCCTCTCTGTCTGTAGTTGCCACATCTGTAAAATGGGGATGGTAAGCATTCCTAGCTCATAGACGGATGGTTAGATGAGGTTATGCATGGAAAGTGGTTGGCACAGGGCCTGGCATCTGGCAGCAGGTAATACTGCTCTTACTGTCATCTCGTCTCCAGTTGCATTCCCGTTCCTTGACGCTGTGAACCAGGAGCGAGGGGAAAGGTGAGTGCATTTGGTCGTAGCCCGTTTTTTGGTCTCCCTGTTGTAGGTTCTATATGTCTAGTGAATGTGATGTCCTGGTCAACTTTGCAAGTTGCCTAACAGACATAATTTAAGTAAAGAAAATAAGGCTACTTGTTTAAACAGATTTGCAGACCTTTTCTTGTGCTCAAAGTATTGTGACAAAACCACTCTAACTTTACTCTGTGTCTTGAGACCTTCATGTGCAGACAGCTTTGTTGCCATTTTGCTTTGGACTCCATCCAGCTGTGGGTGAGAAAACACAGCAAAGAAAGCTCTCGAAGGCCTCTATTTGAGTCTTTGATGGAAACACTTTAAATTCTTAACTATCCACCTGAATAAAAGCCCCCCCGTCACCATCAATCAGACTTCAGCTTTGGACGGGACAACACCTCCTTTGGGTTTGAGTTTCCTGTTTGAGTGTCCTGGCGATGCAGCATAGTAGGGGTGAGCACAGTGGAGTTACCACCCGAAGGGCCATCGTCAGTGGTTTCCTCCTGGAATGATGTGTCACACAATCATATCCAAGAGGGGCATTCAAACAGTTGATAAGTGACCTTGTTTTTTGTCTAATTATAAAATGTGGGCTTTATTTTAAAAACGTCACATACATTAGCAGAAAAGATAGCCCAGATGTCAAGATGAAGTTTCTTTCAGAAAGTGACTATCTATCAGAAATGAAGCTATTTGCGGAAGGAAGGGTGAAGGAATGGTCATTAGTTGACTTGAGAAATCCTCAGGAGGATTATGGGGCACATAAAACTGTTGGTGACATGTAGTTTACGTCTGTCCTGAAGTTGGTCTTCTCTGGGCTCAATGCTGGTGTTTCACGGTAATGTGGACTAGCTGGCATTCGTTTCCAGCCATAACTGTGTGTGGGTGCGTCTGCATTTATGAATGCTTTAGCATTCACCTCAGTTCTACAGCAAATGTGCTGTAGAGGATTATAAAGATGCTAAATGGTGATGTGTTGCACGTCTGAATAACTTTTGGAAGGCCCTGTGTTACCCAAAGACAACAATTATCTACCGAAGATTCTTAAACCCTTCGAGGACTGGGATCTTTAATGCCCCGCTGTCTCCTGCCTTTCCAGACGTCCTCAGCACGTCCTGCCTGGATTCTGTCCCACAGCTAAACTCCAGCATCTAGCCCACAGCCTGGCACGCAGCAGGGCCTCAACCAAAGTCTCTTGTGAACTCTGACCTTGCCCAAGCAGCTTTCTCGCTTGCCATGTCCAAACACCATCTCTTCTTCGCACCTTCCCTCAAGCTCCCAGCCATCCCCTGCTCGCTCCTTAGAATGCCTGGGGCACTCTGTGCCCTCTGACCGCACTTTCTCTCCCAAGAGTAGTTAATGTCCACGTTCTCTCTCCCCGAGGGCCAGATCTTGGCTGGTAGCGTGTGGTGTCACAAAGGTCTTAGCCCCTTGGAAGGACCGTCCACTTATGGTCTGTGGAGGCTGCTCTCCTGGCCCCTCATGTCACGGATGATGAGTGTGTTGTTGTATTTAGGTCATCAGTGATCTTTCTTTTCTCTCTTTCTGTGATTGATACAATGCCCATTTTCGTAACCAGATGTTGGTATGAAAGTCAGGGTTGTCACTCAACTTTACTCATTACCACTTTACTTCATCAAAGAAAGGAGGAAAATAGAACGTTCTCCTGCTCAAAGCTCTTATTTTAACAATGGGCTTTTGGGTTGAAAATTAAATGCCATCTTACTAAAGGAATACTGAATGCTAAAGACCATTCTGTATGATCTATAAAAATGCCTCATATAAATAGTTGCTTTTGCAACTTGGCTACACTGAAGGATTGTCTGGGTGTTTCAGGAATTCCGTTGGCGGTGCATTTACTGCCATCGAAGCATGCGCCAGTTGTCCCCATGCATGTATGTAGATATCAACCCCCTGGGGGAACTACATACTTTATCATGTCTTTCACTCACGGTTTCCTTATGACTGTGGGAGAAGGAACAGGACTTGGCTGTAAATCTTGTCATGTTCAAGTTCAGCCAGTACCTGTTTCTATCCTGTCTCCCATGGTCCTGGACCTGGGGGAGGGGGCTCGCGGTCCCGTGTTCTGTGCGCTGTGAGGTGTGGCCTACGGGTGGTGTGTCCTCCCAGATCCGCCCCCAGCCCCGGGCTGCAGTGGCTCTCCCGACCCACAGGGTGGGGTCTTTTCTCTGCATAGCAAGAATCATAGTACATCAAAACGGTTTTTTATTTGAGACACAAAAATGCAAAATTGCTGAGATATCAAACATTTCCCGACCAGCTACAATACTGCCACTATGTACAAAAGATCTGATGATAAAGGTGCACACATATAAAAATACAGTATGCATCACCTATGTACAGTACATGTGCAAAATGTATGGCATTCAAACATGATATGGAATTGATTTCAGGGGTGCAAACAGCAAATACAAAGGCATCATGGTTTTTCTTTTAAAAAACAACATAAAGGCAATACATGAATGGACCCCCGATTGCCATAATTTTTTGTTTATTAAACTAGTGCTTTACTAGGCAGGGCTCTGTAGATTGGTATCTTTCTCCTTTTTTTCATAAAGTGAGATGCTAAGACATAATGTGACAATGAAAATAAGAAGAGAAACACCTATCGCGTTGCATTTCTATTGCAAGCAAGAAAAGAAAACTAATTTATACGCAGAAAGGAGAAAACTTCGTAGTACTACTAAATATGTTTTATTCTTAAGCCAACAAAACGAATCTATACTATTTTACATGAAAACAAGAGAAATATCTACATCTTTGTGAAAATTATAACCTTAAATGGATAATACCTTTTTGGGACTGATTTTTGAGATCTCTTTAGTCTCAAATTTTAAATAAAAAGTGCCTCCTTTTGGCAAATACTTGGCAGTGCCTTTGGTTCCTTTAAAGCGAGTTCGTGTTACTATTGGTTACTTGAGGTTAAGTACTTTTGGTAGATACTAAACCCTCTTCTAACTGCTTCCTCCTCCTACCAATTAGCAGGTTTCCTTACAGCATAACGTAGAGAGGTAATTGTTATGAGTCTCGGTGCTTCTATGAACTTGGTTAAAGCTTTGTCTTAGTAGTTGGCACAAAGCTCTGTTAAACACGACACCTGTGTGGATATCACCAATGACATTTTATTTGATTCCAGACAGCACCTTGTAGATCTGAGATTGCCATCCTGTTGTCACAAAACGGTGACATTTTCCAATAATGATTCACAGAGCAATGTGTTTACGTGGAGGGTAAGAGCTCTTTTGTAAACATGTGCAGCTTTTTGAATTACAGGCCTCAAATCAAAGGTGTCAGGTAGAAACCCTTTGCAATGATGCATTTCCTCAAATGCTTCAAGAAAAGGTGTACGTGGAAAACACTGACCTGCTTATTACCACGCAGTCACTTCACAGAGGAAAATGCAGCCCGGACAGATTGTTGCATGAACAAGTTACTGAAGGTTTGGACCAGGAGAAAGAATTACTATATGTTGTTATTTTCCAGTTTTGACTGAAACGCAGTCAGGCTGCTCTCCAAAGACACACTCCTCACTGGTAAGCGGGCTCCTCGGTGACCCTGACCTTCCAGTTCCCGTTCTGATGACCTGGGCTATGTGTGGCCTCCGGGGCAGGGACAGTTGGGTATTCGGCTCCGCTGGCAGTAGTCAGGATTCGTGTTAGTGGTGAGGGATGGAGGGTATTTGTGAGTTTGGTAAATGGACCTGTGTTGCTCTGCTGGTGGACAGTGAAAAGCTGTTCTCTCTAAAGTTCTCTAAAAAGCCCTCAGCGGCCCACACCCTCCCCACCTGCCTGACAGCAGGGGCTCTGGTGAGGCTAGCCACTCGGGGGGCCCACGACACAGGTGAGGCTGTGTAGGGACCCTGCCAAGTGCTTGAGCTCTTCCCTAGGGCCAAGTCTGTTTGCGGACAGGAGAGGGACTGTCCCCTCACTTGCAGGGACAGCTGTTTCGTCAGCTGTTGTGGCTGGATTCAGCCTGGGAATTCCGAAGGGACTCCTATGTGGCCTGGAATGATCTGGGGTTGAGGGGAGAGGAAGCCTGAGTCAGCTTTGGTGACAAAATGGGTACCACGCTCCTGCTGCAGCACTCAGTGTCCGCTGACTGCACGGCTCAGTGGCCTATCTGATTCCCGTGACTTTGCCTGCAACAGGCGGCAGCCAGGAAGCAATGCCAGCCTGCCTCTGCCGCTGTCTTAAGCTGCACTCACGGAAGCGCCAGCTACACGGATCGCAGAACGGCGCAGACTTTACAAAGGGAATTTAAATAAGCTCTCTTCAGTATTATAAAAATATTCATATAAAACAAACACAAATAGTATCTAAGCAAGAAATTCCACAAATTCAGAATACATCTATATACAAATATGTGGCAAATGCTATACAGTAGATTGCACATTTCAGGAAAAACACAAGCACGTGAACCACGAACGCTGTCCTAAGAGGCTTCCTAGCACAGGCCTGGCTGAAATGTACAAGATGACCACCCCCCAGACTCCCAGAGACTGTGTAGAAGCTTTGGGATAACTTTCTATTCACCCACCCATGACATGACCTGATACCTGTAGATACTAGAAAGGTCAGCTTGATACTACTGTGTTTCAGGAATATTTGAGGAAATAAGACTGGATGTGAGAGAGTGTGTTTCTAGGAGTTAGTTGTTTTCTTGGCAATATGATATTCTGCAAGGTGATGGACCACGACAGCACCCCTTCTAAACTACACACGTGCATACCGAAAATCCACCCGGCTCGTCTGACCTGTGCTTTCAGGGCTGTGAAACTTACCTCAAACGATAAACACAGTCCTCTTAGTAAACACACCCCTTGCCTTTGCACTTACCATTATGGACACCGAGTTAGGTCAGAGGGGCCTTGATTACAAGAGGGTCATCTTTGGTCACGTCACATGCCGCACACAGTCTGTGTTCTCACTCTAACCTGGAACATGTAGCTGGGACCCTGGAGAGCAGCATCGATGTCACAGATGCCCGGCTTGCTGCTCAAGCCGGGACAGGAGGGCCCAGCGGAATGGTGTGAGTGGGTGGCTGGTAGAGTTAATAACTAGCAACTCCATGCCTTCCTTTTAAAGGAAATGCTGGTACAAAAAGGTTTGAACACATACGTGAAGCTAGCACTTGAGCAAGTCATAGTCACAAGAGAGCAGGCTAATGAGATGGCATTCTTTGCATGGCAGTGTGTATTTTTGGAGAGCAACCTTCCTGTGGCATGTTTCAAACCCTATTTTAAAAAAGCAATAAGGGAGTTGAGGGCTAGAAAACCATCTATGTACACAACTCAGGAGGATGGAGATAGAAAGTTATACGACAAGAGTCAACAGCACTAGCTGCTGAGTTGCCTCCTACAGTCCCACTGACAGGCAGTGCTGATGCAATAAGCCACTCAAATCTGAATGCAGATGACGCTCAGAGTCTACGCATGGACCAGACACGCCCCAGACAAAGACCCCTGGCCAGGACCCTCCCTATGGAAAGCACCTTCCCAAGTAAATAGCCCAGCAGGAGACAGGCGGTCTGAAAGGAACCGACTCAAGGATGCGCATCACGGCCCAGAAGGCAAACCCTCTGCTCGGGCCTGGTCAGATGGCAGCGTACTGGGTAAGAGAGAGTTCCTGTGGGATCACCAACTTCTAAACACTTCAGCTACTCACTACAGACCTCACTGAGCACGCCCGCCTGTGCCCTGAACCATCCAGGAGCTCGTTCACGTTGGGAAGTGCCAGCGCACAGAGGGCTCCAGTGTTCGAGGTGACTGAATGCTGGGAAAATGGACTTTTCTGACATGTTGTAAAATTTACAAACCGAAATACAAATCTGAAATGAGATCAGCTCTGAGGCAAAACACACACACACAGAATGACGCGTAAAGTCTTCCCAGATAATGGGTCAGGTTGCCTCCTGCATGTCACTGTGGGAACAGTCACCATTTAATGACCCTGAGAAGTTAACCTGGCCCTAGGGTTTACACAAGGTGAGGTGGAGAGCATGATATTATCGAATAAAAACCTCCATGCTTTTTGGTAGACTTCAGGTTTTTTTTCAGTTATTTACATTTTGTCATATACTTAAATAACTAGCTTGAAGTAATTTTGGAAATCCTGTCATAGTTGGCATTTAGAAAATTCTTAAACTACTCAACAAATATGTGACAACTTTTCTTCTATACAAAAAATTACTAATAAAACCTCCAGTTTTTCAATCTTCGGCTTGATAATATAGTGAGAGCTCAGGTATGATATCCAGTTACAAGCCTGTAAAGCAATAACCAGGGATAAGCAACAGAGAAGAGGACAGCCAGAGCTGGGATCAGCGGCCAACCTGGCGACACGGTCTAACCTGGAACCACATGGGAACATCCTGGGTTGATGACAGACTTCTCTTTTGCCTTCTCTTTGCAACTCACCAGCTCAGAAAGATATTTTACGCTAAAGCCTTTTCTTGGTTCTGTGAGATGGGTCTGGTTACCTGAAAGTCAGTCAGCAATTCTTTAAACACGGAAATACATGTGGCTCAAGTGCTCAAGAAATATTCGAGTTATTAACAGGACCACTGGATGCCCAACGCCTTGTCCCAGTGTAGGCTGCACAAAACACACTGTCAGAGTGCACACACACACACACACGTCTAATATACACATTACAAATCGCTCTAACCAACCCAGAGGGCTGCTCGGAGAATTCTCAGTGTTATCAGTATACCTGGACTTTTCACAGTGGATTGTTTATGACAGAATTTTGTAGACATTGTCTGGTTATGGTGAAAGACCTTCCATTTAAATTTAAATTTGGAAATCTAAAGTAAGATTCCAAAAATCACAAAATAAACTACAACACAAAAAAATTACATTAGTTTCTGAATGGAACCAAAGTCTTCAGCTGGAAGCTGTCACTGAGCCGGCTGGCGCTCTCCACTGCCTCTGACCCCTGCTGCACCTTGGGCCAGGCTCAGACCATGTCTAGGAAACACCACATGCAGTGACCTCTCACCTCCCTCACACCGGCATTCTTTTATGCTAGGTCTAAAGTGACCATGATGGTTTAAATGCAGCTGATTACCAGAGAACCCTCACATTGCTATCCTGCACACACTACTCTTCTTTATGTTTTTATCTAAAGGTACTTGTCATTCTTTACCAAAGTCTGGAGAAACAGATGAGTCTTCTCTGACTAGAGATTTTTCAGAAGGCCCTGTGCTATACTGAATTGTAGACATTCACTGCTGGATGCAGTGAAATGTTTTCAAACTTGGTTTCCAGGCTATGACTGTCCATCCATTCTTTCCGTGACAACATATTTTAATTGCAATGATGCAACTATGGATCTGTCCCTAAAAACTGACCTTTTAGAATCATCTTCATCTTCTTAAACCTCATGAACTCTCAGACGAGAAATGCGTGATGTTAGTCCCACGGCAGTGGTAGGTCTTGTGGGTCTAGAAAGTCGGCAGAGAACATACTTGGAGCAGTGGCGCCGAGAGGAGTGAGTCCTGACGACGAGTTAGGCATGGTAATGTCTAACCACTCCATGTTGTCCAAGTTTGAGTCAGAAAGGTCAAGTGACAGGCAGGGAGTACTTGCAGCAAACTGGGCCTCGGAAGTTTCCAT
Organism: Equus asinus; assembly: GCF_041296235.1. Lineage (NCBI taxonomy): Eukaryota > Metazoa > Chordata > Mammalia > Perissodactyla > Equidae > Equus > Equus asinus. The sequence goes on from NC_091803.1 coordinate 38,074,684, forward strand.
GGGTGAGTGAGAATGGTCCAGCACGCTTGCGTGGCTCAGCAGATCGTTCTGGAGATCCTCAATCAGAGAGAAGGGCTCTCTATCTTCACTGCTGCTTTGTAGTGGAGCAATTTCATTGGCTGAGGGTAAAGTTCCATCCAAGAAAGCTTCTAGTTGGTTCTCTAAGCTGGCAGATAAACTGCTCATAGGTTCTAAGGATATGGGTGGTGCCATTTGGACTTGGGGGGGTGGCCGGGACACCACTGTGTTGACTGGCATTGTGGTGATGCTGGCTGTCACTGGTCTCATTTTGGAAATAGGAGAAGGCTCTTCTTTTATAGGGAGGGAAATCTCTGTGCAAAATAATTGAAGTAATTAGTAAAGATTTACTACTACTTAGAAACTTGTGTTAATTATGAGGACAATTATTTTGCTATTTTGTGATGACTCGTAGACAGTCTATCTTAGAGGTAGGAAGAGACGCTAGTGGTCAGGTATAATCCTTGATAACCTTTAGGATGATAGATCGTTTTAATTAAATAGATAAACATTTAAGTTTATAACATTCTGATATGCTTTCAATTCTTTTTAGTAAGAGTAAGCATTAAAAGCAGCTATATCCCACGAGGTAGGAGTCACAGTTTTAGATTATTTGATCTTTGGGTCTTTATCCTTAGTCACTTTAGGCTTAAGATAGGGCTCATATCTAATCCTATACGGTAAATCTGCTATCACAGCAGCATGTCGCCTCTGAAGTGAATGTCAAAATGTGTACCCTGAGTTTGTGCAGACATGAAGTACATCCTTAAAAAATATATATATTAGGTCTTTCATAATATTAAGATTGGCCTTGAGCTACCATCTATTGCCAATCTTCTTTTTTTTTCTTCTTCTTCACCCCAAAGCCCCCCAGTACATAGTTGTATATTTTATTTGTGAGTCCTTCTAGTTGTGGCATGTGGGACACCGCCTCAGCATGGCCTGATGAGTGGTGCCATGTCTGTGCCCAGGATCCGAACCGGTGAAACCCTGGGCCACCGAAATGGAGCATGTTAACTTAACCACTCAGCCATGGAGCCGGCCCCAGATCTAATTATATTTTTTCTTTTTTTATCATTATAGTTGAACTGTGTGCCCAATTTGGCTGTATACATTTTGTATAAAGTTCTGGAAAGATACAATGCCATTTTATGTCATTTGTGAATTACAGCTAACACGTGGCTCCTTCGACTGTCTTAATTAAGATGAGGTTGGATCACCATATTTTTCTTTTTCGTCTTGGTTTTTGAGTTTATATAAAACTTGAGGACTTGGTAAACGTCTTAATAAGCACGAATTATGTGTTATTTCTTACCAGATTAAGTAGCAAGTTAATGGACCAGGTACTATATATACCAGTGTTCACTTAGCCACATATATTTGAATAAAGTATCTTTTTAACTCTCATGAGTATCTCATTGGTTTAATTTATTTGCGGATACACTAAGAAAATGGAATTTAGTGATAGCTCTTACAACTCAATGACGAGAATGTGTAAACAGGTGAGAGAAAGAACTTACGATTTGAATCCTATATGTGAACTGTCAACTGTGTGTTTTTAGGACAGTTTAAGTCACTTTTCATTATCTGTAGTCATCTCTAGAATTGTTTTGAAAACTGAAAGTGAAATCTAAGTAAGTAGTCTTATAATCAACTATTTAAACCTCTGTTTTCATTATTACTGGTATTAGGATACAATAAGATGAAATAATATATTCATTCGATACTTTGCCATAAAAAAATCATTCCTTTTAGAAAATAACTCAATTGTTTGATGACTGTCACATTTTAATTTCCAAGTTTAGGCTGTAAAAATTATTGTTTTTTAATCATTTAAAAAAGTCTTTAAAAAGCATTTTGGTTTTTCTATCCTAAATTCAGGGCATGAATGTCTATTTCTTTAATTCCCATAGTTTCGATATGAGTTTAAATTATTTTGCAAGGCCAATATAGTTCTTAGCAAAATAATGCTATTTGCACATGTAGATCTGCAGTCAAATATCAAGAATTTTCTATGTTATCTAAACATTATGACAAGATCATTAACCTCAAAATCCAATAGTACCTGGTATGAATGGAGAAATTCTGATCCCTATTTAAAAATCTGTTGAATAAAACTTTCATCTGGGAAATCTTAGAATACTTTAAAATATTCCAAAATAGCATTTGAATTTCTGAAATACTGACTTTATATGTATTTTTAAAGATATGTAAGCTGAGGCAGAGATATCCTTGTTTTTTTGTGGTTTATATCCCATTTTAAGGTGATACACTGTAAGGTTTTCATATGTAGAAGGTGCTTTAGAATTGCCTTGGAATATTAATCATTAGAGCCCAGGCTAGGTTACTTAGTCGTTACAAAATCAGGGCATGAACTGGAATGTTTTTATCCCATCACAATGACTGATACACATGGAACAAGTTTTGAAGTTTTTCAATGTGGAATTTAAATCTAATTCTACTTGGCTATTTTGAGATGGTCTGTCTTTTTCAGCAGGTATACATATCTTACTATTTTAAGCTGCAACAATGGCTTTTCCTCCATGTAGCAGTAAGTTGTTTTAATGGCCTAAATTGAACAGATTTTCAAACAGTAAATTCAGTTAGACTGAGAAGAGTATGTTTCTCACTACCCAAAGGTGTGCCAGGAGCTCTAAAGGAGCTTTCCTAAACTCGTGATAAGCGACTGGGGGTCTGATAGGACTTTGACCTACCTCCACTCTTAATGAGGATATCAAAGAGGTCGTCCATCTGCTGACTGTGTGCGCTGGAAATCTACAACAGAGGAGAAGAGAAATTAGCTTTCTCGCTTACACACCCGGAAGCATTATTCAATTGGGAGCACTAAGGGACCTTACAGAACAGAGTTCTAATTTGTCATTGGATAATTCTGAAAACACCGAGGCCACCTGAGAAGTTCAGCCATTTACCCAAAGTGTCACAGCTAGTTAGCTGGCAGCAAGAATGGGGCTAACGCCCAGCTCAGCTGACTTATACCCTTCCTTATTATTCTCACTGATGGCACCTTGAGAGGCCTCTCATGCTTTCTTTTAAAAATGTCTTTATTCATTTGTGTTTAGATAAAAATATAAAGTGTGTATTAAGGTGACCATGCTATATTTTTTCAGCTTTATTGAGAGTAACTTGACATACAATAAACTGCACTTATATAAAGTATAAAATTTGATAAGTTTTGGCATATGTATACTGCTATAAAACTAGCAGCAAAGTCAAGATCATGAGCGCATCCATTGCTCCTGCAGTTCCCTCATCCCAGGCCCCCCGCGGTCTGCTCGCTTTCACTGTGGATTAGTTTCCATTCCCAGAGTTGTATATGAATGGATCCGTGCAGTGCGTCTCTCTTATTTGGGGGCGGGGAGGCAGCCCTCTCACTCAGCATGACTGAGGTCTGCCCGCGTTGCCGAGTGTGCCGTAGGAATAGCTCGCTCCTTTGTATTGCCGAGAGGTATTCCACTGTATGGAAACACCAGTTTGTTTGGTTTGTTTCCTTCCAGTTTTTGGCTATTACAGATAAAGTTGCTGTGAACATTTGTGTACAAGTCTTGGTATAGACGTATGCTTTCTCTTCTCCTGGGTAAATACTGAGGAGTGAAATGACTGGATCATGGGGTGGGTATATGTTTAACTTTTAAAGAAATGGCCGTTCTCCGAAGTGATCACACCACTTTACATTTCCACCAACAATGGATGGGATTTCAGTTGCTCTGCGTTCAACACTGGGTATAGTCAATCATTTTAATTTTAGATATCTAATATGTGTGTAGTGGTATTGCATTGTGGTTTTATGTGCATTTCCCTAATGACTAATGACAATGAGCACCCTTTCATGTGCCTATTTTCCATCTTTTTATCTTCTTTGGTGACACGTCTCTTCAAATCTTTTGCCTACTCTAGACTTCTTATGCTTACTGTTTGTATGGCAAATCTTTCCAACCCATTTACTCTCAACCTATGTCTTGGTATTTAAAGTATTCTTCTTGAAGATACATACATTAGTTATCTATTGCTGTATTACAAATTACTTCAAAAAATTTGGTGGCTTAAAAAACTAAACAATTATTCTCAGTTTCTGTGGGTCAGGAATTTAGGAATGGTTTAGATGGGTAGTTCTAGCTTGGGGTCTTCATGAGACTGCAGTCAAGACGTCGGCCAGGTCACAGCCATCTCAAGGCCTGGCTCGAGAACGTTCCTGTAAAGGTGGCTTACTAGCTGACTGGCAAGGTGGTGCTGGTTGTTGATGGAGGCCTCAGTTCCTGTCCACATGGGCCTCTCCCGAGGGCTGCTGGCCTGTCCACGTGGCACGACAGCTGGCTCTCCCCAGAGCCAGAAATACAAGAGAGAGCAAGGCAGGAGGGGCGTGCCTTTGACAGACCTTGTTTCAGAGGTCACACGCCATCACTTCTGCCCATTCTGTGCACTGGAAGCAAGTCACTGAGTCCAACCCAGGGAGGAATGTCAAAGAATATGCAGACAAATCTTAAAACCACCACACTCATATAGTTCGGTCAGGCTTTCCATCCATTCTGATAATCTCTGCATTTTAATGGTATTGTTTACTCCACTAGTGTGTTTTATGTAATCATTGATATGGTTAAGTTTGGGTTTACCATTGTATTGTTCCTATTTGTTCTATCTGTTTTTTGTTCCTCCTTTCTTGTCCTTTTAAAAACATACATTAATTTCTTTTTGGAATTCTAACTTAATTTTTCTTTTTTTTTTTTGAGGAAGATTAGCCTTGAGCTAACATCTGCTGCCAATTCTCCTATTTTTGCTGAGGAAGACTGGCCCTGAGCTAACATCCATGCCCATCTTCCTCTACTTTATGTGTGAGACACCTACCACAGCATGGCTTGCCAAGTGGTGCCATGGCCACACCCTGGATCCGAACCGGTGAACACTGGGCCGCCAAAGTGGAATGTGCGCACTTAAATGCTGCGCCACCGGGCCAGCCCTAATTCTTCTGTTTTTTAAAAGCTATACTTCTGGGCCAGCCCCAGTGGCCTAATGGTTAAGTTCGGCGTGCTCTGCTTCGGCAGCCTGGGTTTGGTTCCCGGGTGCGTACCCACAACAATCGCCTGTCAGCAGTCATGCTGTTGCTGCGGCTCACATACAAAAAGAGGAAGATTGGCAACAGATGTTAGCTCAGGGTGACTCTTCCTCAGGAGAAAAAAAAGCTATGCTTCTTAAGTTGTTACTGTTGGTGTACATACATATTCTTAATTTTTCATAGTCTACTTAATGTTGTACCATTGTATATAAAATATAAAACCCTTGAACACATAGATCCATTTATTTCCTCTATCCTTAAGTGTTATATCTATATATTTTATAAACCCATCAAGACAAGGTTATTTCTCATAGCACAGGTTTTCTGGTGATGAATTATCTTTTTTTCCTGATCTGAAAATAGATCTCTATTCACTTTCATTCTTAAAGGATACATATATATATATATTTTTTTTTTTTTTTGGTGAGGAAGATTGTCGCTGAGCTAACATCTGTGGCAATCTTCTTCTATTTTGTATGTGGGATGCCACCACAGCATGGCTTGATGAGCGGTGTGTAGGTCTGTACCTGGGATCCAAACTGGCAAACCCTGGGCCAGCGAAGCAGTGTGCGCAAACTTAACCACTATGCCACCAGGCCAGCACCCCCTTAAAGGATATTTTTACTTGATATAGAATTCTGGGTGGACAGTCCCTCCCTCCCATCTCCTCCTCCCTCTACAAACTTTAAAGATGTTTTTCCCCGCTTTTGTGGCTTCCACAGTTTCTGATGAAAAGCTGACTGTAAATCAAATAGTTGCTCCTGGCATGTCTTGTACTGCTTTTCTCTTGATGCTTTCAAGATTGGCTTTAACCTTGGCTTTCAATAACTTGACTGTGATATGACTAGGCTTTCTATTTATCTGGCTTGGTGTTGATTAAACACCTCAAAGCTGTAACTTGTCTTTTGGCATATTGGTGAAAAATTTGGCCATTTTTTCTTAAAATATTTTACCTGCCTCATTCTCTGTCTCCTCCTCAAGGACTCCTATCACACCCAAGTTAGATTGTTTGATGTTAAATAACGGGTCTCTGAGGCTCTGTTCACTTTTTTAAAAATCTTTTTTTCTCTGTTATTCAGATTGGATAAGTTCTTTTGATCTATCTTCAAGTTCATTGACTTTTTTTTTTTTTTTACCTCTGCCATCTCCATTCTGCTAAGATCACCTATAATTTTTTTCATTTCAGAAATTATATTTTTTAGTTCTAGAATTTCCATTTGATTTTTTAAAAAGTTCTATATTTGCTTACATTCCCTATATTTTTCATTCAATAGGAGTATATTTTCTTTTACATTATTGAGGATAGTTATTATTGTTGTTTTAAAATCCCCGTCTGCAAATTCTAACATCTGGATCAGCTGGGGGCTGGTTGTAGCTGACTGCTCTTTTCCCTTGAGTAAAGGGTCACATTTTCCTGATTCTTTGTATATTACATGTTATGAATGGCTGTTATGGAGACTGCATTCTGCTATTTTTTTCAGAGGAGTGTTTCTTTTGTTTTAGTAGGCAAATGTTTAACTTGGTTGGACTTGACCTTCAAAATGTTTCTTGGGCAGAAATTCCAATCTCAGTTTAGATTTTTTGTTTTTAACTGAACTGCTATGTCTCTATGCCATTCCTTAGGGCCTAGGGCTTAGCGGCTTAGGGGTCAGCCAGAGATGTGGGAAGACAGAATTTGGGGATCTCCTTTCTGGTTCTTTCCCTTCTGGGTTGCTCTTGACTCAGTCCTCTGGTTTCCCAGGCCATAAGGGCTATGGTTTTTCTACCAGTAACTACCACTTTACCCCAGAGTAAAAGCAGCAAAAAGAGGAAACTCATGCCATATAACTCCCTGTATGGACTCCTCATCATAATATGACCGCTTCTATTCACTCTTCAGTGCCTTCATTCCTATTATGACCAGGCTTTATAGCTGGTGTCTGTGGGAAGACTGGACTGGTAGGGCCGTACTTAGCCAGTAGTGGACTTGGAAGATATATTAAAAACCTCAGAATTCCTGGAGTTTGGTGCTCAATGGCATATAAAGAGGTACTACAGATAGCCACTCATTAGAATACCAGAACTAATGTAGAACTTGGCTGCCTCAGTCTATAAACACGAACCAGAGATAGGTAAATGGCAGGGATTCCAATCAGCTGTCTTAGGTTAAAGTGAGATGATGTGTCTGTTGTCACATAAATCAACTAAGCGGTACATATTAACCTGCACATGACAACCAGGTTTGGAAGGATGACAGCTATCTTTTCATTTGCTTAAAAGTTGTAGTTAAGTTCTTGGCAATTCATCTCTGCTCTCCTGTGAAGAGAATAGATGTCACTTCTGAATAGGCCAGTGGGGAGGACAGTCCAGCCTGGCACCATTTGTTTCAATTCTTATTGCAAATGTTTAACTTATTTCTGAAATGTGGCTTTTCCATCACAGAGAAGGGCCCCTGCTGAGTCTAGACCTACAGGGACATTTTACCACTGGAAAAGTTCTTTTCCTTCGGCATTAAGTGACTATGAAGCAGCACATGGAAACTGTACGCTTGCTCAGGGATGCAGTCTGCCCTGAGTGTCCCTGCGTGCCCTTTGAGTGTGCCACACTGCACACTGCTGCCTGGTACGGAGCGGTTTCTGCAGCTGCTCACTGTGGTGCCTAAGTAGGTCAAGGTGACCACAGCAGGGCTATGCTCATTCCCTGGTGAGGGAACTGGCCTGTCCGCTGCAGAAGTGCTGTGCCCTTGGCCCTGCACAACCCACTGCATGCGCCGCGCCCCGTGGGCCCTAGTGAGTCATTCCAGGGAATATGGGAGCAAGGGAAACTGGCACAACTGTGCTCCCGCTGTTTGCTGTGGGTACTAGACAGTCTTGCTCTGATCTGCTATGTCTCGTCGTCAGGTTTGCTTCCTGCATCCCCTTATGAGGGGCTCTTCCTTGAAATAAGCTTTAGATAGGCAGGGAGGCTAGGAGGAGTGTTTAGGGTCAGATGTGACAAGGCTGCCGTTGTTGGGCACGCACCAGAGGCTTTTACAGACAGGAGCTCTAACTTTTCCATCTCTCGGAATAGGTGCAGCTCCTCCTATTTTGTCAAAGTGACAAGGTAGGCTCAGAGGAGAGGTGAGCACTTTGCCCAAGACCACATGGTCTCCAGGTGGGTATTGGTGTGTGGTGGAGCCAGGAGGGCCTCAGGTTTGTCCCCTCCAAAGTGCATTTGCTCAGTATATGAGCAAAGTTGCTTACAGGGGCTGGCCTGCCGGAGCAGAGGGTACTGAGGACTAGAGCAAGCTGAGCAGGTCAGAGTGGAGTCGGTGCTAGGCAGTCTTGAAGGCCAGCCAAGCAGCAGAGGGTCAGTTTGATGCCGGCCTGACAAATAGCGGCTTTAGCAAAGAGGGACCTGTATAAAATATGTGCCCTGGTCACAGTTGCATCTGTCCCTAACATGACCCGATGTTATGGATAACCGTGACCCACTCCCGAGGAACTTCAGCTAACAGCTGCCGAGAACTGTTTGAGAGTCTTCACAGTGAATGATACTTTGATTTTAAATAGCATTTAAGATGGAAGCAAGGCTCCTAGCCATGAAATTTGTGTTTCTCTTGAGGCAGGTCCATCTTAGACCAGGGATTCAATTTGAAGATGACACTTACCTCCGGAAGGGAGGACTGGGCACTGCGCGTCTGCTTGATGGCCTCCTCATAGCGGGGAGGGTCTTTCGTCTTGGGGACTGGGCTCCCGAAGAGAGAGTGCTGGACGACAAACTGTTGGGGTGGAGGGGGCGACCCAGGCTGTGGCGAATAGAGGAGGAAGACGTGTTAGCTCTGGGCAGTAGGCTGCCTTGTGCCCTGGCTGGCCTTAGCTCTGCTGTTCCTCAGACGGCAGCCAAATCATGGGATTCCTGAGCCAGTGAGGCTCATGACCTAAGACCTGTGAGGCCGGCAGCGCTGGCGGGCCATCTCCTATGGGAAGGGCCATCCGCACTGCGATAAGAGCTAAGCTGCCCCTTAACAATTACCATGGCGGTATTTCTGCTGTGTCACCCCAGTAGTATTGATGGTCCTTCCAAGCCGAAAGCACGGGGCGTTGGCGTGGCTGTACCTCAGTAGCGGTGTCACCACGCAGCCCTCGTGGGATTACCTTGCTGGGCGTGCTGGGCCCGTTGTGCAGGGACGGAAGCGGCGCATTTCTGGATGGAGGAGCGCCGTTGGAAGTCGTCTTAATAAAGGGCTGCGGGGCTGCCGGGGCAGGTGCTCTCTGGTACGGAAGGACTGTGTTTGAGGCCGAGTTTGTGAACACCTGTAATGAATCAATATTTTCCCATCAATTTGTTCTTTTGCTCTTCCTAATAAAGACACTTTAGAACAGGGGCTGGCAAATGTTCTGTAAAGGGCCACAGAGGATCTGGCGTAGGGCTTGTGAGCCACGTGGTCTCTTGTAACTGCTCACCTCTGCCGCTGCAGCGCAGAAGCAGCCTAGACAATAAGTAAACGGATGAGTGTGTCTGGGCTCCAAGAAAATTATTTATAAAACCAGGTGGGTGCTGGGTTTGGCCCATAGGCCATGGTTTGCATGGTTTTTCGAGTGTCAGTGGTCCCTTTACTCAGTGGCTTGTCTCTGATGACAGTGTGGACAGTGCTGCATGGGAAAGCAGCGTTTGCTCCATATAATTTTCCTCTTAAAGCACAGCTGAATTTCTTATATTCCTCACAGGTGATCTCATCTCTCGCGGCTTTAATGCTCACGATAAAGCGAATAATCCGCAAGCCCACCTCTGTCTTCCAACCTTGCTCCCAAGTGCCAAAGACACATTTACAACATCTACAAACATAAATTTGGGACATCTCTTTCCCCTTTCCTCCCACCACCCCCAGCCTCTAAAGGAAAATATTCTTGGTTTTGCCTTCATTTAAAAAAACAACTTACCTAAATGGAGCCATCAGTCTACCCTGCTTTCTCCCCTCTTTGCTCACACATCGTAGAAAGGCCTCTTGAATGAGGCCTCTGTTCTCCGCTGTCCTAATGCAGGCCCTCACTCCATCACTGGGATGCTGCCCTAGCTGCCTGGCTGTGCCTCCCTGCCCATCAACCTCCCACCACAATTAGTCTTACCAGACACCTGGTCGAATCCCTCCACACTCATTAAGCCTTCTGTCCTTTGGGTAAAATCCTAATCTTTGGCTGGTGTGTAAACCTTACTACTTGGCCCTTTTCCCATCCTACTGAAAGGCTACACATGCCATAGCCACACTCAATTTTACAATTACTTGAAAATGTCTCCAAATCGTTGCAAGACCCCATTTAAAATCTGCCCCCTTTTGAGAAGCTGTCTTCTGCTCTGTTAGGCAGGGGTGAGAATTTCTTCCTTGCTTAGCCCCATTAAGAGCCAAAGGTTTTAGGCCTTTTACAAATGTATGGCCATAATGTTGATATTTTCACAGAACCGGTTTGCACATAAAAATGTTTAATATACTTCATACCACTAGTATTCTGAAAGTGAAACTTATCCCCTATATTTTTATTATAAATATACATAAGTATTTCTTAAGCATGAAAGTATGTACGTGTGTTTATATCCTCAAAGCAGAACTTCTCCTCTTTGAAAAAGTTGAATTTCCTTACATTTGGTAGAAAAATTTCTTCTTTTAAATTGGAAATAATGATTCCTAATTCTATTATGTTGAGACTTAGCAAATAAGCCCTTATTTATCCTATTATTTTTCTCTCCTCTCTAAAACAAAGAAAACTGTCTTAACATTTGACTATTCACTAAGCTTATCACCACACTAAAATGTTCTTTTGAGCCCAAACTAAGCAATATGCAACTCTAACTCATTGCTCCCTGCATTTCTCAGAGGAGATTCCAAAAGAGAGCACCTGTGTTAATGTGATCATTGTTGATCCAAGAAGTTGTTTCTGTCTGTTCTCAGACAGTTCACACTACCCTGAGGCATATTGACAGGCACAGCTAATTATCTAGGTTTTTTTATGCTGAAGATTAAAATTCTAGGACTAATAATTCTCAAGGTTTAAAATAGTAAGACCTGTTTTTGAGGCCTTAAGATTTTTCTGGCAAGGAGATGTGCATGTAGCTCCACCTACTGGATAAGAGGGAATTTTGGTGACTTAGGGGCTATTGAACATCAGAACTCTTTGGCGGGAACTCATGTAGAGGACAATGGGTCCTAGGTCAGGAAACTGACACTTAGAGAAAGTAAGCGAATTCTGCACAAGGCCCAACATGTAGGAAGTGGTGAACCAGAATCATAACCAGACCCAGGCCTTCTGGCTCTTGATCCGTGAGATGGCAAACTCTTAAAAAATATATAGAAAGATCTTACTCAGATAAACATTTCAGAAAGTATCTTTTTCATCTTCAAATATCTTTTCCCAGGGCACAGCACTGCGCCCCAAATGATTAAACTGAAAAGATTTATTTTAATACCCAGAAAATTCTATATATGAGGATTAAAAACATACTTTTTAAACTTTTACTTGGAAAAGGGGTTTAACTGTTAAGATGAGCTACCTTTGAGTAAGAAAGAACTCTTTCTCTTTCCCGGATAACTGGATAATCTGTAGCCAAATGGCATCTGACCCGAGGCTCATCCGATGGGAGATGGATCACAAAGAACAAACTCGAGCTCCCCACAGAGGAGGCCCCCGTGGAGACGCTTGTCGAAGGCCTGAACAGATAACAGTAAAAACCAAGAGTCTGTCACTCGTTAGCAATTCACCAACCTTTCTGACTTGCTGAGACTGACTGAGCACATGCGGCGTGAAAGCATCTTGTTTCTGGGGTGCAGTCTGGGCCAAGCCCGAGGACAAGGCAGCAGTTGCTATCTGAGGCTGAGTGTGGATTCCTGCTTGTGGTGGAGTCTAGGAGGCAAATAAAAAGAATCAATTTAATTGTCAAAATCAAAGCTAGAAGCAAGGGTTTAGATGTGAATAACTGGTCACTTGGGAATCATATCTGAAATAAGATAAAATGTTTACAGATACGTATTTTAATTCATCGGCACGTAAACGTGACTGTAACAATTGTAAACCAGAGAGTTAAACACCAATTATTTTCATGCTCTTATTATTTTTTTAAGTAGCTAAGATTTTCATTTGAAAATTCTGAGAAAATAGAAAACTGAAATAAAAAGAACCTATAGCAGGGGCCGGCCCCGTGGCCGAGTTGTTAAGTTCGCGTGCTCCGCTGCAGGCGGCCCAGTGTTTCGTTGGTTCGAATCCTGGGCGCGGACATGGCACTGCTCGTCGGACCACGCTGAGGCAGCGTCCCACATGCCACAACTAGAAGGACCCACAACGAAGAATATACAACTATGTACCGGGGAGCTTTGGGGAGAAAAAGGAAAAAATAAAAAAATCTTTAAAAAACAAAAAAGAACCTATAGCAGCTCTACACATAATAGGTCAGGTGTTATGATTTTAATAGCAGCAAGGAAGTCTGTGAGACCTAACTGTCCAAACGCCTGCGTCTCAGCCGCAGTACGTGCACTGTCTGGGGACCGCCAGCCGTGTGCTGGGGCACACACAGGCCCAGAATAAAATGCAGTCCTTGGGGCCGGCCCCGTGGCCAAGGAAGTTTGCGCGTTCCGCTGTAGCGGCCCAGGGTTTTGCCGGTTCGGATCCTGGGCAAGGACATGGCACCGCTCACCAGGCCACGCTGAGGCGGCATCCCATGTGCCACAACTAGAAGGACCCACAACTAAAAATACACAACTATGTACCAGGGGCTTTGGGAAGAAAAAGGAAAAAGAAAATTAAAAAAAAAATGCAGTTCTTGTTCCGAGAACATCAACTCTAATGGAAGCTTTGGATGGAATGGAAATGTTTAGAAAAGCTGCATTATAGAGTAGGCCTTCAATTTCACAGACACTCTACAGATAAATGGGGGAATTAGGATTCTTGCCTATGCCAAGGGCCTTAGCCTCATGCCTCCTAACTGCAGGTACAAGACTCCTCCTCTCTGCCAGCAGGGTAGCTGGGTGGGCAAGGTTGAGCACTGCTCCAAATGGTTTCTGTTTACTTGTGGCCCACGTTTTGTTAACCTACTGACATTGTGTTACATAAAACAACTTAAGGTCAATATGTAGGCTGTGGAGGCATAAAAGGAAATGGCATGCTCACCTGTGTTTGATCGTCTCTCAATAACATGCTTACTCCTAAATTTGTGGCCACATTTTCCTTAGTTTAGGCATCTTCACATTAATGCTGCCTTTCAAGAACTACACTTGGGAGGCAGAATATAGGAACGAGCGTAAGAATAGAAGCTCTGCAGTCAGAAGCCCTGGGTTTAAATGCCAGCTCTGTCCTTGAGCAACCTACTGAAGCTCTCGAGGCCTCAGTTTCCTTATCTAGAAATGGGCTCCATCACTTGGCCCTTCTAGGGGAAGGCAGGATTACATGAAGGAAGCCATTTGAAGTACCTGATGCTATGCTTTGCACCTAAGAAGTACTCAATGACAGTCGCTATTATGCTAATGTCACTGGTATTTAAAAATGTCTACATATATGATGCTGTGTTCATTAAAGGAAAAGCACCCTTTCATTGTTTTTACTATATAAAAACAGCGCTATTCAAATTTCTGAATCACCACCCCCCGCCCCCGGCACAAGTTTCTGCCACTGTGAAGCCTGCATTTATGAAAAAGCTCGGGGATTCGTCATTAGCAGTTTCCATTCTGTGCAGGCTCTAAGGCAAGGGAGTTAGAAGACACACTTCACACCTGGAGTTTGAGGCTGCCTACTGGGAGCTGCACTGAGGTGACATTCGAGCCCTGGATGGACACTGGGAGCAGCAGCTGAGCAGTCTGCGTGGTCAGTAAAGCCTGAGGCTGAGCGACGGCAGGCGGCGGCTGTCCCTGGGAACTCACATAAAACTGCGGGACGATGCTCTGCTGCTCTGCCTGGACCACGGGGACCTCTTGCTTGATCACTACAGCCTTTTTGGCAACAAGGGTCTGGCCACCCGTGGAGACAGGCTGGCTTACAGAATGGCTGGCCACTGAGACGGGCTGCCTGGAGCTGGAGCAGTCAGTGAGCGCGGTCTCATCTTTGATGGAGGAAGCAACACTGCCATGTTTCTGATCTAACTTATGGGCAGAATTAGCAGGTGCACTGGGCTGGGGTTCCAGCGGCCGCTGTTGCTGCTGCTGCTGCTGCCCTCGTTTTTCAACCTCAAGTTGCATTTTCAGAACTTCCACGAGCTTCTGCTCTTGTTCCAGTTTCCTCTTTAGCTCTTCGATCTGCTTCTCTTTCTCCTGAAGCTTGCGATCCTTCTCGGCTGCATCCAGTTCCAGATTTGACAGGGTGCTGCTGGTGGGACTTAGGCTGTCTTCATTATTTGTCACTCTCAGAGGAGACGAACACAAGAACTGTGAAGGAGACATCATGGTCATAATCTCGGTGAAAGTGTCCGTCATGCTCGTGTCCTCAGTACTGAGACTGGACTGTTCAGAGGGAGACGGCGAGATTGGCAGAGGGGAATTAATGCTTTCAACATGGGCTACGTTGCTGGTTCCAGCAGAGGGCAATTCTGCCTTGAAAGTGGGGCCTGAGCTGGTCACAGAGTTATGTAGTGTTGTAACTGGCAATGCCATGGTGACTTCTGGGTTACTAGTGACGATGGCAGATGTTGACACTGCCACGATGCCACTAGCGGCTACGCTGCTGCTGTTCATTTCCTGGTAGGGTTTCAGGCGTTCGATGAGGTCTGGTTTGGTGCCGGACACTGGAAGACCTCTCAACTTCAGTTCTGTCTTCAGTTCTGATACCTGGAAGTATAAACAAATCAGATCTCTCCTTTTGGGATTCAACTTTCTGACAAATCTACAGGACACTTTTATGATGGAAAAGGTGCCTAGATCTGCCAGACAACTCTGCATTACTGCATATCTGAGAGTGGGACCGTTTCTTTTCCTTTTTTAACACACACAAACACAGCCACAGACCTAAGAACTTGAAAGCCAGTGATAAATCAAGAGTTTTTAAAATGTAATTCCTCTGTTATATCAAAGAAAAGATTTACTACCAGAAATGATAACGATAACAGCTACGTTTACTGCGTGATTGCCACGTGCCCGACATCACTGGAAGTGCTTTACTCTTTCCATCAGTCTTCACAAGGCAGGCATTATTATTATTCCTGTTTTACAGATGAGGAGATGGAGGCAGAGAGAGGCTGAATCACTAGTCCAGGCTACCACAGATGACAGAAGGCTGAGCTGGGGTAGAAACCCAGGAAGGCTGGCCCTGGAGATCACGTTCTGTTGCATTTTCCTGCCTCTCCCAAACTTGGCAATGAGCAGGGAAGAAAAAATCTGCCTCTGGAGTCTGACCCAGTATGATGCCTGCACAAGGTATACGCTCAATAAATGAGAGTTATACCGGTCATTTTAAAAGAAACTTGGGGCTGGCCCAGTGGCGAAGCACTTAAGTTCGCATGTTCTGCTTTGGTGGCCCAGGGTTTACCGGTTCGGATCCCGGGTGCAGACATGGCGCCGCTTGACAGGCCACGCTGAGGCGGCGTCCCACATATAAAGTGGAGGAAGATGGGCATGGATGTTAGCTCAGGGCCAGTCTTCCTCAGCAAAAAGAGGAGGATTGGCAGCAGATGTTAGCTCAGGGCTAATCTTCCTCACACACACACACACACACACACACACACACACACAAATAATAAGAATAAATAAATAAAAGAAACTTAACGGACGTAAGAAGAAAGCACCTCTATAAAGATTATCATATTGTTGGTAAAGTTGAATGTCTACTGAGAGCTGCCTACACGTGCTAGGCAATCTGGCAAAGCGTTTGCATCGTGCGGTGTGTCCAGTCTGTGGTAAGTAGACTGCACTCAGAATCATCACCTTTAGGTCATCCAGGCTAGAAGGCAGAGGTCCCGGCTTCCTCCCAGGAGCGCACGCGCTCTGTCTTGCTGTGTTAGGTGTGGCATTGTTCAAAGCTGAACTCCCACTGTTATTTTTGTCATTGAGTGGCCTTCAAAATAAAAAGAAAATTAGAGTTTAAAATAAGATAATTCCTAGATTTGATGTTGCTTCTGCTAACAATTCATTAACTTACAAAAAGACCATGGCCATGGATTGGAAGACTCAATATTTTAAAGATGTCAGTAAAATTAGATCCCAACAAAAATCCCTGTGAATTGTGTTTGTTTGCTTGCTTGCTTAGTAGAAATTTAGAGGGTGATTCTAAGCTTTATATGGAAACGCAAAGGACCAAGAATGGCCACGGCATCCTTGAAGAAGAAAAGCAAAGTTGTAAGAGTCATACCATCAGATATAAAAATTTATTACACAGTCAGTTATTAAGATGGCGTGGTGCTAGTACAGAACAAGAGAAGTGGGAGAGAACAGAGAATCCAGAAGCAGACCCCCACATACAAAGGCTCCTGAGTTATGACAAAGATAACTCTGCAGTGCAGTGGAGAAAGGGTGGTGCTGGGCCAACCTGGATATTCATGCAGAAAAAAATGGGGCTTTTGACTGACCCCGAGCTCACATCATCCCAAAAACCTAAATGTAAATTAGGAAAACAATAAAGCTTTTAGAGGAAAACTTGGGATCATATCTTCATGGCCTTTGGGTAGGCAAGGATTTCTTAAACAGGACACAAAAAGCTCCAACTAAAAAGGACACCTTTAAGAAGGTAAAAAGTCAAGACACAGGAGAAGATATTTGTAATACATACTTCTGAGAAAGGCCTCATATCTAGAATATACAAAGAAGTCTTGCAAATCAGTAAGAAAAAGAAAACCCAATGGGAAAATCTTGATCAGGTATATCCAAATGGTCAGTAAATATGTAAACAAGCAAATATATACAAGAAAGTATATCCAAATGGTCAATAAATATGTGAACAGGTGCTTAACCTCAGTATGTCTTAGGAAAATGCAAAGCACAGGACAGCACTGCGTAACCCAGCAGAACTGCTGCTCTAACGAGGAGGACTGATGACGCCAAGTTCTGGGACAACCAGAACTCTCATACACAGCTGGTAGAAGTGTGAACTGGCACAACCACTTTGGAGAACTGTTTCATAGTATCTACTACAGAAAAACCTATGCCTATGCCCAGACCCAGCAATTCCATTCCTGGACAGACACCTGACAAAGAAACGCATATGTGAACCAAAAGACACAGGTTAGAATATTTATTATGGCGTTATACTTAATAGCCTGAATTGGAAGCAACCCAACTGTCCATCAAGAGTATGATGGGTGGACAAATTACAGAATGTTAGACAGCAATAAAAATAACTGCTGCCTCTGCACCATAAAGACGTGTCACACAAACATAATGTTGAGCAAAGAAGCCAGACACATATGTGTACTGTAGGATTTCATTTATATAAAGTTCAAAAACAGGCAAAACTAATCTATGGGACAGAAGTCAGGATAGTCACTGAGAGGGGACACAAGGGGGCCTTTTGGGGTATAATAATGTTTCATTTCTTGATTTAGGTGGTGGTTACAGGGGTATGTTTACTTTGGCATCAATTTCCACTTATGATTTATGGACTTCTCTGTCACTTCATTTTTAAAAGCTTATTTAAAAAATGTTGGGGAATCAGCTGTACTTTTGTACTAATTTCCCTACATTCCTTTCCACATCAACCCCAGGTCCCCACCTAACTTCTTCAGACTGTGATACTCCTGGCAACAATGGCATTTTCTTTTCTGAGTGGTTGATACCTATTAAAGAAAGGTACACGTGATGGCTGATAGTGTATAGCCAATTCCATTATAGTCTCAGGCTTTAGTCATAGAAATCTTGGGGCTGAAGCCAAAGAGACTTTGAATTCTACATTCAAATAGGGAATTCTACATTCTGAAATAGGGATCTGAGGTGATGATGCTTATGGGGTGAGGCCCATAGTTGGATGAGCTTTGTAAAATGAGTTTTAAGAAGCCTGTGTTTGAAGCCAGTTCTGGCCTTGTCAACCACTAACTCTTGACGTTCAATTTGGGGTCTTTTTAAACCTGCCTAAATTTTGTTGAAATTAAGTACTTGAAGTATGTGAGATGAAGTTTCTTGAAGTTTGGATGAAATGACAAATATTGTACATATCATTATTCTCCTTTCTAAAAATTCAATTCTTAAATCTCATGTTAGAATTAATGAAAACATTTAAATCAGAGTTTCTCTACCTTATTTTCATTATTGTCCTCCCAAGGAGCCTTTTTAGACATCTTTTTCCTAACCACCCTCCCCACAACATTTTAATACCACAGGTACACTGCGTAGCTGTGTCCTGTATGTACGTCTGTGCAAGAGCCCCCCGTCAACCTTTGCCACCTGGTGAATGATACTGTCTCCTTGAAAACGCCTGATTTACATTACTCTGTCCATGCTGTCTTTTGGTTGAGATTCTACAACATGTTACTTGTTATATGATTAACATGTTAATCAGTGTTGAATTCAACCTTTAAAATAACAGAAATAAGTTGATCTATTTTTTTCCCCAAATCAAGAGGAAAAAACAGGGGGGGTGGCCTGATGAACATGATCACTGAGTTGATGAGAAACCTGAAGTTCAGAGTAATGAGGTGACCTTCGGGACCCTCTGTCTTGTGTGGCCTCACTGGGACTAAAGCCCCGTGTTTTCAGGCTCTTGCTCTCTCCAGGGGACCTAAGGGCTCCCTCATCAGGTAGTCCCTCTACTGCGGGCACTGGAGGCTTCCACATTCAGTCTCTTGTATTGGGATTTTGTTAAAAAGAAACAGTGTGTTAGAAAACAACATCTCCATTTTCAGGACCTAGAAATTAAACCAAACTTATGCTCAGTCTCTGCGTGGTGAAATAATATACAAAAATAAAAGATCTTTCCTCCTCCTCATTCCCGGACCTTTTTGTATGCTGTTTTCCTTAGGTGAATGTCTTAGGTACTTTAGTGGTGGGAATGTTTGAGGGAGCGGGGAAAGACAGGGAACTGCGAGAGTTCAGATACCGCACCCCTCAGACGTGTTCTTCCTGTCTACGAAGCTGGCCCCACACAGCCAGTTTCTTCATGACAGAAAAGACTATTTCATAGATAGATGCAATACAAAAGCCCTTGTGTAGGGTTTCAGTTTAACAGCCCCCTAATCTGGGAATGGGAATGAGGATGACAGTGATGTCAGGTGTTGAGCACATTGCGTGGTGCATGGTAAGGCGCACAGAAATGTGAGCCATCATCACTGGTGCCCAAGCCAGAGGAGGGCAGCGGTGGAGGATGTCTCCCTGGGTCCTAGGTAGAGCTGTGAGCAGCGGCAGACGGTCTCTGATGCTCTTCCAATTCTCCTTGGCCTCCCCTGGTTCCCTTCCAATGTCAACAGCTCACTCAGGCCTGCTTGCTCTTAAAATAATAACATGCTGCAAAAATTCTTTCTTTCTTCATCTCTGTGCCCTGATGTTTTAGATTTAAGTACTTCACAGTAAGGTCTGAATGACTAATAGGTCTTATCTTCCTCAAGATATTTGGATCTTAAAGAAAAAAAGTGAATTGATAATCATTAGCATATGAAGAGACATTTCTTAACAAAGAAGCTTTCTAGTGGGTTTTAATCCTTTTCTACTCCTAGAAAACAGGGGCTCCCTTTGGAGGAAGGCTTAGCCTACGTGTAGAAAACAAAAGTAAAGATTCTACAGATCACATGATCATAAACTGAGTGGCCTGATCACAGAGAATAGTCTTTCCTTGTAATGAGATTCTAGATCTCTTTCTAGAGTTTCTTTTCTCGAGTTGAATGTAAATATCCCTTTCTCCTGAAAAGTGAACAGAGTGTTTGCATTTTTATCTGTTTCCCAGAAAAACCATATTGAGGATGTATATCTAGAAATTTCCTTTGTCACATAATTAAAATTAGTTGTGGACGTCTTGCTATGAATTCAATCTCAGAAATCATCTAAACTCACTCCCTTCTGTCTCTCCTGATTAGGCTCAAACTTTGGAAACGTGTTCCTTCTTCACAGCTGTTGGTCACCAAGACCTTTCATTGTCTTTTCAAACATGTATCACATGTTCCTTCCTTTCCATTATCAGCGCCCTTTCATCTTCTCATATCCAATTTACTGCAATGTTTGTAACTGGTTTTCCTATTTCCAGACTCCCTTTCAATACCAGTATCAAACTATTCTTTCTTGCATTTTGCTCTTACCATGTCACTATGACCCTCTGAAACATCTACCACATCAAAATTATAGTCTGCCCAACTTCAAGTTCCTCCAGACATTGGCTCTACTCAATTTTGGCTTCCACTTTTCTTAAAAATTAATCACATTCTTTATTCAGGCCATTTTTCTCACCAGCTAATAAACAGGCATTGCTTACTCCTTCCTCTGTACTGCATGCAGATCATTTCTCTTTGCTTGGAAGGACCCTTCCCAGGTTTCGGGCCCTTTTCCATATAAATATCCTGTCTTTTTCATGAAGCTTTCCTTGACCACGCCAGGTTTTATGCTCATCTGTCTTTTTTTTGGTGAACTGTTTATATCAGGTCTGGTACTTATGCTTTTCTCATAGCATCTAATACTTTTTGAGTAAATAGCAGGCAAACAACAGGCAAATCTCTCCTGGATGACTAATTGTGAAAAGTCATTTCTAACTTGAAAAGTTCAGAACCTATTTTGGAGGACAAAAACTGGACTGGAATGCAGGCTATTCTCACTATGCTGACTTCAGACACTGTATGATAACCCTTGGTGACAATAAAATGAAAATAATCATTGAGCACAAATAAATCACAACATCCAACCCTTGATAACTAATGGTTCCTCATAAAACACCCACAGTAAACTCCCTTTAGGAAGCCAGCATTGACCCCAGCACCGTACTTGAGTGGCGCGGGCAGGATGGTCTGGTAGTTGTAGTGCTGCTGCTGCTGGCTCAGGATCTGTAGCTGCAGGAACAGCTGCTGCTGCTGGAGCAGGCGGGCGTAGTTGGAGTCCATCTGTGGCTCGTTCTTCTCACCTTTCTGATCTGGTGGAATGTACTGGTGGTACTTCAACTTCTTCACCCGGGGTTTGGGATCTTTGCACTTTTTGCTACGGTGTTTGTCATTCGGATTCTTGGGATGGCTTTGCTATTTTTGAGAAAAAGAAAATAACATTTTAAGAGATGCCACCACATGCAATCTATTCTATTGCATGCCTAAATGATTTGAAATTAAAAAGCAATGCATCTTAGAAAGTGATATAGCTGCTTTGGAAAGCAATGTACTAAATACATTTCAAGAGCCATAAAAACCTTTGTGTACTCCCTTTCACCAAGAAATCTTGCACCTAAGAACTTATTTTCTCCTGCTGCATTGTTCCCTTAGAGTAAGGACAAGATGCTCAGCTCAGCATTGTCTGTTTAAATTCAACATTTACTGTGCGTCTCCTGTGTCGGCACACTGCTAAGTGCTTACATATATTATCTCCTAGTGAAAAACAGGTTGTATACTACATATACAATAGGGAAAAGATTAAGTATATTTCACTATAGTGTGAGACCCTGTCTTATGATTAAGAATCAGATGACTTTTTCCTGAGTTTTTTTCTTCTCTTCCATTTGTAAGTTATCAGATCATTTTCTACTTTTTGGTATTCATATTATAAAAAACGTTAATCTGAAAAAAAAAGTCCATCAACAAAACAAAACAACAAGGTACATGAAATTATTCCTAAGAGGCTTTAGGTAAACAACTTAATAAGAAGACTTTGAGAAATACTAAATAAAATATAGCTCTTGGAGTGATGTTATATATGTTCATATTCAAAGAATTAGGAAATTGCAAAACAGCCCCAAAAACAAAGAAGAAAATAAAAACCACCATATTCTATAGACCAGAAGTCATCACTATTAGCATTTACTTTTTATCCCTCAGCCATCTCTGTTCAGTCATCCTGGCTTCCTTGTTCAGAGACTTCCAACTTTCTCCCCACAGGCACCCTCATGGCTCCCTCCCTCCCCTCTTCACATCTCTGCCCAAACAGCATCTGCTCATTTTACCAGAGCACTCTGTTTAAAATAGAAACGCCTCCCCAGCACCCCCTATCCTCGTCTTTTGCTTCCCCACGTGGCGTACTCTGTATTCTGTCGTCTGTGTACCGCCCGCTCCTAACCATGGGGGTGAGTCGTGATGTTTCCCTCACTGCTGTATCTACTTCTAGGACCCAGAACAGTGCCTGGCACAGAGAAGGTGCGTGATAAGTGTTGAATAAATGAATGATGAATGTGCATGCTAATTAGAAATCACTTGAATTATCAGGCACTTGAAATACATCACACTGTCAGAGAATATTCTTGCCTGCTAAAACATCCTCCTACAATCTCACAATATTAATCAAATCACTATCATCTGCTTATTTTGTCATCAATAATAAATTTTACTTCTAGTCTTTTCAAACTGATCGTAACACTGAATGGGGCTGGGGTAAGGAGGTTTGACTGTAATTGTTCTGTAATGATAAACAACTGATTCAGCCAGGGTGAGGAATGTACCTACTGAAGGGGGTGGGGGTAAACACAATACTAGTATTCCTGAGACTGAATCTGCTCTTACCTATTAACTGCCACATGTCTGGTCTCTCAGTGAGGATGGGAAATAGCTTTCCTTATAGAAAAACCCAAAGAATTGTGGTCTGTTTCCTAATATGTACCTGTCCTTTCCTCTACTGGCATAGTCCTAGGATTCCCTTCTCAAACCCTGAACCTCACATTCTTAAGCAATGCCTCTTGCCCTAGAACCAAAGTCCTCCTTAAAGAAAGACACTAGTGAAGAGTAGAGATTCAGAGGAGAGGAGAGGAGAGGCAGAGAAGAAATTCAGTATCTGCAGGGAAGGATGGGTTGGCATTCGAACCCTCTTTGTGCCATTAGTGGTACATGCTTGGGGATGTGGGAAGAGGAGCTGAGAGCTGATTTTATTGGCACAGTTGTCACTTGCCACCCTCAGGAATTTCTGGCTCCAATACTAAGCGATGGAAGATGGTGAAATACACTGATAGATGCCCTGAAGCCATGTACACTCGGCCACACTGACAAAGAGAGCCTGGAGTAGAAAGAGAGCCTTCTCTCCAGGAAGGCCACGCACCAGGCCAGCTCCTATGGATGGACGGCAGTGAGGAAGAGGCCGAGGCTAGCCGCCTGTGAAGAGCGCTGCAGTGGGTTCACTGAGAAGGCAAAGAGGAGGCTAGACCGTGGTCCTTCCCAGCCTCATCCCTTCTTCCCGCCTCAGTCTCCACATCTGAAGGGCGGTGAGGGCGTTAGCTGGCTCTCTAGTGTCCTGTTTTAGTTCTGAAAGCTTAGTATCTGTGTTCTGCTAGTTTTGGCAAAGCCATATCTGAAATGACTGAACTATTCCTCAGTTTATCCTCCTTCCTCTTTGTTTAGCAGTTCAAAATACACTTTAAAAACTTTAAAAATGTACTGTATATTACAGTTTTTAATCTTCCTTGAGACTTACTCTAACTGAATTATTTTGACCAAGTAAAATTCAGGGAACAGTGCCACAAATCTGCAGCTTATCTGAAGAACAAACCAAGCTTCATCAGGCCAAATCTGCTAAATCAAAAAAAGTATTTGTTTCTCCAAAACCTTTAACCTGTCATGTAATATATCTGGAACACCACTGAGTTTGGCCTTGTGTATAAAGCCCAAAGTCATGTCACCATTGAAGACATCTGTGAGTGAGATGCATGAATCTTAACGCTGTGCTAAAGCAGCTCTAACTTAACTCTGCTTTCCCCTCGTTTCGTCTTAGTGGCTGAGTGGAAGCCACCTTAGGAACTGCTGATAAAATGATTCCAAAAGCCTTTCTGTGCTGTTCTAGCAGTTCCATCCAGACCCAATTTTTGCTGTTCTTCTGTGAACATAGAACAGTAGGTCCTGTGTTGAAGGTGGTTGTTTCAAATATGAAGTCCTGGTCTAGTAAGTCCTTCCATGGTTTCATTTTCAAGGCTTCAGGCTACAAGTCAGGCTGGGCAACATGGACACATACTTTTGTCTTCCGTGCACAGGGCTACAGACAATAGTCCCAAGTGAAGATACTCAAACCAGCGTGCGTGCAGGGTACCCACCTTTACCAGTGCTGGCCCAGGCTTTGCTGAGGACACAGTGTTTGTGGGGGGGACAGGAGCTGTGGACCTTGTGGGGGGCTGATCCGTAGTAGGAGTTTTCAAGAATTCAGGAACTGCTGAAGTAAACTGGTGGAAAAGGCAGAAAGGGAACAAGTCTGTGAAATCAATGACAGTAAAAACAGAAAAACCAGAATTATAAGAGAATGACCTCATTTTTTTTAATAAGTCCACTAGAAAAGAAACAAAAGAAAAATACACTATTATATCTGAGATCCAGAGGGTACAATACCATGCTTCCCTCCGCAGAGCCATTATTTAGTACTTTGCCCCAACAGCAATGAAAAGCTAAAGCTAAATAAGGCCAGACTGACTAAACTGTAGTGTTTTCTCAGAAAATAAGAGCTGTCCTACAGACGCTGTTTCCACAGAAGAGCTGTCCTTTTTGGCAGGAAAAAAGTCTTGAGACTCTTGTAACAATGATCAAAACAATACACGGTATTCGTGAGATTTTCTTGCCATATAGGTTACACTAACCCGGGCTAATTCAAATGTGATCTTTAGTCTTGAGTACAGGGCCCAATGAACCCCCTCTCCCACACTCCAGATCCACGGTCAGGCGTGCCTGGTAAGAAAGCTCCCACTTCCTGGAGGCCCACTCTAGCAGGTGTCCGTACATGTGCCTTATGCTTGTGTTCCTGTCTCCAGACCTGGCTAGTACCCTCCTTAACCACTGCACCCATTTCTTGCAACAGGAGAAAATCTGAAGGCTCTATTGGGATAAGAGTGACCTGTTTCACTGACAGTACCCTCACACTTACAGCAAGAAGCTAATTTGCTACCCAGGCCAAACCAAGCAATTCCTGAATCTCAATTTGGAGTCATGTATTAACAAAAGAAGCCCCAGAAGGCTTTGTCAGGGTTTTATGAAGTCCCACAAGCAATCGACTTTAAGTGGATTTTAAGTCCTCATTTACCGGAAAGAGATATTATTATAATAATAAATCAGCTAAATGCTGCATACTGATTACTACTAGGACTTACCATTACTAGCTTTATCTTAAGGAAAAATGTCTTCCTTTATCACTTCCACTTTCCCGAACAACTTTCAAATTCATTACAACAATCTAAATCAGTTCTCTTGTTGAAGTATTTGGATTTAAAAATAGCAAACTGTATTTTCCCTCCTTAAAATAAAGGACGTGAAAACTCAAGAGGGCTGTTAGCAGCGGGAAATATGAAGCTTGGCACCTACTAGTTACTCAATAAACATCTGTTTAGCGGGTGAAGGGAAATTCTATGCGCTACTCATGCTAGGTCACTAGGTCACACGCTCACGCCTGGCTGAGATGGTGTGCATGTGAGTGCAATTAACTGTGGATGCTCACTTCGGCTCTCTTTAAGGTTTGTTTTCATTGTGCCATTTATTTCAGCTTTTAAGTAATTATTAGTAAGTGTTGACAATATAAAAACTTGACTTTTTAAAGATGGCTATACTCAATTTCATTTTCAAACAAATGAACAGAAAGGACTTATGCAAGAGTCTTAACACTTCTGTTCCAGGCTGACTTCTGCCCCCAAATGGCCCTAAGCGAGGTGGCTCCTTAATGAGCCTCTGACACGAAGTAAAAGAAGATGGCCAGCTGATCACTGCCCTAAGGGATATGGTTTTGTGTTATTTGTTTTCCTTTTATTTTGTACATTTTTTAGAAATGAGGATACGTATCTCTGGGTCAGTTTTCACACAGGGGAGAAACAGTCCAGGGGAAAAACTAAAGAACAGGCATATGAAGTAGCATCAGACATTTGAATTTTGATATCTATCAATTTCGTTGTAGGTAAATGCTACTAGCCTGGCAAGCTATTTTACCAGTCCAGCGCCTACTGACTGATATGATAGTAATGATGCATCTGAGAGTAGTCAGTGTTAATAATCTGAAAAATAACCCAGGAGCGTGAATGTGGTATCAAGTGGAATAGTTATGAAAATGTTTTGCCTATATTTCTAGACCCTGTCTAACTGACTTCAGCTTTGATTACTCATACTCCCATTTTATTAACTCTTTTGGTAGTTTGGTGACTTTGCTAACCTGGAAAATCACTTCACCATAACATGAGAATAACTCAAGTGAGATACAATGATTTACCTAATCTGAAAATAAATTATGGTTAAAAAGGGAGAAATATCAAAACTCTACTTTTTTCCAATCTTTTTTAGATACCCTAGAAAGGACCCCCCCACCCCAAGTCTTAGATCCTATCTAGATGTTAGGATCCTAGTGGCTAAAGTTACCAAAAAAATCTAAATATTAGTACTTCTGAAATTACAGTATTCCAAAAAGGATTAAAAGAATATCCAAGCTATAAAGGATACTACACATATTTTGTTCCACAGTAAACTGAGCAATATGTTAAAATCTTAAAAGAAGGCTTTAAATATGCTTAAATTGCCACTGCGGCCTAAGTTCACCTTATGTACTATCAAAATTTAATCTCAATAGGGGGCCGTCTCTGTGGCCGATTGGTTAAGTTCGCGCGCTCCGCTGCGGCAGCCCAGGGTTCGGATCCTGGGCGCGGACATGGCACTGCTTGTCAGGCCACGTTGAGGCAGCATCCCACATCCCACAACTAGAAGGACCTGCAACTAAGATATACAACTATGCACCAGGGGGTTTTGGGAAATAAAGCAGAAAAAAAAAAAAAGATTGGCAACAGTTGTTAGCCCAGGTGCCAATCCAAAAAAAAAAAAAAAAATTTAATCTCAACACAATTCAGAATTTTTTCTCCAAAGAAACAAAAAGGTTGCAAACTTGGCTTTATTTTATTGGCTCCAATCACTGTTCCCTTTACAAGGTATAGGTCTCAAGAGCACCAGTCGTCTAACTGTCATCATAACACCATGAAAGGAAATGTCAGAAAAACACTGTTGTTTAAAAATGGATATTTATACTTGAAATAAAACTCAAAAGATAGCACTTCCGATCTTAAAGACTGACTTGTCTCTTATTGGAAATTGCTATGGGAAAGCTCTGCTACAAAAAACAGTTGGTCAGAGCAAATGTTTAAGCTGATTAACGTTTTATAATGTTTCTGGTGTCTGCACGGGTTCCTTCTGAAAAGACAATACACTTCTCAAGGACCAATCACTCTTCTCTGATAAGTTCCGTTTTTTATTAGAATTTCTTTAAGCGCCTAGAGGGATAGAAACTAGATATTTAAAAACAAAACTTTTTGGTACTGTAGATTTAAAATCTATAGTAAATGTGTTTTTAATTGAGGATGCGGCAGCGATCTTAATCAAGATGGCAATATGCAAATAAGAAATTGAAAATGCAATTATTCTTTAAATATTGTTTCCATATTTCAGTCCCCAAAGAAAAAGAACACTAGTCAATGAGTGAGTCGAATACAAATCAAAAACACATGCTTGGTATCTTTAATAGATGGGTATTTTGTTAACATATATCCCTAGCACTGACCACTTGTTTCTGTAATACACAGTTGTAAGTTTAAGCATTTCATTTTTAGTACAAGTAGTTGAAACAGTCAAAGTGAGTTAATTCATTGGCAAAATATTTAGTGAATGTTTAGTTGGTACTTGATTACCTGATTGGTAGTGAGGATCTGCATGTATCCTCATTTAAAAAAATCTACAGTTCTATGGCATTCAGTACTTTCACATTGTTCTGCAACCGTCAGCACCATCCGTCTCCAGAACTTTCTCATCTTCCCAAACTGAAACGCTATACAACCCCCTAGTCTCCCCTCCCTTGGCAACCACCACCTACTTTCTGTCTGTATGAATTTGACTGTTCTAGGCACCTGACCTAAGTGGAATCATATAACATTTTTCCTTTTGTGGCTGGCTTACTTCACTTACTATAATGTCCTCAAGGTCCATGTTATAGCGTGTGTCAAAATTTCCTTTTTTTTTAAAGGCTGAATAACATTCCATTATATGTATATACCATACAGTCATGTGTTGTTTAACGATGGGGATACATTCTGAGAAATGCATCCTTAGCTGATTTTGTCATTGTGCAAACATCAGAGTGTATTTACACAAACCTAGATGGTGTAGCCCACTACACACCTGGGCTATATGGTACTAATCTTATGGGACCACCATCGTATATGTGGTCTGTTGTTGACTGAAACGTTGTTCCACGTGTGTATTTTGTTTACCTGTATTTTGTTTATCTATTCACTTGTCAGTAGACACATGGATTGCTTCTCCCTTTTGGCTGTTGTGAGTAATGCTGCTTTCAATGTGGGTATACAAATGCCTGTCTAGGTCCCTGCTGTCAGCTTTTTTGGGCACATACCCAGAAATGGAATTGTCAGATCATATGGGAATTCTATTTTTAACTTTTTGAGGAAGTACCATGCCATTTTCTATAGTGATTGCACCATTTCACAATCTCACCAACAGTGCACAAGAGTTCTAATTTCTCCACATGCTTGCCAACAACTGTTAATTCCTGTTCTTTTGATAGTTGCTGTTCTAATAGTGTGAGGTGATCTTTTTTTTTTATTTAAAGATTGGCACCTGAGCTAACAACTGTTGCCAATCTTCTTTTTTCATTTTTTTTCCTTTTTCCTCCTTCTCCTCAAATCCCCCCAGTATACAGTTGTATATTTTAGTTGTGGGTCCTTCTGGTTGTGCTATGTGGGATGCCACCTCCTTGGCATGGCCTGATGAGTGGTGCCATGTCTGCACCCAGGATCTGAACCGGCGAAACCCCAGGCCACCGAAGCAGAGCACGTGAACTTACCCACTAGGCCACGGGGCCGGCCCCTGCGAGGTGATATCTTGTTATGGTTTGGATTTGCATTTCTTTAGTGATTAGTGATGTTGAGTGTCTTTTCATGTGCTTATTGGCCATTCGTTTATATCTTCTTTGGAGAAATGTCTATTTTAGTCCTTTGCCTACTTTTTAATCAGGTGATTTCTTTTGTTGTTGTTGAGTTGTGGAAGTTCTTCATATGTTCTGGATATTAACCCCTTATCAGATATACGATTTGCAAATTTCTTCTCCTGTGGGTTGCTTTTCACCTTGTTGATAGTGTCCTTTTATGCAGAGAAGTTTTTTTTTTTTTTTTTTTTTTTTTTTGCTGAGGAAGATTACCCTTGGGCTAACATCTGTTGCCAATCTTCTGTTTTTGTTTTGCTTGAGGAAGATTCACCCTGAGCTAACATCTGGGCCAGTCTTCCTCCACTTCATATGTGGGTTGCTGCCACAGCATGGTTGATGAGAAATGTGGGTCTATGCCTAGGATCCAAACCTGAGAACCCAGGCTGCTGAAGTAGAGCGGGCCTAACTTCACCACCACACCACAGGGCCAGTCCCAGAAGTTTTTAATTTTGATGAAGTCTAGTTATTTTTTTCTTTTCTTTTGTTGCCTTGCTTCTGCTCATGCCATGCTGGGGAGAGGATGGGCAAGGGTGAGTAAAACGCCATGACATTTTCTACCTTTGTGAATGTGACCTTTTCTTGATTGAGTGTTTGGTTGGTTGGTGTAGATCTCTCTGCTTTCCAGAGCTCTTATAAAGTTATTTTAGTCAGTCTGTAGTCTACTTAATGTTTCTGCGGGAGAACGAGGCCTGGACCTCCCTATTCTGCTACATTGTTGATGTGCATTATTATTTACAGTGAGATTTTCTATCACTTGTGAGACAGTGTTAAGCATGTAAATACATGCACCAAAATCTCAAAATGTGAGTCCATTTATTTAGTACTTCTAATTTTTAATAGTTCGATCATAACCAATACTACAACTACTAAGATAATGCCACAAAGCAGAAGGGTGATTAATCAGGTAGAGTGTCAAACCTGCTCTAATCATTAACGAATCCGTTACTTTTGGTGGCAACTTCATAGAAAGATCAACATAAAATTTTATTAATGCTTCAGATCAACTCTGGAAACCCTGGAGCCAATGTCCACCCTATTTAAATACAGTCCTCTTTATAAAGCTGTCACATACTATTTATCGTATTCTCCAGAATCAAGCAGAATGTCTGTTATAACCTTGGTGTGATCATGTTGGTGACTCTCACAAGTTAGTCAAAGTGACCATTTGTGGCTAGAATATGGGAGCAAAATAAGTGTCAGAATTATCATTATTCATTTTTGGTAACCGAGTTACGATACCTGAGTAGAGTGTATAGTTGAGGAAATAATGTTCTGTATGTATTTAAGTAATACAAAATAGCAGTTGTCGCTATGAGTCATAACAGGATGATGCGCTGGAAAATAGTCTTCAGAAGAATCTCAGACTGTTGGCCGAATAAGAACAAGGTCATTAGTTCCAATCCTGTGTGGGCCAGACAGGTGTGCTCTCTTCTCCTGACATCAGCCCAGGTAACACACTAAAGCAAGCAGCTCAGTGCCCGGCGCAAGTAAGTGCTCAGCAAATGCTGGCCATTGTTTTTTTCTCATCATCTCAATTATATTCAATAAACATTTATTTATAAATAAATAGGAAAGGCTTATTCTACATAATGCACTATTTTATGCACTTCCCTACTGGTCACAGGAGAACTGAGTTAAGAATTGGGATGGAACACAACTTCACAGTCAATGCTGGAAACCAACTCAAAGTCTAAGTAATAATAGTGGCAGAGTCCTCTTGATACATAAGTTATAAAAAGCATAATTGAAGCAGTAATAATAGAAATTACAGTCAAAATCTTTGATGCCCTGTTCAGGCTTTTATTGATAAGTATTTGTAATAAAAGTTAGTCTGATTTTTATTTAATATATGTGTACACGGCTTACCTATTAGACTTTGCTCGTTCTTTTTGTTAGCTTAAACCCACGGTTTCTATATTATTTGGCAGAAGGTCATCTACCTGAAAGTTACTTGATACAATAGGGAAATAAAAGTTTACCAAATTCTCCTAAATTTGTCTTCTTGAAAATACAGAGTAACTGACCAACAAGCTTCCCTTTCAGCACTACTCTGAATTTAGCACAGGCTTTGTCCTTATAGCACAGGCTTTGAAAATTAGCACAGATCGTGTCAGATGACACAGTCAAACATCTGGGTGTTTATAATAAACGATTAAACGGCTTAAGAAATCGCTGAGAGAAAGTCTTCAGATTAAAAGACCAGTGTTACAGCTCCTGGTACCCACAAGCGGCTAGCTGTTCTTGACTTTCTCCAGCTTTCCATTGTTCAAGAATTGCTTAAGCATAAAATATACTGAGCTCCAAAATATGATGTGTATTCCATTAATATTTTGGCAAAGTCCTTTCCAGCGGTACTTTGATCAGAATTGAAAAGACAAAAGTTGAAGGAGAAGCAGTGTTAGTCTCTTACAGACCACACAGAAATACACATCTCAAAGAAAAATTTCTTCACCATTAAAATTTACATTTTGAGGTGGTGTACTGTCCTGCACACATTATGAGATCATTAGCATTTTAGCACTGGGATTGCAAGAGAAGTGCCTGGAAAATTTTTCTTTACCTAGATACTATGTGTTAAAAATTTTCTTGTAGGGAATGTTTCTTTAATTTGCTTCCTTTCTGGAGGAACTTAATCCTTGGGCATCTATCTGTGTGTTCCAGAAAAGCATTAAGTAGACTATATGTCATAAGACATTTTGGAATAAAGCAAGGCATAAAGAAATCTTGAGCCTTTCTCTCAACTAATTATCTGCGAATATAACTTTTCAAGAACCTAAAGGAAATTCCCCGCACTGGCCTTGAAGTTTATTTTCAGCCAAGTATAGAAAAAACTTGAATAGGGGAATTAGAAAAATGTGTTTAAGCCATAGGATTCGAAATGATGATTAATCAACACATGAAGAAAGCTGGTTCAGGTAAACAAGCAGCAAAGTGAAATCTACGGCAGAGCCCCTCAAAGTGCGGTCTGTGCACCTGTTACCTGCCTGAGACAAGTATGGAGTCTGAGGAACTTCGATGCTACCCCACTCTTTTATTGTATTGTACAAGAGGGTTAGTCCACAGTGCATTGGAAATTAAACTATATAAAAAACACACACCAACTAGTCCTTCACTGTGGCAATTTGAGGACCATGGATCTATAGTAACTAAATTCAGCGTCGAATTCTTACACTGAGTTTCCATTTTAAAGAATACCCAAAAAACAAGAAGTTTATGCTGCTCTCTTAGTATCTTTGCTTTATAAGGACAATTTTAACACTAGTGATGAGACTGACTTTTTTTGGGGTGCAATGATATTCTAAAGCAGGAAAAAATAAATTGCAGAGATAATCTCTGAAGGGTTTCATTCATTAAAGCCATAAGCACTTGCTCTGCGTTGGACCTGTGTGTTCACCATGAGGTTACTCAGATAAAAGGAGGGGACTCTGCCCTCTGGAAAACTGACATTTAATGAGAAACAACATGTCCAGCTACTCTTGAACTACACATTGAAAGTAACTATGATTACAGAGGCGAATATATTTTATATATATCAAGTGAGGCAGTCAGAGCTGGCTCTGCAGCAACACTAAGGAGTGTTGTGAAAACTAACGCTTAAATCCAGGAATGACCCAAGGCTTAGTGTGTGTTGCACCGGCAATAAATAGATCATATTTATTCTTCAAGAAACACTGCTTTTTTCCATCAAGGAATTCTGGAATGTCAGCGCACTGGGTGGGACTGCCTCTGGTTAAAGTTTCTCACTTATAAACTCAGCTGGAGACCCAGCTTCAAGAGCAAAGTAAAAAACCTAATAGTCTAAGTAATGCAGGGAAAAATAATCCCTTACACAGGTGGAATTGTCATGAAGCCATCACCAAGCAGATGGCTGAGGTGACAAAAATTCTGTGTTACTAAAAGCTAAAGCCATGCTAATAGCTGTCTGATACCCTGACCTACTCAGACAGAAGCAGAGAACAAACAACCCAAATGGATAAGTAGAACTGTTTTTTTAATGGTATTTACTTACATACTTGACATTCTTTTTAGCCCTATTTTTAAAGCTCAAAACCAGGGTGCAGCAAATATGTGAGAATACAGTAGGGGCTGTCTCCCTTGCTCTCCCTTTCTGCCTGCTTAGCCCTCAGAGCATGGGCTGGTCAGTGACCCTCATCCTTCTTCCAGGCCAGGGTCCTGCAAAGCTGAGGGGCCATTCACTCTTGCCCTGTAAACTCTGACAGACAGGAGAGTATGAACTGTAGCTCCCGCACTACTCTTGACGGATCCAGTTGGAGAGGCTCTGCTGCCAAATGGAAGAACACAAACACTGCTTCTACAAGCAGGGCGTCGGTCAGCGCTCGTGGTGCTGAATCCAGCATGCAGAGCACGTTTTCCGTACCAGGCCCTGTGCTCCATGTTGAGGACACACACACACTCTAAGGCAGCTCTTGTCCCCTAAGAGTCAAAGTCCTTCTCCTCATAGGTCACATTTTAGTTGGAGGAATAGACACAATAAACAAATTAACATATTTCAGATCATGGTAATAAGTGCATTGAATAAAATAATGCTGAAAGACATAATCCCTAACAAATAGATATTCATGACTGAGAAGAAATGCTCTAAGAAAATATGCAACCATTTTTAATCCCCAAACTTCCATACTTCTCTGAACCCAGGCCTCCTCTGGCATGAGAGTTAAGGCAGATAATTACTTAATTCCTTTCCAAGTCAAAAATTCTATGACGCTAGGCCTTAAAAAGAACATTTTCTACTGAACTCAATCAATCCCATTAAATAGTTCAATAGTTTTAACTTCAAAATAAGCGAATACTATCAAAATTTCAGTAAGGCAGAAATACCATAAGGAGAGATAAAAAACAATTATGTGCAGCATACAAATTCTTATAAAATCAAAAGAAACACGAACACTCATTAAAAAATAAGAAACGCGAATTTCTAATGCAATTATAAAAAAATTTATTAGATTCTTTTGCATGCACTAGATTCTCAGTTCCCAATACAATCTGACACATAATAGATGCTCAATAAATATTTGTTGAACAAATGAATTCAGTCTAACCAAAATCAAGGAGCCAGTTAAAACATTCAGATCTTTTTTGTTTTTTTTTTGAGGAAGATTAGCCCTGAGCTAACTACTGCCAATCTCCTCTTTTTGCTGAGGAAGACTGGCCCTGAGCTAACATCCATGCCCATCTACCTCTACTTTATATGTAGGATGCCTACCACAGCATGGCTTTGCCAAAAGGTGCCATGTCCGCACCCGGGATCTGAACCAGTGAACCCCCGGCTGCCAAGAAACGGAACGTGCGCACTTACCCGCTGCGCCACCAGGCCGGCCCCCAAAACATTCAGATCTTAAACGGTGTGCAAGGTTTAAAATAATGATATTACCTACTTGTGGAAAAGACATAATGACTGTGGAAATCTGTATTACCTTCCCAGAAGGCAGTTAAAGTGCCTACGTTTTTGCCTAACAAAAGGTCCAAGTCCATTTCAGTATCTGGTAATTTATCCAAAGAAATAATTAGACAGGTGCCCAACAATATATGTAAAAAAACCAGGGTGTAACAAATGTGTGAGAATACCACAGGGGTTCTTATTGTGTGTATAAGAGTGAAAAACAGGAAACAGCTCTAGATAACCAACAACAGGGAACTGGTTAAAAGAGATGGAGTCTATCAGTTCAACTGAATACTATGTAGCCACTAAAATGATATAAATGTATACGTGTCAACAAGGAAACACTATCATAATTATTATTAAGGTATAAAAGGAAGTTACACATAAACTCAGCAATTCCATTCCTAGGTACACACCCAAGAGAAATGAAAACATGTCCACATAAAAACTTGTCCACATACATTCATAGCGCCATTATTATTAATAGCCAAATGTCCCTTGACTGATGAAAAGAAACAAAATACGGTGTATCAATACAATGGAATATTATTCAGCCATAACAAGAATGATGTACTGATACATGCTACAACTTGGATAAACCTTAAAAACATTTTGCTAAGTGAAAGAAGCCAGTCACAGAAGACCACATATTCTATGATTCCATTTACATAAGATGTCCAGAATAGGCAAAGCCAGAGATAGAAAGTAGACTGATGGTTGCCTAGAGCTGGGTGGAGTGTGGGTTACAGGGAGTGACTGCTAATGAGTGTAGGTTTCTTTTTGGGATAATGAAAATGTTCTGGAATCAGACAGTGGTGATAGTTGCACAACTCTGAGAATATATTAACAACCATTAAATTGTACATTTTAAAAGGATGACTTTTCCCAGTGCTATTTTTTACAGAAATAGAAAAATCCATCCTGACATTCATATGGAATCTCAGGGACCCCAAGTAGCCAAAACAGTCTTGAAAAAGAAGAACAAAGTTGGAGGTCTCACACTTCCTACTACAAAGCTACAGAAATTGAAACAGTGTAGTACTGGCAAAAAGACAATGCAATAGAACAGAGCCCTTAAATAAACTTTTATATTTATGGTCAAATGATCGACAAGAATGCCAAAACCATTCAAAGGGGAAAGGACAGTCTTTTCAACAAATGGTGTTGTGAAAACTGGATATCCTCATGCAAATGAATAAAGTTGGACCCTTATATCATATACAAAAATTAAAATGGATTAAACACCTAAATGTAAGATCCAAAACTATAAAAATCCTAGAAGAAGACACAGGGAAAAAGCTTCATGACCTTGGATTTGGCAATGATTTCTTAGTATTACACCAAAATCACAGGCAACAAAACCCAAAACAGACAAATGGGACTCTATCAAACTTGAAAACTTCTGTGCATCAAAGGACACTATCAAGAGAGCAAAAAGGTGACCCGTGGAATGGGAGAAAATATTTGCAAATCCTATATCTGATAAGGGGTTAATATCCAGAATATATAAAGGACTCCCATGACTCAACAACAAAACAATTAAATAACCTGATTAAAAAATGGGCAAAGGACTTACTTAAATAGACATTTCTCCAAAGATGATATACAAATGACCAATAAGCACAGGAAAAGATGTTCAACATCACTAATCACTAGAGTAATGCCAATCAAAACCATAATGAGATATCACCTCACACTATTAGAATGGCAACTAGCAAAAGAACAGAAATTAACAAGTGTAGGCAAGGATGTGGAGAAATCGGAACACCTGTGCACTGTTGGTAGGAGTGCAAAATGGTACAACCACTGTGGAGAAGACCATGGAGGTTCCTTAACAAATTGAAAATAGAACTACCATATGATCTAGCCATCCCAACTCTGGGTATATGCCCCAAAGACTTGAAAGCAGGGTCTCGAAAAGTTCGTTCCACACCCATGTACACAGCACCATTCTTCACAACCGCCAGGAGATGGAAACAACCCAAACATCCCCTGATGAATGGATAAACAAAATGTGGTCTATCCATACAATGGAATATTATTTAGCCTTAAAAATGAAGGAGATCTTGTCACATGCTACAACATGGATAAAGCTTGAGGACATTATGTGAAGTAGAATAAGCAAGTCACAAAAACAATACTGTATGAGGCCACTTATACGAGAGAGAAATACTCAGTCACAGAGACAGAAATGGAATGGTGGTTGCCAGGACCTGGGGGAGGGAGGAATGGGGACTTGTTTAACGGGTATAGTTTCAGTTTTGCAAAATGAAAAAGTTCTGGAGAGTGGTGCACGACAATGTGAGTATACTTAACACTGTTGAAGTGTATGCTTTAACATGGTTAAAATGATAAAACCAAAGGGTGGATTTTATGGTATGTGAATTACAACTCAAAAAAAAGGTTATGAGCCAGCGCTGAGGGCCTAGTGGTTAAAGTTCAGCGCTCAAAAAAAAAAGTTATCTGAAAAATTTTAAAATGTGAGTTACAAAAACATTTGTGAAATGAAAATGTGTATATAGAACAGAAATAAAATGTAAGAATCTATTGAAAAATGTTAACAGTGGTTGGATTATAGGTGAAAATCCCTATTTTTTAGCACTTTCAGACTTTTCTTCTGGTGAAAATGTATTACCTTGATATATAGAAAACAAAAGCACTTTCTCTATTTAGAGGTAAAAACAAGGGAGGTGATACCTGGGCTGGAGTGTTTGTAGTCACAGGAGATGGCGATTCCCTAACTTTTGGCTCACTTGGGGATGCGGCTGACCCCTGAGACTCCTGGCTGGCTGGCTGGTCCGGAGACAGAGCATCACTGCTGTCTTCGTCAAATGAGAAATCGCCCTGAGTTTGGGGGTAGTCCTCCTTCCCGACGCCTAAAGAAAGAAATGATTCTTAACTTATCTTGGCCTTGGAACACCAAGCTTAAAATGAATAAGGAGGAGAAACATTGTTTATTCTAAGAACTTAAGAAGCTGGTTAAAAAAAACTGAACATAATGTACTTCCCAGTGGAAGAACACACCACTACCTATGATGAATACTGGTGAAAAAAAAAAATCAAACCTGAATCAGATCAAGCCTTTGGTTCCAACTACTAGTTAGAGGAAGTACAGGAGACAAGAGTGTTTTTAATGACACCTGGGGATACAAATGCAACCAGTAAAATCCACAGTGTGGAAATGCTAGAGGACAAAACAAGCCTGTTCATCAAGAAGAGAGGAGGAAGAAAACCCACCCAAGAGATTACTAAGACTTTAAGAGATACAGCGGCCAAAGGCAATGTTTGGACCTTGTCTGGATTCTGATTTGGAATCTAGCTGTTAAAAACATTATGAGGCAATGGGGAAAATGGGGCTAAGACTGGGCATCTGTTGGTAAGTCCCACTGCAAGGAGCGGCCCAGCGAGACGGACAGCTTACCTTTTGGGGCCCATCTCTTTGGGATTGAATGGAATCACAGTTGACTGTACTACTTAGAATTATTAACTGCAAATCATCTAAGATTTAAGTTCATACTAACGCAAAATATGAAGTCCCCCATGAATAATGGAAACTATGATAGTTTTTAAAGTAGGATATTAACTTTTCAAAACTGCTTGCTGAATAAGTGGCATTATTCTGGAAAAAAATTTTTTCTGCTAAAGCTTATGGGGGGAAAAAAAAGGGAAACATTAGGAACTAAGCATGATAAAACTGGGATAAAATGGACAGATGCCACCATTCTTAATGAATAGATCTATACTCATCTGCTAGTCACCTTGCTGAACTAACATTGAACAAGCTACTTTTCTTTATCTTTCCTAGAACAGAACTAAAATAAAGAAAAGTTTATAAAATATTAAACAAAACAACAGAAACTAAACAGTATACTACATTAAATTTAACTTAGAAAACATGATAACAAAACCAGAGCTTAAAGACTTAACTCAGAGGTAACAAGAGGAATTTGTGTTAATTTGGTAAGAGATGCTAGTCCTACAATACATAATATGATAATAATAATAGGAATCAGTGCAAGTGTTAATCAATTTCTAATTCACCCAGAAAACAATACTCATGATTGGTGCTGGCCTTTTAAAATTTGTTTTATCTAAAACTTCCAAGTTTTTCCTTTTCCCAGAAAATAGCAAATTTTTAGAGACTTGCCTATAATTGCTTCCTTAACACTGGAGTCTACAGGAAGGATGTTTTTCTCTACCAGCTCCATAGGACCGGGTCGTTGAGCAATCTTTTCGTTCAGATCATCAGCTAGTCGAGCTCTTTTCAACTTCATCTGAGTAGCCTGCAGGGACGGCTCTGCAAACGTTTCTAAAAGAGGAAACACAGTTTTAACCATGACTTGAATTACTATCTCTATTCATTAACGTTATTTCAGGCCAACTAATTTAATTGAAACTGGTTTAAACATATTTAGGTGTTCTCAATATATTTATGGAAAGAAAAAATGACTGTTTATGAGTGCTCCAGTATGCATTTTACCTTTTTAGTTCTGGATATCCAGCTTTATATTGTCTATACAATATGGATGCCCTCAGACTCAAATTAACATGAACTCAAGCCAAAAATGGGGTACTACTATTGCTCCTTTATGGTAGAAGGGTCAAATTCACGTTTATTAGGTATGGGGATACAGAGGATTCACAAGACAGATGTGGTCCATGGCTCAACAAGTTTACAGTTTTAGATGTAGCTTCATTGGAAAATCAGTTCCTAGAGTAGAGACACTGCATCTTAGGATATAAGATTCTCTGGAGTCAATGGGAAAAGCTAGAAATCATATGCTTGGATTGACCCCAGTGTGTCTCAGAGTCGATCATCATAATTAAGAATTTGGGTTTATCTCTGAATATATAACCTTGTGTCTATTAGGAACATTCAGCTACATGGTAATTAATGGTCTACAGAAACATCAACTCATTTACTTACACATACATAAAGCTGTACAACAGATGTGAATCTACTATAAATCATAACTCATTCATTTGCTTAATTCTGTCAATTACTTGTATTTCTGGTAACTCTCATTAACATTTTATTCCATTATTCTAATCATGTTTATCAATGATTAAAAATAACGATGAGGTGTTAAACCCAAATTTCTGAGTTGAAAGTTGCTTGTCTCTTTAATTATATAGTAGGTCTTTTAATGAAATTCCCCATAAGTAATCTCAGGACTAACTGATGTTTTCCATTCTCTAGGTAAATGTTCTGGCTGAAGCCCAAAGTTCACGGGAAGCCTAGGACTGATACACTAATCTCCAGCACATCTGAGCACTTCTCTTTCCACTTGTTGAGTTATATACTTACCAAAAGTCAACCTTGATTGTCCACAGAATAGTTCATATCTATTGTGACTGCTATTGTCAGTACATAATTTAGCTAAATATTATGTGAAAATGATAAATCTCAAAAATAAAATTATTATTTCTTGGAAACCTAGGTTAAATGCTTTGGAAGACTAGATAAAGGTGAGTCATTAAAAAAAAATCACTGACAAATTAGTTAGGGCAATTAACAACTATAAAAGATTTGGGGAAAAACTTTCCCAGAGGGAAGGCCCCAGCCCTAGGTCCGAATATTGGCAAATAAATGCACATTTCTCTATGTTAAAATAACATATGTGCCCATCTCATTTTTAGAATTTTCCTGTGTAACCAACTGTGGCCCCAATCTTATTAGAGAAGATATTTATAACCCTATAGGAAGATGACAGGTGGGGAGAATTAGATCATCCAAATCACTCTTAGGTTGATTTTTTCTTTCTTTTGAGGAAGATTAGCCCTGAGCTAACATCCGCTGCCAATCCTCCTCTTTTTTGTTAAGGAAGCTTGGCTCTGAGCCAACATCTGTGCCCATCTTCCTCTGTTTTGTATGTGGGACACCTGCCACAGCATGGCTTGATAACTGGTGCGTAGATCTATGCCTGGGATCCGAACTGGTGAATTCTGGGTTGCCGAAGCGGAGCTCACACTTAACCACTATGCCATGGGGCCGACCCAAGGTTGATGTTTAAATGCTTTTGTTAAGGTCTAGGTAAAACAGTCTCCTGCCTTTCTCCTCTCTCCCATTAAGACCATCCAAGTGCTATCAGGAATATGTTTGGGGAGAAAATATTCCAAAAGCAAATAATCAGAGGCTGGCATTTTGGTATGTTTCTATTCCTAGTCTTATTACCTTCTCATTTCCATGAGGCTGAGGCTGGAGTTTAGCCGCTGAACTTCAGAAAATAATTTAGACTTTCGTCTGCCAAACATCCAATCCAATCAAAATTGGGATAATGTTAAAATAAGTTGGGGGGTGGTTTTAAGGTATTTTTAAAAATTATAGATGACACATTCTTTCTTACTTCAAAAATCCCAACTTGAGAATAGATGTCACCTGTGGTTCATTCATATACACGATTAGGTTTTTAAATGTTGGGTAGTCTTTTTTTAAAAAAAAGCAAACACGAGGGGCCAGCCCGGTGGCGCAGCGGTTGGGTTCACACGTTCCGCTTCTCGGCGGCCCGGGGTTCGCTGGTTCGGATCCCGGGTGCGGACATGGCACTGCTTGGCAGCCATGCTGTGGTGGGCGTCCCACGCGTAAACTAGAGGAGGATGGGCACGGATGTTAGCTCAGGGCCGGGCTTTCTCGGCAAGAAGAGGAGGACTGGCAGTAGTTAGCTGAGGGCTGATCTTCCTCCAGAAAAACAAAAAAAAAACAAAACAAAAAAACAAACAAAAAAAGCAAACACGATTTCTTTGATAGTTAAATGTATTTGCCTCAGTTTTAATTTCATTAATAAATCCTGTTACAGTTAGAAGGCAAGTTGAAACAGACAGCATTTTTCCTGCAAAAATGTCCCTTATAGGTCAAGATACTTTCAGGCACAGAAGGAGCCATTTACCCAGTTACTTACCAGAAAACTTGCTTCTTTGAAGATCGCTTATCCCTGACAGCGGGTAGTTTCTCCTACCCTACCACTGGAATTCTGGAAAAGCTTTCTTAGTCCAGTGGACTTCTCAGAACACAACCCAAAGTACAGAAAGGCATATACCTCTCAGCACCTGCCCTAGATATGAAGACAGTCACATAATCATAGATTCTTTGGATTAGAAGAGGCCCTAGCTGGGGTTGGGGGACCAACCTGGCACTTGGCGCGTCTTCACAGTGTCCTAGCGTGGTGTCAGCGTGTGCTTCTTCCCTATCACAGCAGCCTGTTTATTCCCCTCACAGCACTTTTCACAACGTGCAATTCATTTGTCTGCCTGTTTGTTATGCATCTGTGCCACTGGAATGTAAGCTCCATGAAGGCAGGCATCTGTCTGGCTCACTTGCTGGGCCTCTGGTGTCTAGC
Organism: Equus asinus; assembly: GCF_041296235.1. Lineage (NCBI taxonomy): Eukaryota > Metazoa > Chordata > Mammalia > Perissodactyla > Equidae > Equus > Equus asinus. Next base: position 38,116,464 of record NC_091803.1, read on the forward strand.
TTGCTGGCCAATGAATGAACACCTCTAATAGTGGCAACCATGACACTTCCTGAAGATCGTATTTTTGGACATGTCTGGGCTTTAGGATATTATTCCTTATGTTTAGCTACAATCAAGTACTTTGTAATATCAACCTAATTCTAATACGAACTCTATCATTAGGCCAGAGAGAACAAATCTAGACTTCCTTCCACCTGATAATTGTCTTTAAATGTTTGAGAAGTTTTCAGACTCTTCCTGTATCTTCTCAAGGTTTAACACACTTAAGAATATCACAGGGTCAAGCTCCTAGTCTTGCTCAATAAAGTGTAGAAGTAAAACAATGAAAGAAAATGTAACTTGTGAATTTACGGTGGAGATACCGGCTTTCAAGAATGCCCTGTCTTTAGAGAGAAAACCCCCTGGCCTGAGCCATGTGTCTCACCAAAGATGGAATGGAACTGTCTCTACCCATTTCATAAGTGAAGAGGCTACATCACTGAGAAAATTTGGTGGGTCGAGTGGAGGGTGTTTATGATAATAGTCAGATCAAGGTGGCTTGTTGCGAGTAAGTTTCAACAAAGGGAAAATGTTAGGTGTGGGCATTGCACCAGGCAGACATTGGGTCCGAGTAGCTGAAAATTTAGGGTTAGACTTGTGGCTGTGGTACCCATATTACTTCATGAGCACGCACATGTCCCTCACTGATGCAGGAATCCTCAGGACCAAAAATGTTTTTCCAGAACAGTATGGTAGAGACACTTATAGCACCAACTGGTGGGGAAGAGTCAGTCCATCAACTGGTTATTTGGGGAATCAAACCTTCCCCATGTATCTAACATAATAGCTTTGGGTCTTCATGTTGCTATCCGATTGGGAGCATGTCAGCCTGTGGGGTAAAAAGTTATTAAAATGGGAATAAACATAAATGGTGGAATTCTCACTTCTTTTCTTGACAAAATGCAGCAAAATAAGCAGAAATAAAACCTTTACCTTCTAAAATGTGCATCCTGACAAGTTCAGAACGGTCTGGTCGGCTCCGAATCTTGTGTTTCAAAAAGTTTTCAGTCTTGAAAAAAAAAATAAAGAGAAAGTCTTACCATAAATTGTTTATGACTTTCTGTGGTTTTACAGTTTTTCCTCAAGGTACTCCATTTAAAGAAACTGTATACCCTTTCTGTCATGATTTTGAGAGGAAGAAAAGAGTAGAAATTAGTACTATGAGAAACTATCATCCAATATATGATTTAAATTACAGCATTCAAAATCATACAAGGACTTGAAGTGTAGCCAGTATAAAGTAAGCGCGTTATAGACTTTTATTTTAAAACTTGAAAAACACAAAGGCTCATAATTTTGAGCATGATTTTTGAACAGGTGTAGGATTTTGATCATTTGAATATCTAAAATCAATAAAATCTACACTTCAGGTCAAGCAAAAATCCACCTAGATAACAAATTTTCTAAAAATCCTAATCTATTTTCTTTGATGAGTTCATATCCTTGATCATATTTTCTTTTCAGAACTGCACTCAACTCTAAACAAAAGGGCTTTAAGATGGGTTTTAGATTTTATAAGACTCTAAGAGAGTGCATCCTGGGAAAATTCTTAAAGAATTTTTGGAACATGCTTATTTTCATATTGCATGATAGAAGTTTTCCCCTAAAACAAAAATAACAAATGTGCATAACTGTATTTTTTAAAGAAAAATAATAAACATCAATTTAATGCGAAAATAGAGTCATTTCCAAGAATAAAGCAAAGTTGAATGAGGCAATATTCTTTCATTCAGCCAAATTCTCCTACCTCTACTCCAATGTACAAGAACATAGACCCAGTAGGGAAACCAACTAAGGATCTGGTGTCAGTACATCACTCGGGCTGTCTGTCTGCAGGGGTAACAAATGGCAGAATTACTCCATAATTACTCTAAAAACTGTTATGCCCTGAAAGCGAGAAAGTGAAGTGTGATTTGTCCTGTCCTTTATGTACAAAACTAGTTACTGGTTTGTGTGTGTGTGTGTGTGTGTGTGTGTGTGTGTGTGTGTATGAGGAAGATTGACCCTGAGCTAACATCTGTTGCCAATCTTCCTCTTTTTGCTTGAGGAAGATTGTCCCTGAACTAACATCTGTGCCAGTCTTCCTCTCTTTTATGTAGGATGCTGCCACAGTGTGCTTGACGAGTGGTGCTAGGTCTGTGCCCAGGATCCAAACCTGTGAACCCCAGGCCACTGAAACGGAGCACGCGAACTTAACCACTATGTCACTGGGCCAGGCCCTAGTTATTGGTTTTAAAAAAACAAATTTGAATGGCACGTATTTTTTGCAAACCTCCGAGATAAAACTACCACAGAATATATTACTCTATACGCCATGTATCCTGAAAATACACTACATTATCTCTACTGACATATTTAGGAGTAACATTGCTACTTGTCTACAGTTACTATAAAATAAAAGAGAGAAGAACATTTTAAACTGAAATTTCTTACTCTGGCTCGTTCCAAGCTTTTTATCTGCTCATGGAATGCCGCTGGGCTCTTCAAAGCTGTGAGAAGAAAAATTGTTTCCGTGGTATAAATAGAGGAGTTAACAGTTCAGTCAAATGTTACAGTATGTCATGTGGATGTTTCCTCTCAATCTTAGTAAGTTTGCATCTACAGTTCCATTTATTTACTAGTTCCTTTAAGAGACCTGCAAAATTTGAAACCTTAAATATTTCAGAATTAAAATTATGTATTTCACACAAAAAACAAGTGAACGTTTAAAACAGAAGTGTATACATAATGACAGTGCAAATATCGGTCAGACTAGTTCCAACCCATAGCTGGAGCAAATTACCATTACCATGGGAACTGTTCTTAATGGCCATACAGGCTACTGGAAAAAGCCCAAATGTCCTGGGGACATTCTCCTTGGAGTGCTCTAACCTTGAATATGAGGACACTCTGCACTCCGTGTCTAACAGATCTGAGTTACCATTTACTGAGAACCCACAATGGGCTTAGCCCTGTGCTCTGTGGTCAATCATGGCTATATTGTTGTTGATCATCACAACAACCTTGAAAGGTAAGTATAGCCCAAGGACAGATGAAAGACTCAAAGAGGTTAAATGAGTTCTTGAAGTCAGATAGCTAGATGGTGGTCAAAGTGGGGTTTAAATCTAGAATTCTGAATTTGAAAGGTGCATGCTCTTTCTACCATACCACAATGCAACTCACTCTAAAGACACATAGTGACTCTTTCATATGTTAACTGTTAGTATATTAAGTATTCCAGAATCCCAGAGTGAGTGTAAGCAGTGTTTCCTAAAACATCATCTACTACAGTATTGCTATCAGTTATCTTTGCAAGATCTTTTGTGTGTATTTCCCCACCCTCTGATAACACTCTGCATCTATGATAGCTATGGGCAGTCAGATGGTGTGGATAGGGCTGTCACCTCCCAGATTCCGCCAATCAGCTCTGGGTAGCATGATTTTTCAGCTCTGGTTCTTGAAGCTCTGCAGACTCCCAGGAGCCCAGCCCAAACAGGTTTGGCTAAGGACCAGCTCTCAAAAGCAGACTAGAGCTAGCTTAGCACTGGTATCTTAAACATCATAATTTGATCCTGTTTGATTGATTGGTTCATAGTAAGGAATGTAGTGGTGGTGAAATCTGGCAGATTATCAAACCAGCTTTTGACTCTATCTTACAATGCTAGATTTAAAATATTTAGATAATTAATAGCAGTCCAGGAAAAAAAACCTTAATTGGGAAAAATATCTACTGCAGAGAAAAATCGTCCCTTATCATAAATCAAAAAAAATGTATCAATGATTCAGAAGACTGGGAAGCATAAATGCATTTTGTAATATCCTTCTAGTTTTTTAAAGCCGAATAAGTTACTCTTAGAGAAATCAATTTTTAGACAAAAATCCATATAAATATGCCTAACAGCTTGCAAAAAATAACTACTCTTCCTCTCTAAAATATAAAATCACCTCCAACCTTGTGATTAAAGTAAAGAAGACAACTTGGACAAATATTGTAAAATCAATCAACTCTCAAAAATGAAGTCTAGAAGTACTTGGGAAATATCTGTCCTTGGGCAAGAAAGATTTTATTAATTATAAATACAATGTTTATTGGTCCTGTAACTGAGATACACTTATTATATGGATCATACTAGAGCATTGAAGAGAATTAATTTGAATTAAATAAATTAAAGGAGAACAAGCTTTTGAATTAATTTCATTATGTTGCTTTCACAAGTCTAAGTCACATTGGATCCATAATGTAGAATGATCACTTCAATTATTTCAAAACTAAAGCAAATATTGAAGTTTGAAGTAAGGACTGATGTTACCTCATTACAGAATTTTAAAGGTGTTCTTTGTATAATATAAAATTCAAGTCCATCTTTTAAGCTGCATCTGGTTTTCAAAATGTATTTTAAATGATTCTCTTAGGTTGGCAATGCTGATGCCCAGTTTTTCCTTATAAACTCAGGTGGTAGTTATATATTGATTCAGTGAACAGAACTGAAAGTAGAGTGAGATATAGCTTCTTCCTGGACATGCCCATTTTGTTACATCACATTAGAGATGACAAGGACACAAATCTTACGTGGCATGATGCCCTGGTCCACTAGTTGTTCTCTCGTCCTCCTTTGTTGCAGCCTCAGCTGGAGCACTGTGAAAAGGAAATAATCACCATTGGAGTCTATTGGCAACTGTCGGATCCAACTTATGAAGTTCCAGAGGTAATACACCTAAGTTTTATTAAACATCTTCTATTTCATAATTGAATAAGGATACTACCTGGCACCAACTTGTAAAAAGAAAATCAATTTGTGATTTCTGCCTGTTTGATGAACTCTGAAGTTCTCTCAGCATATTTTTTTAATCTTAATTTGATGAACAAAGCTAAGTATTTGTTGTTTAAACACAATCACATAGTACTCAGCAAATAAAAATAGTTGGCTTATACATTAAGACTTGTTAATAAAAAAGTCTTATTTGTAGAAATGAAAATATGAGATTTTTTGACATGCCTTAGTTTTTTCTTTTAAACAAGTTAATAGCAAAAATTTATTTTAAGGAAAGACTGACTTATTTGGAGGGACTTACTCCATCTGGAACAAATTTTAAACAGCTTTAATGAAGGCTAACTGCATAATAAAAATTAGTCCTATGAGATATTACTAACGACCCAAAGGAAAATTTCTAAATTAAGAGCTTAAAGTTTAATAATCTTTGCACAAACACCGTACCTTATTCTACAAATTCTAAGAAAGTCACAAATCAACTTATACCTTATCATTTTAATAAAAAAGAGTAAATAAATAAATCATTAGAACTGGTAGAGAATGAGGTATATGTCACAAAATGTGGAAATCCAGTTTGCCAAATTTAATCAAAAATAATTTTTTCCCCAGATTTCCCAAGGAGTTTCCTTTCATAGCATCTCTATATTTTTATCTGGAAAATGAGCCAATTTCAAAAAAGAGGAATATATGAAATAACTCTGAAAAATATTTTCCTTGGTTTACCTCACACTCAATTTTAAGTTTCCAGTTTGATTTTTCTTGCAAACCATGGATGAAAACCAAGTTTAGGATTATTAAGAGTCTCCTTAAGGGTTGCCAATATGCAAAAAAGAAAAATTTACCTATATGTATTTCTTAAATGGTAGGGAAGGAAGACCGAATTTTCTAGCAAGAGGGTGACGGCTGGAACAAGTGGCTGGCTTGGACGACTCTCTCAGCCAGGTTCAAATGCAACGCACATGATGGCTCCCACGTGCAATAACCCCCAGGGCCCATGGCCCTCATATCCTTTGCTTTATGCTTGCTCTTGTGCTGACTGCAGAGCAGAGCACAATCTTAGTTATACTTCAAAAAGAGTCTAGACTGTAAAATGGCTTTGAAACATATTTTCTTACTCATTGCTAGATATGAATGTCATCCTTTATTAAATAACTGATTTTTTTTTTTGCTTCTTTTGGGGGTCATAAGATCAAAAAGCCTCACTCACATCCCATTTAGAACTGAAGCAATTAACATAAGATTCTACTACACAGAGCAAAAGACAAATTTAATGAGTCAAAAAAAATATATGCACGTTTCTCACATTAAAATGTTTTGTGATACTTTGAATCAATTATGCTCTAACATAAAGATCTTTTCCCTGATAACTTACAGTTTATTGAGGATAGTATGTTCTCATTGTACTTTACCAGGAACAAAAATAACCAAGGAGATGACCTGTGGATCTGAGAGCACCCAAATGCCTGCATTTTCTAACATTCTTCTATGAATGCTAAAATTAATGCTTGTCTGAAATTAAGGTGGTCATATCTAAGAGGCAGAATCCCAAGAGAAGGAATACTGAGAGGAGAAAAGGGTCAGAACAAGCTCCAGTTCAAAGGCTGACACTGCTGGAACACGATGGTCCATGTCTGTTGGAGAACCGCTAGCAGTAGTAGTTTTCCTTTCTCCTGAGGGAGTCCTCAAAGAAAGGAGTAAAATAGAAAGGGTAATGAAAACATCAACAGCCCTCTTCTTTGGTTTAAAACAAACAAACAACAAAGCACCATACTTGTGAGACAAATGTATTGAATGCAATACATATTTTGGGCAATGGCATCTTGGAACGATGGATACATTTGCAACAACTTGATTTGCAAATCAACACTGATGACAACAGCTTGTTAGTCTTGAAGCGTCTCCTGATTGTACATTGGTCAGCTGCCCTCATGCACCTCGACAGCAGCCCTATCAGCTCTATCATCTTTGATAGAAAGCACACTTTCAGGTTGACATGCGGAGCTATCTGCTACCACGAGGGTATACAAAATGAATGCATGTCACTAATCACCGATAGTTAAAATGAAACAAAAACGAAACACGAACCGTTTGTGTTTTCCATCCAGTTTTCTACATGGCAAAACAAATGAACAATCTTACTTATGTGCTACTTCCCGAAGGTAGGAGAATAATCTTCCCAATCGATGCTCTCATCATTGCCTATATAATTTTCCCAAGAAGCAATATCATCACACTGCAAGTATTACTCATAGCAGTTGTGGCAGGCAGCCTTCCCCAGGCATGTTCATTTATTAAGAGTCTATGTATCAGGTGCCTCTCAGTGACTGCAATGCACGTATGGGATACATGGGCAAGAGCAGCAGCAGCTGTGAATGGAAGGTCTGTTTTTAAGCAAAGAACATGAATGCAAGAGGAGGCAAATAACTAGTTATGATGTTAAGACTGTTGATTACCTAGCTTGATTTAGTTTTCATCTATACCAGGTAGGTGGGCAGTACTGGACACACTATATTGAATATGAGGCACAATGCCCTTCCCGAGTCGGGTACATTGCCACTTTTGGGTCAATGTTGAAACATAATTATAGTATTTATTCATATTAAATAAAACCAGTCACTCACAAGTTGATAGAGACTCTTCTAAGAACAACTAATGGTTATAAAAAGTACCAATCAAATGGGTATAGGGTCATAATTTTGGAAAATATCAAACTTCCTTTTAGTACTTCCTACTCATCAAATTAGTAAAAGAGTTAACACAATAAATGACACCGATACCTGCACCTTACAGGCAGAATGTCCAAGGCCAGGCAGAACAAGGCTTGGATGGTGTAGACAGCTTAACTGTCCGGCACCACTGGAAAACTGGAGTTGGGCAGAATTTGGCAGTGCTTATTCAGGGCTGTGAAGGTAAGAGACCCTGAAAATAGAGGACCTGACACTAGTGATGATCAGAGAGGCATTTGTGGTTGTGGGATCAAGACCCCCCTTTCTCAAGTTTCTCTGGGACAATTATGAATTAAGCCTGGAGAACTCTTCTTCTCTTCGAAGCCTCCACACTCATGTCCGCATGGAGGGAGGGAAGGCCCAGATCACTGAATGCTACTGGGCCTGTAGCACGGTTGTAGTTCTTAAGACCAATGAATAAACTGGTATGCTGGCTGATCTCTGGAGAACCTGACATTCTCTGCATGTGTTGACAAGAGTACATTTCTGTAGCCACAAACAGAAGACTAGACACCAGTCCGGTACTGCTGTCCTGTGGCGGCAGTGGGTGTCGTGGTACAGCGACCTAAGAAGTCAGTCTCCCTGGTGCTGGCCTCATGTCTGAAAATTGAACCAAGAGCACTCTCCCTCTGGTGCCTAGTTGAGCATGATAAATGTGCTATGGGGCTGACATCATAGCTTCTATCTTATTAGTAAATTGACTAAAATTCAGTATCCTTCATTGCCATCTAACATAATACATACATAAATAATTACATACAAGAAAAGAAAATATGTAAATCTACAATAGAATTCTCAGGGAGAAAAAAGTTCAAACACTCAGTGAGTGAGGGGCTACATCTTTCAGAAAACAAAGGACACAGTAATAATAGAGGTGAGATAAAATTCATTTTACAATTGCTCACAATGAATATTTTCAAAGAATGTCTTTATTTTTGAGAAATATAGAAACAAAACAATCCAACATATGGTTCTAAGAAGTCCTTAAATTTAAAATGGTTGGGTTTAAATCTGTTTGATTTTCTCAAAAGTGGGAGGGGGAAAGATATAAAAAATATACATATATCTCATTATACAGCTAGCATTGTATTCTCTGTGCAAAAACAGTTACCACAAGTTGAAATTCTATAACAGCTCTGTATTTCCTGATGACAAAACTCACAAGAGGTATGCAAAGGACCCCCATCAACAGAAGATGAGGTTATAAAGCCATTTGCTTATCACATGTCACATCTTTCTTAACTAGCCTGAGTTCAAGGCTTTTATTTTTTATTACAAAAAAATCTTCTTACCTATTATAAGAGTGATAAATGCTCATTACACAAAATAAGGAAATATAAAAGAAGAGGAAGAAACTAAAAAAGAAAATCACCAATAATATCATCACCCAGAGGGACACACAACTACTGTTATCATATCAGTATATGTCCTCTGTCTCTTATCTAAGCATAATTTTTTATTATCTGCTTCTATATACTACCATCACACTGTACATACAATGATAAACATTCTTACTATTTCAGTAGCTACATAAGATCTTCTATTGGGTGGACATATCATAGTTTACTAAATATCCCCTATTGTTTATCACTTAGGTTGTTTCCAATTTTTGCAATTATAAATAATGCTATGGTGGAATTTTTGTGTATAAAGTTTATCACTTATTTCCAGTTATTTCCTTAATTCCTAGGAGGAATATCCCCATGTGGCACATACAAGGCATGGCCATAAAGTAAGGAGACTCATTTCTTTGAGTGCAAACCATCACCTTTGAAATTATAGTAGACATGTGGAACATGGATACAGACTACTTTATATCTGTCGCATTTAGAGAATAAGTTTAATTACTTATTGAATTTTTCCAAAGTGATGTCTTCTTATCACTGAGGGCTAACATTCATGGTTTCCTATCACATTTCAACACAGAGAAAAAATGCATATAATTTTGAAAATTCTACTTAGTGTTATTCTTTGTTACAACAGATAATAACATTGTGTCAACAGACGTATTTTGAATTTGCTTTTTTTATACAAGAAAAATAAAAATTCAATTTTAACTACCATTCCAAAAAATGAAAGGTAGTTTATCCACTGGTAAAGGCGAAATGTCATTATTATTCAGCATCACTAACAGTTTAGATATTTAAAAGTATCTTCTTTTAGTTCCTTTCCCCTGCATCTTAAATGGTTTAAAGGGCTTTTAGAATAAAATTTTAGGATTAGTTTTCAATATAAAGAACGTTAAAATACAATAAGGTCTTTCACATAATACTTATACCCCACTTCAAAATTTCCAGCTGCTTTTTGAACCAAAATATATCCATTCTCTTTTGTTTCTATAAGTAGAATGTTTGAAATGTTTCTTTAATATGATGTAATTAAAGTGTCTTTTCACTCTGAAGAAAAATAAAACACATTATGCAGCATTTTAATAACGTATAGCAGTTTAGCATGAATTGAACAAGCCAAAACAAAGCACAGTTTGGGCCCAGGGGGCTGGCAAGGGGACATCTGAGGACTGTATATTACAAAAACAACGCAGAAATGACACTTTCTGGGAAGCAGTATGGCAGGCAGCCATGGTCTTGGAAATTCTTTATAAATAGCTAGTTTCAGCGATGGGGTATGAAGGAGGGTGGGCTGAGGAGGCGAGGGGAGATGAGCGGCTGTGTGCAAGTTAGAGAGAGGAGCCAATGTATGTTATTTAATTACAGGCCACTGGACAGAATAAACTACAGAATCATGAGGGGTGAAAAAAATCCAAAAACCTGAGCAGTCAGGTGCAGGCTGGGTAAACCAGAGGCAAAAGCAAAGATGGAAAACTAAAGAAGACTCTAGAATTGACTATGTATTGACTCTGAAGTCACTAGGCAAAAAAAAAAAAAAAAAAACCCAGACCTTGGTTTCAGTTTAATTTTTTCAAACAGATGTTTGAGTAGTTAAGAGAATGAAGTGGTTGGACTTTGGCAAAAATTTACTTTTGTTTAAATAGTGTTAAATTAGTGGCCTGATCCTATAAAAAAAAGACAATTTAGCAAAGCCAACATTCTGGTGTTATCTTTTGAATTTAGACACAGGAGGGATTAAGCCGCCCAGTAACACTTAGAATCAGGAAGGCCGAGGGCCTCGTTCACTCCTGGGTTCCCGTGGTCCTCAGCAGCAGGGGAGCAGTAAGCTGCACATCTGCATTTGTTTACTCAGGTGAGGGCCAACGACATCTTCAGAGGATTTATACTGAAAGGGCAAAAGATTGATGAACTACTTTTCCTTTACTTTAAAAATAAATGTTTTAAAAGGTGGTGGTGGTTATTATTACTGCTACTACCACTATTATTACTTTAGATGCCTGGTGAAGATTACTACCTTTTTTTTCAAATATGAAAACATAAGGATTTTTTTTAAAGACTTTATTTTTTTTGAACAGTTTTAGGTTTACAACAAAATTGAGAGGGAGGTACAGAGATTTCCCATATACACTCTGCCCCCATATATGCAGAACCTACCCATTATCAACAGGATTCTTAAAAATGTAATTCCACAAAGATTCACGAATTTATAGTTCTTTGCTGTGAACGGTTTATTTTGCAGTCGAAGGGTAAGAAGTCACACCCCGAAGGGTTTCCTTCTGAGCCTGGGACTCAGAAATACACCACTATATGTACCACTAATACCTGTATTTAAAAATTCATGTTCTATAAATTTTTCTATTTATTTGTCAAAATTAAAAATGGCACATTCATATAAAAAAGGCAAGTGAAAGTCAGTCCCTTCCACCCTAGACGTCTTTCGTTCTCCACAAAGGTTACTGCTGTTAAATTTCTATGGCTCTGGAGAACGTCTCATGAATATTCTGGCAATATTAAATATAAAATATGCAAAGGAAATACATGGGTGGGATCACACTAGTCATGCAGTCTGGTAATTTATTTTAAAAAAAATAACATGAAATCCAGCTCATTCTTCTTCTTGTCTCTATTAATGGCTATATCTAACATATGGATGTATCAATTATATATACTTAAGTTTCTAGATTTTTTGCTATTATAAACAATGCTGCAATGATTATCCTCATTTCATTTTTTGGCTCCTTTGATGTTATTTGTAGGTTAAATTTCTAATAACAGAACATGCATTTAAACTCTTGATAGGGCTACTCTGCAATCCAATGGCCACACCAATCCATGTTCCCACTCACAGGAGAGTACTTTTCTGTTCATCCCTTCCCTAAAACGTACAGCATCATGTTTTAAGGTAACTTTAAATTAATTTCCTCTCACCTAAGACCACTGGCACTATCATGCCAAAATAATAGTAAAGTTTGGTATAACTAATAAGCAGTAAGGGACCAAAAGATATCAAAAGAATTAGTGAGGGTGATGGGGCGGGTTTCTGACTGAATGCAGAGATATTTACAGTGGTTGACAGAAGCTCAGGCTAAGCTTTCTCTTATAAACCACACATTTACATAGAAATTTGGTAGCATTTTTCTGATGCTTCAGGGTAGAAACTTCATTTTTTTTCTTCAACTCCAACACAGCTGAGAGATGTAATGCACAGATTTGAGATGTATTTAGAATAAAATCAAGAGTATGTGGTAAGGGACTAGATGTTGTGTTTGAAGGAGAAAAATAACAAAGATGACTCCTGAGTGTCTGGCTTAAGCACTTGGATAGACCATTTACTGAGGCAAGTTGGCCAGTAGGGAGTTCAGTCTCGGACATTTTTGAATTGGAAGTGGGGATGTCAAAGTGACAAGTGGCAATATAGCTGAAGATTTCAGAAGGTAGGTCTAGGCAGGAGATAGAAATTTGGAAGTTGTCACTTATGCAGTTCCTGAAGCCATGGAATTTGCTGAGGCAGAGAATAGAGGAAGAGCAGGCAGGAGCAGCCCAGGACTCTTCTCTTAGGAAAGCCAAGGAGTAAAGGCCCATTTATAGGTGAGAAAGGGATGAAGATCCAACAAAGGAAATCAGAGGAAGCTGCCTACGGAGGAGGAACTGGAAGACGTTGCAAAAGCTTTTCTAGAAGGAGGTCATGACCAGCTGGGTCAAATGCTGTTTTAATACACAGAGGAGCTACTTTTCGGAGTGATGGATGGAAGTCAGACTGGAGGAAGTTAAGGAGTAAAGTCGGGCAAGAGCGTGAACGACATTAATGGAAGCAATGCTTTCAAGATGTTGCCCACGAAGGGTGAGAGAGAAGGTGAAAAGCTTGAGGGGTGTGGAACTTCAAGCTGAAACATACTTGAGAAAGTTTATAACTGATGAAGAGCAAGAGAGGGGAGGGGAGGGGAGGGGAGGAAGGGGGAAGCAGAGAATGGGAATGAATGGGAATGAGAACAAATGAGAGAATAAGAGGGGGCAGGTCCCTCGAAGGGGAGGGGATTCAGAGCATACAAGGACAGCCTTTGTTAAGAGACACTTCCTCCATCACAATAGGAGGGCAAGGAGGACTGGACAGAGTTGCAGGTAGGTTTATAGATTTGGTCTGGGACATCCAGGGAGTTCCCAAATGATGGCTTTTATTTTCCCAGAGAAGGAGGAAGAAAGGTCATCTGTTGAAAGTGAGATGAATGAAGGAAAAGTTAGTTTTGAGGCCAGTGAAGGAGGTTTGAAACAATCATTGCAGACTGTGAAGAACAAGTTGAAAAGAGAAACATAGTTATTTATTACTGAAATGCTCCAACTCATAATGGCAACAGCTTGGGGGAGAGAATTAGTCAGCAACCTGGCAAATCACTCATTGGCTTTGAACTCTATCATTTTTATCAGAGAAAAAGACCACAAGATACAAAATTAGAACACTTGGCAGTTCTTTCTAAAGCTCATTATATGAAATTTTAGTTAAGAACAGTTGCAGCCCAGCAATTCCACGTCTAGGTGAACTAAAAAGAATTGAAAACAGGTACTCACACACATACATGCACACACGTTTATAGCAGCACCATTCACAATAGCCAAAAGGTAGGAACAGCCCAAATGTCATGAACAGATGAATGAATAAAAAAATTGTGGTACATCCATACAATGGAATATTATTCAGCCACTGAAAGGCATGAAGTACTGCTATGTGCTACAATGCTGATGAGCCTGAAAAACATTATGCTAAGTGAAAGATGCAGCTTTGTACAAAGGTCATATATTATATGATTCCATATATGTGAAATATCCAGAATTGGTAAATCCACAGACACAGAGCTCAGATTGATGGTTCCAGGAACTGGGGGGAAAACGGCATTGGAATAACTGCTTAATGGCTACAGGGTTTTCTTTTGGGGTGATAAAAATGCTTTGGAACTAGGCAGAGGTGCGGTTGCACAACATTGTGATAACTTGCATACTTAGAGTTGTATAGAGTATATAACTGAGTTATTCCTTTCTAAGAAAGAGACTACTATGCCAAATTTAAGAATAAATCACCAAAAGGATTTTTTATGGACAGTGATTCTCACGGGGCAGAACCAATACTATTTCACTTTGTCGTATGAATTTGAGGCTCGGGTATTTTTAAATGATGTAGGTGGTAGAACAGAAGGCAAAAATCTGATTATGTTGTGTTGAAAGGTAAAAGAAGACTAAAAAGGGAAGGCTAAGGACAAAGTAGTAAAGAAGACCATGAAAAACTGGTAGATACTAATTTCTTTTCATCTCTACTTACAATTAATGTGACATTCATGCTGCACTGAAGAAGAGAAAAAGGACTTAAGTACTCTCATAGATGATAAAAAGTAGCAACGAAAGATTACAGACCTTTAGTTGTATTTTCAGGGGTCTAATTTGCCAATTATAAAATCAAGTTCTTCTTTAAGTAATTTTAAAAAATGGAATGCAAAGAGGCCAAAAATAAAATGGCAGTTTGTCCTATAAGAGCGGTGCTATTTGCACTGATTAAGCAAACTCCCAGCACCACTTCCTGTCTGGAGCGAAAGCAGAGTCACAATGTGCACGTGGATCTCAACCTCCGATGCTAAGGAGAGCAAACAGCACTGTGATGAGGAATTTTTATATTATGATTATTTTCCACTTAAAAAAGGAAGAGAACACCAAGTTAAGTAAAAAAAACCTGTGCAAATCAGTGTTTGAAAAAGTTAGGCCTCAGACTACGTAGGAAATACTGCCTATCATTCCAATATCAGAAAGTCCACTGCGTCCTTATGAAGTCGGCTGGGGCGGGGGGCATGCGGCAACAGGCAGGCGGTACAAACTGCAGAACTCTAAACCACTGACCCTCGCTGGTAAGGAGGTCACAGTCTACAAGGCGGCATTTACTCTCTATTAGGAATTAAAAAGCAAAAACGAAGTCCAAACGAAACTGCTAACGGTCCTGGCGAACACACTGTAGGTTCCCTGCATTAATCTGCAGCATGAGGTCAGGAAGACAGTGTTTTTAACACTCAGCCTTGGAAATTTACAGGCACTTTGATAACTCTGTGGTTGGCTGCTGCTTCTGTTACCATGGAAACTGACTGCTAAAAATGGGGCATGTTTCTTTAAACTGATCATACCTTCATACAAATTCCCTTCTCCTTTTTGTCAAAAGTTGAACTGAATTTAAAGGATGCTTCTCGTGGTATGACAACGTGATACAAAGCCAGGGAGCCTGGTACAGAATGGCAGGGATAACATTAGCCTGAGGCAGACACACAGGAAGATACAATACATATATACATTTAAAAAAATCTCGTTTGGTTAAAAAGCAGTGGAAATAATGTACGCGGTGGGATAAATGGAAGTATAACACAAATGACAGGCACTTCAAAAGCAAAATCATTGACCTAATTGCCTGATCACCAGCAACGTAAAAGGTTAAAACAATACTTGATTTGTTTTTTTCAGACAATTAATTTTTAATCTGTAGGATGGTGCTGGCTCTACACTCGAACTTCTAGGTTTCTCACCCTATATGGTTCCACAAGAAGATAATGTTTATTTTTTTATTTTGGGGGCAATCAGAAATTCTATATTCTACCACTTTACTAGAATTTTAGTGAGCAGCTACAGGGGCAGGTTAAAGTTCTTTCCTAATTCCTCTAACATGAGAAAATGCATGTCATAAAAAACATTCTGAAATATCTTAATGTAAATTCCTAAGGCAGGCTCTCTGAATAAAAGGACAATTAACAATGAAAAAGGAAAAAAGTGGAATATTATTTACCTCCAGTTTTTCTTAGAACAGTAAGCACAAGCTGCTCTCTAGATGTCACTTGATCCTGGCTCAATATATTGGTTTTTCTTCCTATTCTGTGGATTTAGAAATGAGGCTCGCTCACACACACACACGCATATCTGTATACAGACATAGATATACCTACATACACACATGCACATGCCAATTTGCCCACCAAAACATAAATAGAACTGAGAGCTGCCATAACTCGCATGCTCTCCTAACATGGAGGCAACTATGCATGCTGATGCAGATGAGAGGATGAGTTGCAGTTATGCAGGCCACTGGGGTGAGGGTAGGGTGGGGTGGGCAGGGAGAGGCATTCTGGGAGAGAACAGCAGTGGAGGGAGGGAGAAGTGTGACGTGTTTCTGAAGGCAGAGGCAGGGCCTCCCTCAACAAAGGGGGGCCAGCGTGGCTGGGGAGAAAGCTCTCTTTCCACCTGAGTCCAGACCCCTGTAAAGACTCTATCTGAGGAAGGAGACCTGGACAAGGGTGGTGGCCATGGGGAAACAGTGCTGTGGATAAACGAAATATCTCCAAGGCAGAATGAACAGATTTGGTAACAGGATGTGGTAATAGCTTATGAGGAGGACGTCAAGGAAGGTGTCAAGGATTACTCCCATTTAGGTTCCTAGGATGAGCCAGTGGGTGGACAGAGGTGCCATTAACTGAGACAGGGAATGCTGGAGGATCATGTTTCATGGGAAGAAGTAAGGGGGCCACTGGAGACATCAGGGATGTGGATGATCAGACAGGTCTGGAGCACAAGAGAGAGGCCTGGCCCTCTGTCTATAATCCTCACTCATTTGGACCAAAGCACATACGGGTTTCCTGTTATCTCTTTTATGTGTGTGCACATTTTAACTCCTATATTATGATTCAGTTTCTAGCTTTTTAGGCTGTGAGCTCCGTGAATCTTTTCAACCTCTTGCATGATGCTGTGTAGAAGCACTCAAATTTCTGCCAAATGTCTGGCCAGGTAGCATAGTGGTTAAGTTCTTGCACTCTGCTTCAGCGGCCTGGGGTTTGCGGGTTCGGATCCTGTGCGTGGACCTACACATTGCTCATCAAGTCATGCTGAGGGGGCATCCCACATACAAAAGAGAGGAAGATGGGCACAGATGTTAGCTCAGGACCAATCTTCCTCACCAAAAAATAAAAAAAATTAAAAATTAAAAAAATCTGCCAAATGAAACTATTTTTAATAAAAAATTCTATTATATAATTTCATCTCAAAAGTAGTACGTACTCATTTTTAAGAAACACTGAATCATATCTGGGAAGAAGAATCTTTTACTTTTTCCTTCATACCTGTATGTTATTTGAATTTATTATGGGCATATCTTACTCTTCAAATTTATTTTTTTAAAACATTAATTTAGTGACACTTCACTTGTATAACACTTTCAATTATGTACAACATTGGCAGAAAACAAAGAAAAAATTCCCAGAGAAATAAAAATAGACATTGCAAAATTCACGTGCTTTACTTAAAGCAGGCTTTGTAAGTGTTCTTTATTTCAACTGTCTATTTGTCTGTTTCTCCCACTATGGCTCAACAAATTTTAGTTGAATCAGCAATAGAATCAGGATTCCACTTCACAGTTTGTTAATATGTTCCTTACTTTAAAGAAGATTAGAAGCAGCAAATTAGAAAAGGGAGAATTGCTGCATGTGGCAGCTGACAAAAATCAAACAATAAATAACAATTCTAGTAATCTATTAATGCTCCAGGGATCATTCTGTGCATTTTGGGTTATGTATTATATCTGAAGGTAATCATTCAAATTATATTCTGCTTCAGAAGCAGGGAGAGGTATAATACTCTTTAAACACTTGCCACATAATAATAATAATGTGTCTATGAGAGATGCAGGACACTGGGGGTGAGGTAAAAAATGATCCAAACAAAGATCCTATCTCCAAAAAATATTATGGTCTAATAGTGAAGATGGCACAATGGCCAAAGGGGAAATGCCGTGAAGAGATGCGGATCAAGTTATTGGGAATACACAGCAGAGAAGTTGCTATTTTTAGCTAACAGGATCAAGTGACTTTCTTTAGGAAAGAGCACAGGGACTAGGTTTTAAGAGATTCTGAGCTGCAGAGCTGGTGTGAGAGCAACATTTGGGAAAGACATGAAGGAGGAGTGTGGAGCAGCACTGTCCAGCAGAACTCTCTGCAGTGATGGAAACGTCTTATAATCGGCCCTGCTCAATACAGCAGCCACTAACCACGTGTGGCCACGGAGTAGCTGAACCGTGGCTCACGTGACCTAGGAGCTGAATTTTTAAAAACTTTATTTCATTTTAATTATTCTAAATTTAAATTTAAACAGCCATATGTGGCTAATGAACAGTGCAGGTAGAGTATGTATGAAATAATTTCCACCACTTAAAAAAGTTTTGGTGCTTTGATAAAGGTATTTACTTAATCTATTTTCCCCAGGTCAGATTACTCAGAATGTCTCTGACAAATGTGCATTTTTTTCATAAACAGATCTACCATAGCCACGTCCCAGTACACCACATTACTCTACTCCACTCTCTTTCAGAGACTTTACTCAACTCTTATTAACCAGCCTGTGACAGAGTTGGGAATGCAGTCCCCTCAAATCTGTAACCCCCCACACACACTCATGATTGAGCCACACAATGAAAGGAGCCCAGATCCCCAAGTCACACTCGGAGGACAGCTGACCAGGATGGCTGTCTAATCCACCCTGGACTATGTTTTGAGCAAGAAATGCACTTTGATTGGTTAAAACACTGAGTTTGGGCGTTGTTGGTTAGAGCAGTCAGTCAAAGTAATTAATACTCAGCCCAGTTTTCCTTCTGCAGTATGTCATTTTCACCGTGAGAGAGCTCTGTATACTGAACACTGACTTTTCTTTTTCAAATCCATTGGCTACCATTTTGTCTTTGATGAACACAGGCTATACCTAGCTGGTAGCAATGGTATTATGATTCATGATCTCAATAACAACTCATGTTAAACCACTTATCTGAATTAAATCATCTCAATTTACTTGATTTTCTCTCAAAATTTGTTAATTATTAATTCTTAAGCTGGCAAGTCAGTGATCTGTAATATCCTTCTTCAGTTGTAGAACCAGAAATTGAATTTAATCTGTTGAACATTAATAGAAAATGATCTGTTTTGTGAATAAGTCAAAAGGTGAGATTCCCTATTGTTGGTTTGACAAAAGAGACTAGTCTAAGGAAAATTCCCTATTTTGAATTTGATCAGAATTCATGACATTTGTTGCTATTCTCATCAGGGCAGAAAATAATCAAATTCTTCAACTACACACATGGGTTGGTATTTATCAAAAGTTTCTAGAAGCATTGAGAAAGCTGTGAGGTGATATTGCTTTATTATCCACACAGTCCTCTGGTACTGAGGACAACCATGCACAGGCGGCCAGCACCTGGAGCATTTTCCTCTCAAATTTTCTTGTTAAGGTGTCACAGAAACTTTTGAAACCTCTGACTATTTGGTTACAAAGTCTGCTTTTACCCTGAATAATAATTTCAGCTAACTAGCACTGTCAACACTAACAGGAGTTCTCAAACATCCCAGGATAAGGAAGAACGGAGCAAGTGCTTGAGAGGCAGAGTGGCCGCCAGCCCCTCACAGTGGACGCACGTCCGAACCCCCAGAGCCTAAGCTGCGCTGTGGGAGCAGGACCAGAGGGACCAGAACTATCCTTCCTGCAGACCTGGAAACATGATTCAGACTTTCAAAAAACCCCCAGAGGTTCTTCTTTTAAGCAAACAAACAAATACGAAAACCAACTTTGCCAAAAATGAGTAGAAAACCAAACACTGTTCATGTGAAATATAATAAATATTTTAAATTAGTGTCCCTTAACCCATGAGGCATAGACCATTAGACATTACTAATAGTCAGTCATAGATTTGTCTCTTTTGACAAAACAGCAGAGGATCTAATTAGACCCCAGGGCGTTTTAGTGTTTGAACAACGGCTGCCATATCAATCAACTTTCAAGGATTAATAAAACTGAGGTTTGGCCCAAGACCTAAAAGCAGGCAAGGCTCAGCAGCAGCTCGTCCCAATGTCATATTCTCCAAGGCTAATAGCTGACCGTTGGTGTTCATGTGCAGGCAGTGACTGTGACACACTGAATTCCAGGCTTTCAAGCCTCCATAGGAACCGAGCAATTTTCATATTACTCCAAACAAAAAAGCAGCTTTCTGCAAAATTTCTCTTCCTATTTTTTCTGTTCTAATTCAACCCAGATCTAATGCTCTTTCAACGTCACTACCTTTGAGGCAACAGATCACCCTTGATATCTCTCTGTTTTTACCCTCAGCCCTATCTCTAGCAGAAAAAGAGTAGAGATACAGTCTGTTGAGATATAAAGCAAAACCCAGTTCACTGCAACTGCAGTGAGACAGATGGATTTTATCATCCAATCATATCTGTGAAATGTTTTAAATATGAAAGTTCTCTCCCCTTATCTCTTTATACTTATGAATTTACATGACAGTAATATACAGAATACTTCTCTTTTGTCGATATACAGGATTTTAAAAATTAAATTTTCAATAGAAGGAAAACATAACAAAGGGTTAAAAAATAATAAGAAGGATGACAAACTGGCATTAAACCAAGCATCTCATAAAAACACTATGAAATATGTATTGTTTGCCCTCATTGTACAAATGAGGAAATGAAGGCTCAGAGCAGTGAATTTGTGCAGGGTCACAAAGCTGGAAAATACTGTGCCTGGGATTTGATTCCAAGTATACCTCACTTGGGAGTCCAAGCTCTCACTCTTTTGACATTATACCATTGCACATGTGTAAAGTGAAAGCATGGTCACGATTGTCAGGGAAAGAATCTGCACATTACGCAATCATCTTGACTTGACTTTGCTGTTCCTGTTGATAATTCTCCTACCCTCTTATATTTTTAATCTTTTCTTTCTATGCTCCTTTATCATACTCTGCTGTTACAACATCTTTTTATTTCTCCTATTCCATTTTCCTCTACTTTTCCAGTTTTTCAAGTAGCACAAAAATTGTTTTAAATGTATGGCATTAATATGAGCTTCACACTTGAACTTGACTTAAATGATGCATAGGTAATCTTTTTAAGTTAACAATTTAAAAAATTGGAGTTCCCCTCAGTACGTCTCCAGAACGTGTCCTAAAAACTCCACTGGCACTGATTCTGTAAGAACCTACACCAAGGCTTGCTGTGCACAAGTAGAGGCCACCCCATTGTTTGGTTCCCGGCAACAGCTATTTATACTTCATTGTGTGTCGTTTGTTTCAATCTAGATGTTTTTTCTACTCATACTCAAAACTAGTTCAACTCTAGCAAGTCCAACGATTGTTTCTTATTATCTTTTAAATCTGTAACAATCTATCATCACATTCTCATATTCTAAATGTCTGACAGAAATATCCTTTTGGAAGAAGCTCAAGCTGCTCCTTAGGCAGATAACTCTACATTTACTCTCTGGGTCTCTGTAAGATGAGTGAGAGCGAGTGGAGAGGTAAGGGGGCGGCTGATGGCAGGAGCTGAAAGCAGATAAAATGAAAAGGGGTTATGGGGGGGGGGATCCTCCCAAAGAATGCTAGAAAATCAATTTTCAAATTAAACAAGTATTGAAGGGGGTGACCTTCCTATCTCAAATTTAGGAAAACATATTCTCTGAAGATCCTGAATTTCTTAAATCATGGCCCTTGATCTCCAGCTGCTATAGTAAAGCACCCACGCTGGTCCTGCCACACTTCACTATGCCAGGACAGAGGACAGCAATGCCCAAACCTTTGGCCATTTTCTTAAATCAATCAGTGATGGACCTGTGCAGTGGCCACTAACAATAATTGACAGCATTCTTAAGCTTATTCTTTGCTTTGTTAAAAAAATCACAAAACTATGCAGTGTGCTTTTAAAAACTGTAAAACAAAATAAAATGATGCAGTGTGTATTATAACCAATTAAACCAATCATTTAAAGACTAAGAAAGAGCCAGCTACCTTCCTGGTTTTAAACAAGACAAACCATAAACATTAACTGGAGAAAATTAATTTTCCTGGAATTATGTTCACAGACCTAAAAGAAACAGTGTTTTGAATAATATTGAAAAGGAAATGGCCTCTCCTAAGGTGGGAGGGGGGCAAAAAAACTGGAGAACATGAGAAAATCTACAAAACGAACCTAGAAGGATTTTCCTGAAATGAAGATTGGCTTTGCAAGTCCCTTTCCTGTATTAATTATTGCAAAATGCCTAGCGGTCTATCAGTTAATGAATCGTTAGAAAGAGCTACCAAGAACAGCACTGAGCTTTCATTTCAGGGAACTTAGAACGTGTAAGGACGTCAGTGAACAGAGAGAGCAGACACACGGCATGGTAAGCAGACAGACACGCTCAGCCTGGCTGACGGCAATATGAATTTGGCAGTTTTGCCCCTGTCCACAGACAAACTGACCTTCCTTGAGACTTTTCTGGTTGCTCCCCTCAAGGCATTCCTTTTCTTTTAAAGGTTCCAAATCCCCAGCAGTTAAAATCTCTGGGAAGCCCTGTTGCTGCTTCTTGGAGCTGTCGATCATGGTGAGAGGCTTCTGGAGACAGGCAGCATCAAGCAGGAGAAAAGCTCAAATAGCCGAACAGCAGAGGCCGGCGCGCTCAGAACGCTCTGGTCCCTGGGTCCTGGGCGCCTCCTCACAATACCCCAATCACTGGGCAATCACGTCTTTAAGCAGCTGAAGGCAGCCATTACCCTTTAGTTCCCAGCTTGACCTGCAATACACTCATGCTGCAGGAAGCCCTAAACTCTCCCACATTGGGAGGCAGAGCCACGGAGGCACGATGCTGAAATCCCACCCCTTTTCCCAGCCAGCCCCCTTTCGCTTGCCATTCCAGCTTCCCCCGCGCCGGGTACTTCAATCTGCAGTTTGATGGTCCGAATCATCTGACAAACACTGAGTCAAGCAGTTAAAAATAAATCCTCTAGTTGTTAAAAGAGAAGACTTTGCTGATACCTAAGAAGACAAATTGCTGCCTGTGGTCTCTCTCCCCCTCTCTATAAACACAGCCGCAGGCTGTGGAAATACTTTCTATCAGCCAGACAAGCACATTCATTACTCATTAAGTTCTCCAGCTAAACAAATGGCAGTCTAGGGCATCCGAAGGAAGCGGGTCTTATCTCAGCAGAGGCACCACACTGAATAAACATGCTACCAGCATATCTGGATAAAAACAGAGGCATTTCACTACCAAAGTTCTTTTATGGTGTGCTTTTATGCTGCGTCCGGCCCTCCCTGGCAAAGCCAGCGCTCTTTGTAATAGGGAAATGTACTGTAATTGCAGCTTTCTGCCTTCGCCAATTCAGACCAGAGCAGCAGTTTTCCTTTGAGCCACTAGTCGGCTTTTCAAGAGAGCTAACATCGCCATGATTGTTCTAAGGAAAAATCTCCTCCCACGTATTAAAAGCAGAGACACCGAGAGCTTATATTTCATAACAGATTCAACCAGCGACCAGCCCAAGTTTAATTTCACATGAGTTACCAACAATGGGTACCTCTCCTGCAAGTCACAGACTGCTGCCCACTAGACACAAGGCACGCTGCTCGAAGGAAACCTGTAGGTACGGCGATTGCAGGCAAACGTGGAGATGAGCCTGTTTTCACATACACCAAACATATTCTATCATCTATAGCTGTAACCAAAAGAATCTGACTTTTTTTTTCAATGGTTCAAAGTATGCTCCTTCGCAAAGAGCTCCCATAAAGCTCACTGGAGGTTTTAAGAGCAGTGGAGTGAATCCTCTTCCATGAGAGATCTATTTTGTTCACTTTTTTCTAACCAACATCTAGCAGAGTGCCTGGAATATTAGGAGTTCTCAATAAATACTTGTTGCATGACTGAGTGAATGCATTAAAGCAGAAGATAGTGCGACAGGAAAAAGTCTTTTGATAACACCCAGAGTTCTAAAGAAGTCCTAGATCAATGACCAAGAGTGACTAATTTTAGATGAACAATTTTCTCTTTAAAAGAAAATATACACATACATTTTGAATGTGCATCTGACATGATCCTTCTGTGGGATAAAGAAAGGATTACATTTTTATAGCCAGAAAAATCAATATTCGCTTCAATATTTAAACACAGATGGGAACTAGACAAAGATTCTGTCCTTTGTCCCTGGTTCCAAGGCTGGTGTGCACTAAACCCGCGCTGTGCTAGAAAGATAGCTATCTACCCTTCTCCAGCGTCTCTTGAGAATGGGATTACACAACACATGACATGCTTCCTGTCGACTGGCATTCCTTCTGAAGCAATTTAAGCCCATCGTTGGTAGTCTAGACCTCTGCAGGAACAAGCAGCAACAAGCTTATCACACTTCTCAAAAACGTCCTCAAAAGCTCTGCTACTATTTCTAATCCTAACGCCTTTATCCTTCTAAATTCACTGTTCTGCACCTTTAAAGGAGTAAGAAAATAACCATCATTGTTTTAGGACATTCTTCAGGTCAGTCACTTTATTAGAAGTTTTGTGAAGTTTATCTCAGTTAACCCCCCAACAGCCCTTTATGGTTGCTATGATGATTTGTACATTATAGACATTTCAAGGTGAAGACCAAAGTCACTGAGCGTCTAAGTGGCAGGTCTGGAATTTAACCAGTCTTAGTTCTCCAAAGGCCAAGTCTTTTTCTATTGCATTACAATGCCTGCCGTCTTCTAGAATATGCTCCATTTCCAGGCTTTAGTTTGATCTTGGGACAGGTTTAACAGCAGAGGCCATAAATTTTATAGCCTCCTAGTAATTCTACTCCTAGTGAGGGAGAAGGAAGCCAATATAATCATACTAGGGTTCTTTTATGAAAGCATTAACTTTTCCTGAAATAGTAACAGCAGCAGCCAACTTTAGTGCTCCCAAGGCGCCACAGTCTAAGTGTTTTTCATGTATTATCTCATTTATCCTGTTGACAGACCTGTGAGTTCAACAGTATTATCCCGATTTACAGATGAGAAAACTGAGGCTAGAGAGATCAAATACCTTGTCAGAGGTCACACATAAGCGGTGGCCAGGATTCCAAACAGGCGGCTTGGCTCCAGGGCCTCCATTCTTAATTACTTTGCAAAAAGAACAGCAAAAACAATAAACTGCAACATTCTCTTTTTCAGGAGGTTGTTTTTAAAATCCTGCCCAACTGCTTTTAGGCCACAAGTTTAGAAACTGAGTACGTACACAGCTATACCGGCCACTTTAAAATTCTTCACGGCTTTGTGTGTGTGTGTGTGTGTGTTGAGTGGGTTAAAAAATAAAACAATTCTCTTTTAAAGATCCTCTGTAAGCTTATTATTCTTGTATCTGATAAACATCAAAAATCGCAATAAGGAAACACACTGTCCTGCTGTAAGTTTATATAAAAAGTCTTGTCTCTATAGTTTTGAAAGGAAACAATAACTTTAGTGGTGAATATGCCTCAAAGAACATTTATTTTGCTATTTTTAAAAATTTGAAATAATTTCAAATTCACAGAGCTTTTTTTCCCTGAACCATCTGTGAGTAAGCTCTGACATGATACCTCTTTACCCTAAATGCTCTGGTGTGTAATTCCTACAAACAAGGATAAAATACCCATATAACCACAAAATAGCCATCAACATAAGGAAATTAACAAGGATATACCACTACTGTCTAATCCACAGACTCTATTCAAGTGCCACCAATTCTCCTAACAATACCCTTTATAGCGAAAGGATCCAAACCAGGATCATATATGGCATTGAGTTATCAAGTCTCTTTAGTTTTCTTCCATCTTAAATAGTTCCTCCGTCTTTCCTGACTTTTCTTTCCTTGAATTTTGAAGTTCAGAGGCCGGTTATTTTGTAGTATTACCCTCCATCTGAGTTTGTCTGATGTGGCTCTGTGACTAGATTCAGGTTTTGGCAGGAATACCACAGAAGTAATGATGCATTCTTTGCATCCTGTCAGGTGGTGCACAAATTCAATTTGTCTCATAACTGATGACGTTTATTTTGATTAATTACGACCGTACTGGCTAGGTTTCCTCAATGTAAAGTTAGCTTTCTTCTTTGTAATTAAGTATTTTGTTGGGCTGAATTACTCATTACTATGATGATTGCCAAATGGTGATTTTGAAAATTCTGTCATTCCTTCTCCATTTATTAGTGGCACATCCTACTGTAAGAAAAAGAATTCTCTT
Source organism: Equus asinus (assembly GCF_041296235.1). Lineage (NCBI taxonomy): Eukaryota > Metazoa > Chordata > Mammalia > Perissodactyla > Equidae > Equus > Equus asinus. The sequence goes on from NC_091803.1 coordinate 38,142,358, forward strand.
TATCTGGTTTATGTTATCAATTTATATCAGCATGGACTCATGGATTCCTATTTTATTCAATGAGTTATAACATGCTCCTATCAGTATGTATTTTGATGCTCAAATTATTCCAGATTTGGCCAGTGGGAGTCCCTTCAAGCTGGCTTCAGTTTCTTATTGTCATGACCCCATCATTCTTTGAGCACTTTCTTGCATTCTGACACAAGATGTTCCAAACTCATCTTTTAGTTTTCCTGCTCTGTTGAGAAACCAAGGTCCGAATGCTAGGTGTACTCATTACTATTAGGGTGTCACTGTTCCCAGGTCTTCTCCATAGACAGAGTTAAGGAATATGCCTGTGAGTTTATACACATACACACATATTTACGTCTCTCTATATTAATAGATGTAAGTATAGATCTGTATTTAAGTATGTACACATATGTTTATTCATATAAATTGAAAACCATTAGTTCAATTCCAATCCATGCCATAGGTATTCTCATTTTCTCTCTTTTCTGTGTTTGTAACCCCCTTCTCCTACAGTGAGAATCTTGCCTCCTCCCATGGTCTCTGCCACCCCCTCATGGATACCCTGTTCACACATTACTGTCACTGCTGTAGCCAAACCGTAGGCAGACGTCTCCTCCCCCGACACGGGCTCTGAAGCCCTCCTCCGGACTGCTGCCCCCACTTTCAGGGCAGCTGCCTTGCTCAGCCCCACATACTGTCTTTTGGATTGAACTCGGGATGGAGGAGGGAGGAGACCTGCCTTCTCTCCGAGTAAGAGAAGCCCACAGTTGTCACACGAACTGCTTTCCGGTAGGTCTGCCCGTGTCCTTATGGTATGTGCCACATCATCTTCAGTGTCATTTGGCTCTATCGTCATGAGTAACATTTAATTTCAAATGATAGGCGATTAAAGTCACTTTGGCTAAGATAAATCTGCTTCCACAGTGTTTGTGTGTACACACACTCAAAAGAGCTGTTTTAGTGTGAAAGAGAGTACCATAAATCAAGTCAGTTTTCCCACTATCCCAAGCGCAGATATTTAATAAGCGTGAGAAAAACTGCATGACTTGGAGACTAGGACCATCCGAGAAAGGCTTCAGGGAATCAGAACAGAAACAAACACGGCTCAAGGGACCTACGCGAAAACTTGGCAGAGTCAATACATGCTTACAAAACTGCTGATAAAAAAGATTATCGTTGTGATGATGCTCTACTTCAAGAAGGAAAAATCTGAGAACATTGCCAGCTGAGCAATGTTTCACCAATGTAAAAACATTCAAAAGTAATGAAGAAAATAATTAGTAACAATGCATGGAGATTGCTAAATATTGAGCCTTCTCTTGTAGAGAAGAATGCAACTTCTCTTGTAGCATTCTTTTTTTTTTTTTTTTTTGAGGAAGATTAGCCCTGAGCTAACTACTGCCAATCCTCCTCTTTTTGCTGAGGAAGACTGGCCCTGAGCTAACATCCATGCCCATCTTCCTCTACTTTATATGTGGGACGCCTACCACAGCATGGCTTTTGCCATGTATGCAACCGGGATCTGAACTGGTGAACCCCGGGCCGCTGAGAAGCAGAATGTGCGCACTGAACCGCTGTACAGGCCGGCCCCTCTTGCAGCATTCTTGACACTATGATTTACAGAAGATTCTCTTGAGAGAAGATATCCTTTTCTTTCCATCTTCCACATCTTGGTACTTTGTAACAGGTCCTCAAGCAGCCTTTCACTGAAGCAATGCAGGTACACTTTGGGGCTTCCCTCACACACTTCCTTCCGAGCCACAGTGTTACAAAATTTACGTAGACATAGTCAATTAGATTGGATGCATTTAGGGAGGAAAACTTCAGTCTAGGTTACACCTAAATTTTTTCCCTAAGGGTAACATATTTTTATTTATTTATTTGAGGAAGATCAGCCCTGAGCTAACATCTGCCGCCAATCCTCCTCTTTTTGCTGAGGAAGACTGGCCCTGAGCTAACATCCATGCCCATCTTCCTCTACTTTATATGTGGGACACCTGCCACAGCATGGCTTGACAAGCAATGCCATGTCCACACCTGGGATCCGAACCGGTGAACCCTGGGCTGCCGAAGCAGAACGTGCGAACTTAACTGGTGTGCCCCTGGGCCGGCCCTAAGTACTATATTTTTAATAAAATAGCTATTTGATCCTTTTCTCCCTTTCAGCATGAAAAAGTCCACTTTAAAAATATTATAGCTTTAGATAATTACTAAATGATTATGGTAAATATGAATAATTCAATAATTATTCAGCCCAATTTAATAATCCTGATAACTTAAAATATGTGCATTTTACAAAGGACAATTAAAGAGTGTTATCTCTGAAATCAGACAGTGTATCTTTGAAGTCCTTCATTTTGATCACTTTTTACACACATGGATGTCAGAGGTACAGTACTTGAGATGTAAATAGATTAACAAACTAGTCCCTACAGAAACCACTGTTTCATGAGGAGACATTTTTCCGACATTTCTAAGATAAGATTTTGAAAGAATATCAATGATTTGAGCAATTAAGTATTGTCGCGTCACCGAGCACTAACAACAGGGCAAAACAGCCTAAAGAATTGGTTTGTAATTTGTGCTTCTTACAGTCTTTCAATTTAGAACACCGACAACTGGCACAGAGGGCACCACGCCTTGTGCTGCTGTATCCTCTCTGAAGAGGTGAGCTGCAAGTCTGGCAAGGTTTCTCAGACTGGAACTTTCCCACTGATGGTTTGCTGACTGACCTCTGCTAGCCTGAGAGAAGAGGACTTCGTGTGGGGTGGGGCACATGGCAGGTGAGGCAGAGGGTACGTTTCACAGCTCATTCCCAGTCAGGTCATCAGGTCATGGCGGCATCACTCAGTTGAAGAGTTCTGACTGTGTAAGTGGTGCCATTTGTCTCCTCCTGCCCAAATCTCTAGTGTGGATAATCAAGAGATGACAGAATACACTTTATCAGCTTTAAAAAAGTCACTCAAGTCCTTTTTCTACTTCTCAGCTTTCCAGTTACTCATAAACAGAAATCCAGACAACTGGCTGGAAGAGTTACAACCGAGAGCTTTCCTTGGATTACACATCTTCAGAGCAGTCTTCCTCGGACTCTGAGTTACAGAATTAAGGGAGAATGAACTGACTGCAGCTGTGAAGCTTTAGTACCGATAGAAGGGGAGGAGTGAAAGTCAAGACGTCAGATCCTAGCAAAGACTGGCAGGCACACGTTAGTCATGATTGGCGAGATGTTGAGGTCAGTACCAGCAATGACAAGAAACTGTCCACAATAGTGTCCCTCAACCTTTCTTACATCATTGTCCAGATCTCCCGACCCTTTTCTACATAATTATTTTCCTAATCATTTTCCATGAAATCCTTTTTTTGCTTTTTTTTAAAGATTGGCCCTGAGCTAACATCTAGTGCCAATCTTCAATTTTTTTTTTCCTTCTTCTCCCCAAAACCCCTCAGTATAGAGTTGTATATTCTAGTTGAAGGTCCTTCTAGTTCTGGTATGTGGGATGCCACCTCAGCATGGCCTGAGAAGTGGTGCTAGGTCTTTGCCCAGGATTCAAACCAGCAAAACCCTGGGCTGCTGAAGCAGAGCACACGAACTTAACCACTTGGCCACGGGGCTGGCCCCTCTATGAAAGCTTAAGACCACTGATTTACTATTTATCTTTTTATATGCTGTATGTATATCTGTGCCTTATACATAAAAAGAACGAGTTCTTTGCCCAACCCCCAAGCACCAATTTTTGCCCCTGTTAAGAATATTCAATCTACAAGAGGGAAAGCCAATGTTTCCTATTTTATTGAGAAAGAAATAGTAAGATAATAAGAGTGAACGGTATGTAGGAAACCCTCAATGAGAAGATAACAAGTGTTCACCATCTGTGAGAATGAGTTTTAGATCACAAGTAAATTTAGCATATCTTTTGAGAATCTTGAAAAGCTTTTAATCCTTAGCAGCTCTGAGGGATGAGAAACATGTACTGATACTTGTTTTATTTAAAAAAAAATAAAAATAAAAAAAGAAACTGCAGTTCAAATATGAAATGATGTGTTTTCAAATCGCTCTGCTGGTGAACACACATCTTTAATCCCCATTTTCTGTCTCTAACTTTTTTTCACCAAAAGCAAAAGCCTATGGTTTTTTCCTTTTTACTAAATTTATATGTGATTTTCACACGGAAGTATTAAGAAAAATCCGCAATTTAACTTCAGGGGGATGACAGACAGATTTATGAAGTTAGGAGGCGGGACAGTTTTGTAGAAGGACCGTGACTTTTAAGGTCACACAGGATTTGGTTGTCGAGATCTATGGGATCTTGGGAATGGCAACGTCTCTGTGTAGCGACTGCCTCATCTGTAGAATGCAACAGTAATATTATAAAAATCAGGAAAATGCATATGAAACACCCAGCACAGGTATCACAGTCACTCCCCAAACGGTGGAGTCTGTTAGGACTCATTTCTGGAATGATCTCCCCAGTCTGTTATCCTCCATAGCTGCATGTTTGCCAGGTTTGAGGTTTTTCTGGCAAAAAACACACACACAGACCGGCACACTAACCACAGCACCACACGCACATGCCACATTTTCCAACCACAGCGGGGTGGAGATAAAATTCACCGTTTTTTGGTCTCGCACTTCATATCTTCTGTGTCTTCCTACTACTTGAGATTTCACTTAACTGGCATAATGAAGTAGAAAAACTGACCCAGGTGACTAATCACGGACAAGTGGTCAGCCAGAGGGTCTGAGAATTGGGTGGAAGAAACATTAGGACATAATCTCAGGAATCTAAGGATGTATTCTTGGATGAATTCTTTATGAAAATTAAAAAATTTATGTTTTCATTTTGTTGATCTTGAAAAAAATCAAGTATTGCCATATGAGAATGAAAAGCAGAGAGAGCTGACATTGTGATCATGACATACTCAAGCCCAGAGAAGGCAAAATCACACACAGCCTGCAGTAGTTTGAAGAGAGAAAAGGGTTGGGAGAAATGAGTTGTCATAGCACGTGGCCGAACAGGCTCTGGGCCTGTGCCAAAGCAGCGAGCGCCACTGTCAGATGTCCAGCAGCAGTCACAGTTATGCAAAAATGCATCATGTCACAGCAAATTAATATTGATTTAATTTTGTTTTGTTGATTTTTGTAAATAATATGCAAAAGCGTTTCTGTTTTGTAGTTGTGTAAGTGCTACTAAGCACAAGGAGTTTATACTTCATTTATGGTTGTACATATTTCAGCAATATTATACAAGTAAAAATTAAGTCATCTACTATTTTTTTCAAAGGGTCTGTGTAGTTCCTAAGTTTATGAAACACTACCTCACTGTACAAAACAAACGGAGAGGGGGACCCATTTCCTCTGCTGCTTGGCCTTCACAACATTATTGTGAGGTGGGAATTAAATATTTGCTTTTGTTTACCTAATCTGACTGGGCATCTCACTTTGCTATCCTGGGAGTCATGACAAAGGTGGAGATAACACCAAGCATGGCTTGAGAAATTAAGGAGGCCAGACGACTACTCCAATCTATATAAAATCACTTCACGCCCTCACACATGCTCCAAAATGTTTCCTTGATCTCTTATTGACTCTCCTTTGAATCAACTGTGCCACTGTCCCAAAGCACTTCCATTTTCCTCAAGACCACACTCTATTACCACCCTCCTACCTTTTTCAGCAGTTGGGGCGCCTAGATTTACTAATATTGAAGGTCTTCAGACACAAGCTGCACTCCACCTTCCCATTCCCATTCTACTTGCTGTCTTTGAGGAAGAAGTGATCTTTTTTCTCGCCCAGGGGAATCCAGCCACTTTGTTTAGGACTGTAGTCCCCTCCTGCCTACTTACAAGACTGTGGTCAATAATTTATACTTCTCCACCGTGTGGAGGATCCTTTGTACCTGACGAGATATTTGCATTTCCCCTTGTACCCCTCTCTTTCCCAACCTCCTAAGATTTTGACTATTTCTAAACACTCTTCCTTATTAATCTCATTCTTTGCACTGGCATCAACCATTAACTCTAAACACCCAACACTGCACACACAAACACACACACTCTACCTCTGGATCACACACTGCTTGCTTTCTAAACAGCAGTTTCTAAATGAGTTTTCCTCTGCAGTTAAGATATCCTTGATTTTAAGATTATATGCTAAACTCAGGTCTAAATCGTCTATAATTTTATAAGATAGGCTTTGTTTGATTTTAATGGGAAAATGAAGATTAAAAAAAAGGCAAGTGAAAGGCTAGCCTAAACCTCCGCTTGGTCTGGCTCCAGACAAGGCACTAAAAACCAATCCGCGCTGTCTTACTTGTCTCTGCAGTCCCAATACCTGGGACACCATCACTGCTCAATTAATGTTGCCTAAGTGAATCAACAAATGTCACTCGACTGATGGAAACTCATCGGGGCCCCTCCCCTACCTACCTAATTCTGCCTATATTTCGTAGCTTGGTATTCCAAGCCCTCAACGCTTCGTCTCCCATCCTGCTGAGGAGCATTATTAACCCCTGACACGTTCCCTAAGCTTCAGCTAAAGCGAACTGCTTAGTATCCCCTAATATGCTCTGAGTTTTCCTTGTCTTTGCTCAAGTTTTATCTTCTGCCTGAAACTTCCTACTTCTGATCTCTGCTCATGGAAACTGTACTCAAGCAATCTTCAAGAACTAGTTCCAGTACCAGTCTCTTTCAGCAGTTTTCTAGGATGTCTCTCAACACCCCTAAAGAGTCAGGCCTTTTTCTCCTGCATGCTCTGAACGCTCATGATAGCTGTCATGGGAGGACTCACTATTCTGTGAATGATAATGAAGACGATGGCGATGCTGGGATATGTCACCTACTGTGTACTATAGCACTATCTTTATGCATGGTGCTAAGTGCTTTACGGATACTCACTCAGTTTACTCTTCTCAAGAACTCCATCTACTACTATCTCCATTTTATAATGAGGCCCTGAGAGGTTAAGTAACTTGTCCAGCTACTCTTAAGGAGTAGAAGATGGAGTCTTAACCAAGCAGTATGGGTTCAGTCTACTAGCTTTTCTCGGTGGATTCTATGAGAGAACTAAGCCCTAATGCCCAAAGGTGTCCAGTGTATAGAATGAATGAACTTCTCTACTATGTCATCCTTGGGATAATTGAGCAAAGTCACTCTAGTCACATTTGTAGGGATATTTTTTGCAGAACCTTGACTGAGAAAGGCTGGACGCTTTTAACTACTCCTCTGTGCTTTCTCTCAACACTTGTCTGGATACTTTTCCTGGATTTCATATTCCTGATATTCCTTCCTTATCTTAATGAATTTCAGAATCTCCAAAAGCTGGAAGTGCACCTCATTCATCTTTTTATTTCCTATGAGATCTATTCCAGTGTTTTAATCATGTTCACATGGTTAAGTTTCTCTTTAATTAAGTAAATTCTTATATTCAGTAGTCCAGGCTAGACGATAAGCATCTTCCTTATAATAAACTAGCAACTAAAACTACCTGTTATATTTTTTTGGTTGTGTCTGACACAGAAATCTATATTACTGAGGTATAAAGACAATAAATACATCCATTTAAAGCATATAATTTGGTGAGCTGTGATGGAGGTATATACTTGTGAAGCCATGGTCACCCTTGAGATATAGAATATTGTCATCATTCCCAAAAGTTTCTTCTTCCTCCTCTGCAGTACATCCTTCTGCCACACACCCAGCCCTAGGTAATCACTGATCTGCTTTCTATCACTAAAGATCAATTCGCCTTTTCTAGAATTTGAAGTAAATGGAATCATACTGTATACAGTCTTTTGCGTTTGAATTCTTTCACTAAGCATAATGATTGTGAGGTTCATCCATGTTGCTGCATATACCAGGAGTTGGTTCTTTCCTATTACCAAGTAGTAATCCATTGTACAAACAGACCACATTTTGTTTATCCATTCATGATTGACGGACATTTGGGTAGCTTCTAGTTTTGAGCTAATATGAACAGTCCATTATAAACATTTATGTATAAACCTTTGTGTAAATATTTATACTCCTTTCTTTTGTGTAAGGGCTTGGTTATTTGGTAGATGTATGCTTAGCTTTCAAAGAAACTATGGTTTCTTCAACAGAACTTTACAGGCAGGCTTATTTGTAATAGCCAGAAACTGCAAATAACCATCCACACATAGGTGAATGAATACCGCAGTCCTCCCTTATCCAGGGTTTCGCTTTCTGTGGTTTCAGTTACCCATGGTCAACTGTGGTCCAAAAATATTTATGGAAAATTCTCGAAATAAACAATTCATAAGTTTTAAATTGCATGCTGTTCTGTGAGTAGTGTGATGAAATCTTGCACCATCCTACTCCTTCCCGCCCGGACACAAATCATCCCTTTGTTCAGCATATCCACTACCCTCCTGTTAGTCAGTAGCTGTCTTGGTTAACAGATTACCTGTCACGGTATCTCATCACTTGTGTCCAAGTCACTCTTACTTTACTTAATAATGATTCCAAAGCGCAAGAGTAGTGACGCTGGCAATTCGGATATGCCCAAGAGAAGCTGTAAAGTGCTTCCTTTAAGTGAAAAGGTGAAAGTTTTTGACTTAATAAGGAAAGAAAAAATTGTATGCTGAGGTTGCTAAGATCTATGGTAACTTTTATTACAGTATATTGTTATAATTGTTCTATTTTATTATTAGTTACTGCTGTTAATCTCTTACTATAATAATAATTAAATTTTATCATAGGGATGCATGTTTAGGAAAAAACATAGTATATAGATGGTTTGGTACTATCCCCAATTTCAGGTATCCATCGGGAGTCTTGGAACATATCCCTGTGGGTAAGGAGGAAACTACTGTAAATAAATTTTGGTATATCCATACAATGGAATACTACTCATCAATAAAAAAGAATAACAATACAGCAATGTGGATAAATCTGAAAATAATTATGCAGAATGAAAGAAGCCAGACAAAAAAGTGCATGTATATCTATGATTTCGTTCATAAAACTTCTGGAAACTGCAAATTAATCTATAGTGACAGAAAGCAGATCAGTGGTTGCTGGGCGACTGTGGGGGAAAAAGGAATGGATTACAAAGGGGCATGAGAAAATTGTTAAGGGTGATGAAAATGTTATCTTGATTTTAGTGATGTCAAAATTCCTCAAGTTGAATACTTTAGATATGTGCGGTTTATTGTATGTCAATTATACTTCAATAAATTTGTTTTAAAAAAACCCCACAATGGTACTTGTGGGAACAGACAGAGAAATTCCTTTCTGTAATGTGATAACTTTGAAACCATCTCTACTATTCACAAAATTTAAATGCAATAGAAGATTATTTACCTGGGCATCTAAACTCTGAAAACAAATGAGCAGCAGAATTGCTCTAGGATCTTAAAAACAAACCAACCAACAAACCTTATCATTCAATAAAATAAATAAAATAAAATAAATCCCATGTGTAATAACTGAATAATTTCTCAAGTGCGCAGTGGTGGTGTGACTTGGTGAGCTATGACTGACGGGCCTGTACGATTCTGGTGGATGGCTAAGTGTTACAGATCAGGATGGTGAAGGGGTATTGATCGTGATACAGAAAACACAGAATTCAAGTGAAAACATTATAGGTGACAGAGAAGGATGTCTTTTAATGCTAAAAGCCATAATCAATAATGAGAATATAACAGCTATGAGTTTGCACCAAACAACATAACCTCTATCATAAAACAAAAAGAACAGGAAATGCAATGTGACAGGCAGAAACATGCAAATAATAGGAGACTTTAATCTGCCACTCTCAGTGCAAGACAGATGAAGTCGACAAAAAAGAAGTAAGGATATACACACAAGGCCAAAGCAGCATAATCAATATGGAGATCTTACAGATACATAGTAAGCTTTACACCTTCATGATAGAGAAGATATCTTCTCAAATATACACGGAATATTCAAAAAACAATCACATATTAGGTCACAAAGAAAACTTCAGTGAGTTCCATAAAATAAAAAAAAATTATAAACAACACTCTGATCTCAATGCAATAATACTAGAAATTATCAACAAAATAAAAAAACTAAAACAGCCTGTCTACCTGGATATTAATAACATCTTCTACTAATTCATAGAAAAGAGGGAAAATATAAACGGAAATGAAAGAAGTTCTAAAAAAAATAGGTTTTTTGGTATAATCAGAATCTATGGCATATATTTAAAGCAGTGATCAGAGAAAAATTCAAATTCATACGCCATTATATTGATAAAAATGAAAGAATGAAAATAAACTATGTGCTTCAGAGAAAAAAAGATTAAAAAAACACCAAACAAGAGCCTCGGTGACCCCTGGGGTGATATCATAAGGTCTATGTTATGTGCCATAGGAGTTCTGGAAGGAGGACAGAGAGAGAATGAGGCAGAAAACATACTTGCAAAAATAATGCCTGAAAATACCCCAAATTTGATGAAATATATAAATTTACAGATTCAAGAAAACAGGCAAACTTCAAGCAGGATAAACCCAAACACACAGAGAAATCAAGAGCCTTCAGATACACAAACAATAAGCAGTTAGACAATATAATAGTAGAAAAAAATCCCATTAATAATAGCAACAAAGATAAAAACTCATAATAAACTTAATAAGAAATGTGCAAAACTCCTGAAAAACACAGAAGTAGACTTGAACAAATAGAAAGACAGTTCTTGTTCTTGGATAGGATCATATTACATCATAAAGTTGTTGGTTTTCTGTAAGTAAATTCACAAATTTAATGAAATCTCAATAAAAATACCACCAAGCTTTTTAGTGAAGCTAAATAAGTTGATATGTAAGTTCATATGGAAAAAATAAAAATATCCAAAGCAAACCAGAAAAACACAGAAAAAAAATTGTCATGTAGGGGAAGGAGAAAGAGCCTTATTAGATAAAAATAAACTTCAAATGGATCAGGAATTAAAATGTTTAAAAAAAAAATCCCACTAATTTGAAAAGACATATGCACCCCTATGTTCACTGCATTATTATTCACAATAGCCAAGACTTGGAAAACAACGTAAGTGCCCACTGACGGATGAACAGATAAAGAAGACATAGTGTGTGTGTGTATACACACACACACACACACACACACACACACACACACACACACAATGGAATACTATTCAGCCATAAAAAAGGATGAAATCTTGCCATTTACAACAACATGGATGGACCTTGAGGTATTATGCCAAGTGAAATAAGTCCCAGGAGAAAGACAATTACTGTATGATTTCACTCATGTGGAAGATAAACACACAGACACAGATTGGTGGAAGAGGGGCAGGGATGGGGTAAAGAGGTAAAGGGGCACATTTGTACAGTGATGGTGATAGATGGAAACCAGACTCTTGGTGGGGAACGTGATATAGTCTGTACAGAAGGCAAAATATAATGACATACATCTGAAACGTATACAATGTTATAAGTCAGTGTTATGTTAATTAAAAAAAAAAATCAAACCATATGAGTACTCTAAGTAAATATTAATGGGATCCTTCTATAACCAAACATAGGGAAAAGTTTTCCCACTATGACTCCAAATCCAAATGCAATAAAAGAAAAGACTGATAAATTCTGGCCACGTTAAAAAAAAAAACAACATTGAAGAGGAAGGGCTAACTTCCCTAATATCCAAATAATTCTTTAAAAATTAAAAAGTTTAAAAACCTGACAGAGAAATGAACAGATAATTCACACTCTCCTCCAAAAAAAGATTCTGAAATGGCCCTTAAACATATGAAAAGATGTTCAATCTTAGTCATAGCTAGAGAAACGCAGTTAAAATTACATCAAAATACCAGATGGCAAAAATGTATGACAACACATTCTGTTGGTGAGGCTGTGGGGGAAATAAACATTCGCATACATTGTTGATTGGAAGGCAAACTGGTACAACCCTTTGGGAGAGGAATTCGGCAATAACTAACAAAACTAGAAATGCATTTACCTTGTGACCCAGCAATGCCATATCAAGGAATTTACCTGAGAGATACCCCTCCAATATTATAAAACGGTACATGCCAAAAGCTATTTACTGCAGCATTGTTTGTAATTGCAAAATACTGGAAACAACTTAAATACCCACACACAGGAGTGTGTCTTTAAAGTAGAATGTCATCCAATAAAAGTAAGGAATGATGGAATCAGAAAAATCACCACTTAGCAATTACCAGCATAATAACTATTTTGGGCAGGAATTACCAATGAATACTAAAACTATTTATACAGGTGAGAGTTTGATGAGGAACAGGATATTTTTATTGTGTCAAAATATGTCCTCACAATATACTTATTAATTATAAAGCTACAAAGGGAAAAATAGTAATTTTACAGTAGACAAACCTGGAAGACACCACCGTAACCAAGTGACAAAAGTTAACGTCACCAGTGATATCCTGTGCCTTCCTGATATGCTGCTCTGAGAAGACACAACAACACTTCTGTGATCTTCCTGCCAAAAGGGCATAACCGAATCTAATCAGGAGGAACCAAGAGATGAACACAAGTTGAGTGTCATTCCACAAAATAACTGACCTGTGTTTTTCAAAAATGTCTTAAAAACAAAAAAAGATAAGAAAAGAATAAGACTACAGAACTGTTCCATTTTAAAGGAGACTGAGAGACCTGACAGTTCAGTGCAACATGTGATCCTGAAGTGGAATGTGAAACAGGGAAAACATATTCTTATTTCTTTTGCTATAAAGGGTATTATAGAGACAACTGGCATGATTTGAATAAGTTCTGGGATTAGTAAATAGTATTGTATCAATGTTAACTACTGCGTTAAATAATTGTACTGTGGTCATATAAGAAAATATCCTTATTTTTAGGAAATGCACACTAAAGTGTCTCTAAGCTTACGGTAAAAAAGGCAACAAGTCTGCAGCCTCCTCTCAAATGTCCAGGGAAAAAACATTATGTCTAGATGTGGAAGGAGCGTGATAAAGCCAGTGTGATTAAGACATTAACATCAGGGGAATTTGGATGGAAGATATACAGGAATTCTTTGTACTATTTTTGCACGTTTCCTATAAATTAGAAACTATTTCAAAATAAAGTTTTAAAAAACAAACTGTACATTTTAGATCTGTGCACTTCAGTATGTACATAAAATGTAACTCAACTTTAAAAAATTTTAATGACAACAATTTTTCAAATAGATAAGAATGCTGTGAATACTGACAAACGCTGCTAATGAAAGTATAAACTGATATATTTCCAGAGAGCCACTGGAAAAAAAGAAACCAAAGAGAGGTCTAAACTCTTTGACCCTGTAATTCATATCTATGACTTTATTCTAAAGAAATATTCTGCGTTACATATAAATAAAATGATTTATCTGCAGTGCTGTCCATCTCAGCATTAACCATAGCAGCAAAGCCCAGGACATGATCTAAATGTTCTTCAAGAAGGGAGTGATTAAATTATGGCACATATATCACAATGATACATTGTACAGCCAATGAAATAATAGCTTCAAAACTGAAAAATAATTATTGGGTGCTTACAATGACCCAAAGTAGTAAAAAGTGACTTTGTTTTCAGAGGAATATTTAATAACATGGAAAAATGTTTACTATGAGGATGAGAGGAGAAAAGGAGGCTATAAAAATATATGTTCGGTATGGTTCCCATTTTGTTTTTCTAAAAATTATATGAATGAAAAAAAGATCAGGACAAAATACTCTGAGTGGTAGGACTTATAGTTTACTTACACGCTCTGCTTTTTATCTTTCTGAATTTTAAAGATGGTCTAAAATGAGCACATATTATATTTATGATGAAAAATAACTAAACCCTAATGAGATTTTTTCTATATTAAAAACTGTCTCCTCATAGTAACAGTAACACAGTAACAGAATTAAATGAACAGTAATTCATTTAAACAAATTTTAAGATATCATAATTCTAGATAAGCAAATTTATATCTCTACTCCAAAAAGAAGCAAGAAAGCCACTGAGAAAGTACTTAACAATTCTAAAGCTTTTCTCATGGATTTAAAATTGAGAAGAAGTGACTAATTTATTTCCTCAGACCTGTCAGAAATCACTATATTCTGACTCTATGGGAAATAGTATTTCCTTACCTCATGTAATTCTGATATTGTTCTAGGAAATGACTCTAATGTGTTACACACTATTGTCATTCTCTATGTTTTTTGGCAAATAAATTATGCCTGACATTTCTTTTACAACATTAAGAATGAAGCCATTTGAAAAGAATTAACAAGATTAAAAAGAAAATCTTTCTACATAAAAGGGATTCCATCTAGTTTGAATGTCTGAGGGACAGTCAGATGACATATACTACCAACCCCAAAGCCACATTTTAGGAAAGCAGTCCAATAATGCTAATTAGGGAAACATTGTAATGAAGAGTCTATGATGTGTGAGCAACAAGCATTCCCGAATTTCTAACTAAAAATTAATTTACAAGAGGACTTCTGCTATCTCACAAACTGAAGTTCTCTCGTTTATCATGGAAACATATTTCCATGAACCGCTCAAACAGAGGAGAGGATATTTTGGGCATAATAAATAAATGAGATTAAATTTCATTTTAACTCCCTTATTCCTGTAAAATAGAAACAATTCAATAATAATAATTACTATAGGTATTTATTGAGCACTGACTGTATAAGATGCTATGCTAAAAACTTTGTCTCATTTCATTTAATTCCCTCAACAACCCTAACAGACAGGCACATTTCTATACGCCTTCACCCCAACTTACAGATGAGGAAGTCAGCACAGCTGTACGGTGCCTGGCTGTGATTCTGAAACTCAGAACTCACTGTGCCCAAAGTCCATGCTCTCAGCAAGGACACATCTTAAGACTTTACATGAGCTAACTAAATAAGGAACACTTTAACAAATGGAATTAAAATGTATTTTAACAGCTTCAAAAGTGATAGTATATTATGTACAAAGATTTTAATCTATGGCCAAAAAACCCCACAAAAAGCCAACTTAAGTGTCTAAGAGTAAGGATTTGGTTAATTGAACTGTATCTGATGCACTCACTTGAGCTAGTATGCAATAAATAAACTGCTACTTATAAAGCAAAAATTACCGTAAAAAAGTATGTAAAATTGAACAAAGAAAAAAAAACCCAGGAAACAAATTTACACAAATGACATTTTACAACCCAAACAGCCTACACAGAAAAAAGATTAAGGACATACTACAAAACTTAACAGTGATTATCTGAGTAGTGAAAATATGTATTAACTTTTTTGTCTCTTCTTTTCATCTTTCTCATAAATTTGCCATAAGTATATACTACTGCTATTTTTAGAATGAATAATCAAACTATTTTTAAAAGAGCTAATAAGGCTAAGTACCTAAACAGCGCAAAAAGACCAAAGAAAATGTAAAACCAAGAATGAGAAGTGCAAATAATGACTGACAATGAAAACACTTCTCATAAAAAGTGCTTATCAGTTATTTATTTATGTATAATTACAATGGTTTCTTTTCCAGAGTATTGTGTTTGTCCTGATTTCAATTTTTTCCCTACATATTATTTTTGGGAACCTTAGAGAACATTACTTTTATGTCAAGAGGAGTTAGGAAGTTTCAAAGAGGAAGGTGAGAACGTCTAACAAGGAAGAGAGAAACAGGAAAGAAAATAGGCACAGAGCAAATTTACCTAAAGCATCGTCAAGGGGAAACATTTTCTTAGTCACAACGGAGACTATGCACAAAGTACAAATATAAACAAAAAACTTTAAAAGGAAAATGAGAAGAGGGGTATTAGATGTTTTCACACCGTGTATTAAGAAGATTTTATATACATACATATACATAAACAACACTTGATAAGGAAGGACAAAAAACCTTGGGAAATAACATGACAAAACGCATCTCTATTGTTTTTATCAGATTGCACACAATTTTCAAATGAACCAAGAAAAAAAGGCTGGAAAACTTAGAAATAGTCTTAAAATAATGGCAAATTCTTGAACACAGAGATCTGTAAAGCACTAAATTGTGTATAGCTAAATAAATGCAGCTTAAAGCGATACTAATGTCCCCGGTAACCATCAGTTCTTTTCAGAATGAGGTTCATTACCACTTCAGAACATTCGTAATAGCGTGGAACCTCAGGAGCATCAGATACCTAAACAGATGGGCACACTCTCGAGGGCCGAAGCAAGGGCTCTTCATTTCCAGAGTCTGGTGCTAGTACTATGAGTCAGAGAGAGAAAAAAAAGCAGATTTCCTAATCTACGTGCCAGCTCAGTGACAGTAATTTTCAGTCGCAAACGGCAAGGCTGCTGGAAGGACCTGTTCACTTCTTGTACACTGTACACATACTTAAGCACAGAGACAATTTAAAATAAAGAAAACAGGATACTGTTCAGTAATAATACAGAAGCTCTCTTGTTAACAGATAAGGAATATTTTCAAAAACATACGAAGAAAATTAAACCAACTTTCTTGTTTGTTTCTTTTTTAATTTAGTGGATCTGTTTCTATAGCAAATACAACACCGATACTATCAATGGTTGTGGAATGAACTAAACCATTGGACTGCTCCTTGAGAAGAGAGATTGTAGCCCTCCTCCTCTGCAGCTCTAGCATTTAGCACAGAGCCCAACATTTAATAAATATATGCGGGCCGGCCCTGTGGCCGAGTGGCTAAGTTTGCGTGCTCCACTGCGGCGGCCCAGGGTTTTGCCGGTTCGGATCCTGGGTGTGGACACGGCACCACTCATCAGGCCACACTGAGGTGGCATCGCACATGCCACAACTAGAAGGACCTGCAACTAAGATATACAACTATGTACCGGGGGAATTTGGGGAGATAAAGCAGAAAAAAAAAAAAGATTGGCAACAGTTGTAAAATAAATAAATAAATAAATGCTACATCAACAAACCTTAATCACAAAACCGATTAGGTCAAAATGCACACACTGACAATGATGGTACTGTGGCAGATATCTATTGTTTTCTTTAAAACACACATTATCTACACACACACTTGACCATAACTCACAGGCACTGATAAACTCGCTTCTAGAGATTTCTAGCAGTTTTGGCAGAAATAAATCCTTATCTGAATTGATGCAGAATGAAATGTCTTTCAAAGGGTTTTCACCTCATGAGCCACAGAAACAAATTAATATGCAACTTCCTGCATCAATGACAATTAGTTAAGAAGGTTCATTAGAAATCTACAAAGTCATCATCAAAGGAGAGCAGAAAGCAACGTTTAGTATCTAAAATGAAATTGGCAACACTGTTAAACATAAATTTATGTACCACACCTCTACACTAAAAGCACCTCTATACGTAAAAACCAGCAAACGATGCTGAGAGAAATTAAGGAAGGGGCTATATAAATGGAGAGATATATTGATGGACTGGAATTAAGAGGTCAGTTCACGCCAAATGAACTGATAGATTCAACACAATCTCAAACATATTCCTGCTAGGTTTTTTTTTGTTTGTTTTTTAAAAGCTGATTCTAAAATAGAAATGGAAATGCAAAGGACCTAGAATATCCAGGGCGATATTGTAAAAGGAGAACAAAGTTGGAGGACTTGCCCTATCTGATTTCAAGGCTGACTGTAAAGCTACAGTAATCAAGACAGGGCAGTAGTGGTGTAAGGGTTAAGAAATAGATCAGGGGAACAGAATACAGAGCCCAGACCCAGATCCACACTTAAATGATCACTAGATTTTAGACAAAGGTGCCAAAGCAATCCAATGGGGAAAGGGAGACTTTTTAACAAAGGGTGCTGAAACAACCAGAAATTCATATGGAAAAAGATGAGCCTTGACCCCTACCTCACACCTGACACAAAAGTTAATTTGAAGTGTGTCACAGACATAAACGTAAAATCAAAACCTATAAAGCCTAAGAACATGAAAGAGAATACTTCCATGGCTTAGGGATAGGCAAAGGTTTCTTAGCACACAGCGTGCAATAATCATAAAAAACTGATATATTAGACTTCATCAAAAATTAAAACAAAAAAAAATTTAAACTTTTGCTGATCAAAAGACACTTAAAGAAAATGAACAAGTAAGCCACGGACTGGGAGAATATATTCATAAAACACATATTCGACAAGTATCAAGCATATATAAAGAACTCCAACAATTTCATAATAAAAAGGCAAACAACCTAGTTTAAAAATGGACAAAAGTGTTTTGGGCAATACTGTTGTATTTTAAGAAATATTTCTTAAATAATCAGAATGAGACCTGAGGGGGACTGACTATATACAACTGGGCAGGAAAGGCAGGCAACAGATCAGGGTGAAAGAAAATGAGGAGAAATACAAACAATTTGTTCTCAAAATAAGGACATTTTAAACAAATATTGAACTCTAAGTCAATGATATGCACGCTGACGTCTTTAGGGAGAGGTGTACAGATGCCTGCAATGTATTCTGAAACATGTCAAAAAAACTCCCAGATTGATGGCTGGAGGGAGATAGATGAATATATGTGAGATAAAACAAGCACGGGGAAATATTAATGGTAGAACCAAGGTGGTGTACATATAAGTGCTCACTGTAAAATTCTTTTAATTTTGCTGTTTGAAACTATTATAAAAAGCTGGAAAAATGGACAAAAGGCTTGAAAAAAATCTTTCACACAAACAGCCAATAAGCACATCGAAAAGTTCTCAATATCTTTAGCTATCATAGAAATGCAAATTAAAACCACAATGAGATGTCATTGCACACCCACCAGGATGGTTAAAATGAAAAAGAACTTTGCCAAATGCTGGTGAGGACATGGCACAAGTAGAACTCTCACGCATTTTTGGGGAGTGTAAAATGGTACAGCCACTTTTGAAAAAGGTCTGCAGCTTTTTATAAAACTAAATGACACCCAGCAATTCCTTTCCCACATACCTAGCTAAAGAAATAAATATTTGTACAAGATTATTCACAGCAGCTTTATTCATAATAGACCCAAACTGGAAATTGTCCAGGTGTTCACTAAAAGAAAAATGGATAAACAAATTGTGATATACTCAACACAAAGGAATACTACTAGGCTACAAAAAAAGGATGAAGCAATGATACATACAATGTACAATTGATACATACAATAAATCTCAAAAACATTACGCCGAGGGCAAAGTCTTACACAACAGAGTATATAATTGTATGATTCCATTTACATAAAACTCTAGAAAAGATAAACCTAGTTTGTGGTGAACAAAACTAGAACAGTGGCTGTCTCTGAGGGGTTAGGGCAAAGACTGATTGGGAAGGGGCATGAAGAAACTTCCTGGAGTGACAGTTATGTCCTATATTTTAATTGATAAGGGTGTGGGGTACATATGTAAATACAAAAACTCATCTAACAGTGTACTTCAAATTTGTGTATTTCATTATACACATGTGTATATACATTTTGCCTAAAAATGTAAACCACTACTGAAGTTTACATAATGATGTTTCCTCTGAAGTGTTTGGAGGTGACGTGTACTGATGTTCATAACTTTTTTTGAAGCATACCAAAAATTTGATGGATTGATACATGGATAGAGGATGTATATCTAACAAATCAAGTATAGAAAAAATGTTAATTATAGAATCTAGGTGTTTATTATACGGGTAGTTAGTGTACAATTCTTTCAACTTTTTAGCATGGTTGAATTTTTTCAAAATAAGATGTTGGCAAAAAATAAAAAATAGAAAAATCCAGGATATCCTTTAATTTCTGTAATCAGAGAGTAATATGTCATCCTATTGTTAATTTTTAAATAAGATTGACATGCACACTTGGAAACAGCTGCTCTGTTTAGCATAGAAAGCAAATATTATCACAATTTCTTCCTTCAACGTTATTATGCTCTACTTCTTACTTTCAACTGTGGGGAAGGAGAAATAGCAAAATACGGGCTCTAATTGCAGAAAAACTATGCTTCGTGTCACTTCAAGTAAAATAGTCAGAGAAAGTTTAATTATAAAATAGTATCTGAAAAACAGGGAACACTAAATATTTTATGTAACAAAGTATACCAGAACTGAGAAGATACACATAATGGTAATCACAAATTCAGGCTTAACACTCAAGGCAAAGACTGTGAACCGTTTCATGGTTTAGAATGACTAAGTGATTTTCTCTGAATCATGTGGTTGGATGAAAGCCATTTTATGGTATAGCGCAAGAAGCAGGGGTGCTGGAAGACGGTGCCACACGAACAAGGGTGGAGGAGTGAGAAGAGGAAAAGGGAAGGACAGGCAGAACATGGACAAGAAGGCAGAGAGAACAACATGCACAAAAATACAGTCCCAGGAGTGAACAATGCACAGGAAAGAGCCATGGCTCAGCAAGGCTGCCATGCAGGGTGCAGAACGGCACAAGAGAAGACTGGATAGCTAGGAAGGTATGGGGCAGAAAAGGACTTAAAAGTCTGTAAGGTTTGGATTTTATCCTCAAGGCAATGTGGAGTTGCTCCTCAGTGTGCAAGGGTGTCATGCCTAAATACATGCAGTAGACAGATCACCACAGGCGCAAAGGAGGAGGAGGAACAGATTGGAAATCATTTTCCTGTGGTTTCCCAGATAATCCTTATATTAACCGTGTGATCTGTCCTCAGTTGGCAGTGCTGACTAAACTTTAGAGAGATATACCAAGCAATTAAAATTATCTAAACGTATAACCTCTAATGCTAGATACATCCACATCTTAAAGGAAACTCAGAGTTGGGACAAAAGATCAGTAATTTATCATAAAAACTACATTTCCAAGAAGAGCCAAGAGAACACTGGCAGTCTGACCTTTTTTAGCCTGGAAAGAAGTGCTAAAATCTTAAACCTGAAACTCGAAAAAAAAGGAAGACATAAATCAAAATAACATTTGTCTTCCACTTTTCTCTTTTCTTCTTTCTCATACAGAGTCAACCCTAAACCTCAATTTAAAATGATTTTACTCGAAGAACAGCAAAAATGCTCATAATCGAGCATCTGCTCTGGAGTCGTAAAGATGTGGGTTCAGACAAACCTCAATCTGCCACTTCCAGCCATATGACTTTGGGTAAGTCTCCAAATCTCTCGAAGCTTCATTCTTATTAGTTCCTTGTTTGTAAAACAGGCAAGATAGCTCTAAGCTCTCGTGCAAGGCTGCCGGGAGGACTGAACGGGGCATTAGCAAGTAAAGCACCAAGGGCTGTGTCCGCCATATAAGGAGGCGTCAACAACCATGGGTACTGGGTCCATTCTAATACCTAGTTTTCTGGTGGAAAGAACTAAAAGAAAAGAGGATAAAGGTTTGTTTTTTCAAGTGCAATATAAACACATGTGAACTATTTGGAAAAATGGTTTTTATATGGCCTTTATCTCTCAATAAAACAACATTACTGAAAAGTAAACATCCTCATTAAATAAAAATGTAGCTTAGGCTTAGATCTAGGATAAATTGCGAGATAAAGCTAAAATATTGGGAAATGTGTTGACAGAAGACAAGGTTGTAATGACTATGATTTCCCTGCAAATTAAAATATTTCTCTTGTATGAGAAGTTGAATCACCTCTTTAAAAAGTCTTTTTAAGTGGTCATACCTGACTTGATTCTAACTGAATCCCAAGAAAATCTACCCAAAAGATATAAAAGTATAAAAAAACGGTAAACTATGAAATCTGTTACCTATTTTGATAATAATAAACGATAAAGTACAAGGACTAATAATGAAAAAAAAGCAAAAGGATAAGTGTGGGTGGGGAGAAGAATAAAAGGGAAAAAGTCTTTTCTGTGTATCCTTTTTAGATAGTTCTGACTTTTTTATCATGCTAATTTTTTCACACTTAAAAAATAAAGTTAAAACAATAAGGATGGGGAACAAGCTAAAAATTGAATACAAGCAGAAACAAATGAACAATTCTATATCAAATTGATAACATAACATCACAAAAGAAAGAAAAGAATTAATCCAAGAAACTTTTAAACATAGTCACGATTATACACCCTCAATGGGATACAGTTTAAGGACAAAACAAACTGCAAAGAAATTTTGAACTTACTAGGTTTGTTGTTAGTAGTGGTATTGGAGCGTAATCCTGAAATTAGTTTTTACATTGTAGGACTGAGCAGATGACTACCATATTGAAGTTTTGGGAATCGAGGTTTTCATTGTGGAGAAAAGATAGACAAATAAGAAATGGGGGAAGGAGAGGAAAAAGCCTATGGTGTTGAACTGAAACTAGATTTAGGATTTTTATTTTTTAACTTTGAATTCTAATGTAACATACATACAAAAAGTGCATGTCATAAGTATACAATTCTCTGAATGTTTACACAACTGAACACACCCACGCAACCAACATCGGAAACCCAACATCTCTTGTAACCTAAGAGCTCCTGACACTTCTAGTCACTTCTCCCTGACAAGGATAACCACTATCCTGATTTCTAACACCACAGAGTAGTTTTGCCTGTTTTTGTAGTGTAGATAAATGGAGTCATAAAGTATGTACTCTTCTGTGATTAGCTGCCTTTGCTCAGTTATTTTTGTGAGATTCATGCATGTTCTCACATGTAGCTGTAGTGTGTCCTGTCTCACTGCTATACTCCACTGTGTGATATATCACAATTCATGTAACCACTGTGCTCTGGATGGGCATTTGGGTGGTTTCCAGTCTTTCCCTAAAACAAGTAGTTCTGCTAGCAGCCTTCCAGTAGATGGAACCATGTGAAATTGCTGCTAGTACCTGAAGAAATGGCAATTTCATATAATTCAAAATAATACGTCATCTTCTGATGAACATATGTATACATTTCTGTTGATTAAAATCTAGGGGTGGAATTGCTGATATCTAGAATTATGCAAAACAGTTTTCTAAAATGGTGATACGAGTTTATACACTCACCAGTTGCACCATATCCTTGATACACCTGGTGTTTCCTTTTCATTTTAGCCATTCTAGTAGGTGTGTGGTAAGATCTCACTGTGGTTTTATCTGCAGTGCTCTGAGGACTAATGAATCCATATCCATATCTATGCGCACCATTTGGATTTCCTCTTTTGTGAAATTTAATGTCAAGGCTTTTGTCCATTTATTTATATTGGCTTGCAGGAGTCCTTTATATATTCTGGAGAAGAATTTTTTGTTAAATCCATGTATTAAGAATTCTCTTTTCCTACTCTGTGGGTTGCCTTTTCTCTCTCAATGTCTTTTGGTGCACAAGAGTTAATTTGAATATAGCGCAATCTATCAGGTTTTTCTTTTATGGATAATACTATTTGTGTTCTATTTAAGAAATTTTTCCTCACTCCAAGGTTATGAGGATGTTTTCTCCTAAAAGCTTCATTGCTTTAACTTTCATAGTTGGCTTTTTTTGTGTATGCTATGAATTCCAGATAAATTTCTCTCCACTGGATGCTGAACTAATTCAGAACCATTTATTTAAAAAGACCATCCTTTCCCCAATGCGCACACATGTCACCTTTGTAATGAATTAGGTGACTTAATATTGGCTATTTCTGAAGTCTCTATTTTGTTCCATTGGTCAGACTGTCTAAACTACTGTGGTGTTATAACAGGTCTTGATATCTGGTAATGTAAATCCTCTGGTTTTGTTCATCTCCCTCAGGCATGTCTATTTCTGGCCGGAATTCATGATTTTTCACATATATATATATGTGTGTGTGTGTGAGTATACCGTGAAACACTACTTAGCCATAAAAGAATGAAATCTCGCCATCTGCGACAACATGGATGGACCTTGAGGGTATTGTGCTAAGCAAAATAAGTCAGATGGAGAACTACAAATACCGTTATGATTTCACTCACATGTGGACTATAAAAAACAAAACAAAAACAAACTCATAGAAGCAGGCAACAGACTGGTGGTTAACAAAGGGGAAGCGGGTAGGTGAAAGGGGTAAAGGGGGTCAACGGTACGGTGACAGACGGAAACCAGACCTTCGGTGGTAAGCACGCTGTAGTACACACAGATGTCGAATTATAATGTTAAACACCTGAAACCTATATGTTATAAACCAATATTACCTCAATTAAAAAAAAATTCTGGCTCTGCCTACTGAGAAGACCTAGAAACAATGACATCCAAGTAACGAGTGTGCCTAGCTCTTAGATCTTGGTTTCTAAAAACTATTCCTCATTAAAAGGAACTAAGAATTCTTAGAGAAAGGGCTAATTCCAGGATTGGGGCAATGAAAGTATGAAGAGATCCTGAAATATCCTGTGCCAGAGAGTAGGTAAGGGCTCAAAAATTAAGAGGAATGGGTGAAAGGGACACAAAAGCCACCTTGAGCAGGCTCTCACTGGCCAAATTTGAGACAATTTGTGTATCAAAAATGATGACAGGGGCCGGCCCAGTAATTCAGTGATTAAGTGCACATGTTCTGCTTCGGCAGCCCGGGGTTTGCAGGTTCCAATCCTGGGTGCAGACGTGGCACTGCTTGGCAAGCCATGCTGTGGCAGCATCCCACATATAAAGTAGAGGAAGATGGGCACAGATGTTAGCTCAGAGCCAGTCTTCCCCAGCAAAAAGAGGAGGATTGGCAGCAGACGTTAGCTCAGGGCTGATCTTCCTCAAAAAAAGTGATGACAGTAAAGGATAGTACCTTTCCAATTTTAAATAATAATCTATGAGTCCACATTGATACTTCCCTTAGAAAAGAAGGTTCTTCTTTTCAGAAGAATGGCAGCTAATAAAGAGAGAAGGAATGTCAGAAGTAGAAAGCCATCAATTTCAAGAACCTTTATAATATATTTAGGCAAGAATCATCACTAAAAAAAAGATGGTTGGGAAACAGAATAGTCAGTCTCAAAGTACTTTCCCACATATTACTCTGTAATTAACTATATTCTAATTAATTATTAATTACTAAGAGGAAAGGGTACATTTATACAGGAGAAACAGGAGGTGAGGGGAATCAGTACCTTAACAAGCGATCAAGCTGGATGTGATTCATCGAGGACACAATGTCACCTACTTAACATGCCCACCAAAATGTTTAACCTGAACTGATCAAAGGACTCAAACAGAAAAATCTAGATTGAGGGTCATTTTGCAAAATAACTAGCCTGGACTCTTAAAAAATTGCCAAGTTGTGAAAGATTAAAAAAAAATAGTGGTTGTGAATGCAAAATGGTACCACCACTTTGGAACATAGTTTGGCAGTTTCCTGCAAAACTAACATACTCTTTCCACACGATCAAGCAATCACACTTCTTGGTATTCACTCAGAGGAGCTGAAAACTTATGTCTACACAAAAACCTGCACACAAATGTTTATAGCAGCTTTCTCTACAACAGCCAAAACTTGGAAGCAACTGAGATGTTCTTCAGTAGGTGAATGGATAAATAACCTGTGGTCCATTCAGACAATGGAATATTATTCAGTGCTAAAAAGAAATGAGCAATCAAATCATGAAAAGATGGAGGAACCTTAAGTGAGTGAAAAAAGCCAGTCTGAAAAGGCTACATATTGTATGATGCAAATTATACGGTGTTCTGGAAAAGGGAAAACTATGGAGATAATTAAAAGATCAGTGGTTGCTAGGTTAGGGGAGGGTGGTGGGGAGAGAAGAGATGACTAGGCAGTGCACAGAGGATTTTTAGGGCAGTGAAAATACTCTGTATGGTATTATAATGATGGATACATGTCATTATACATTGTCCAAAGCCACAGAATGTACAACATCAAGAGTGAACCCTCAGGTAAACTATGGACTCTGGGTGATTACGACGTGTTGATGTGGGCTCACCGTTGGAGACAAATGCACATCTGGTGAGAGATGTTGCTAATGGGGGAGGCTGTGCATGTGTGGAGGCAGGGAGACGTGGGAAACATCTACCTTCCTCTCAATTCTGCTGTAAATGGAAAACTGCTCTGAAAAAATAAAGTCTTAAAAAAAAAAACTGGGGGAATTGTTCTAGATTAGATTAAGGGATATGACAACTAAATACAATAAATGATACTTGATTAGATTCTGGTTTAAATAAAAAAACAGTAAAGGACATTATTGAGAAAATGGGGAAATATGAATATGGCCTGCATATTAAATATATTAACTGTATCAATGTTATCTTTTTTGATGGTGATAACTGTATTGAGGTATTTAGGAGAATGTATTTATTCTTAGAAGTTGCATGCTGACATATTTAGGCATGCCTGCATTATTTATAAACGGTTCTTGAATAAAAAGTTAATAAACTAGTCAAAGTTCAGGAGTTAAGAAGAACATGTAAAAAGACTGTTACCCTATTATAGGAAATTAGTAAAATTTCCATTTATATTTTTCCATAGAAAATATATAATTAATTTATAGAACGAGTAAAAGCTGATTTTTATTTTAGTTTTTAAATGTCAAATACCTTATTATGAAATAAATTGCCATTAACAGGATGATCTATTATTAGGCTCCCAATTTTACTAGCAAGTCTGAAAATATATTTGTTTAAAAGGTTAAAAAGAACAAAATGACTATTTGGACATCTTCCGCTAGAGGAATTTTAAAAATTTCCTCATTCATTTAGCTGAGTACCTTCAACAGTACTAGGCCAGAATGAAGAGACACAAAACTGACCAGAGTTCTCTGTTTTAAACTACCATAAGGTGCTTAGTCGTAAAGTCATTCTTCCCATGGTGGCAATGTCTGAGAAGAGTGTAAAGTGAAATAGGACATGAGAAGAGAATACTGAACATGTGTGTGAGTTTTCCTTTATTTGTGCAAATGTCCACATGAATAAACTTCACACAGCACCCACTATACATGTTGGTTAAACAGGAGGCAATCCTGACAGATCAGCAAGGTTGATGGTGTCTTAATCTTCTATAGACTTTTTTTTTTATTAATGTTATGATAGATTACAACCTTGTGAGATTTCAGTTGTACATTATTGTTAGTCATGTTGTGGGTACACCACTTCCCCCTTTGTGCCCTCCCCCTAACCCCCTTTTCCCTGGTAACCACCGATCAGATCTCCTTGTCAATATATTAACTTCCACCTATGAGTGGAGTCATATTCTTCTATAGACTTTTAAAGTAAAACTATTCTGCTTGGGTAAAATCTTAACATTTAAAATTTTAGCTTTATATGTGGTTATCTTTATACCTTTGTAACTATTTTCTTTATATAAAAGTTAAAAAC
The DNA here is from genome assembly GCF_041296235.1 of Equus asinus. Taxonomy (NCBI): domain Eukaryota; kingdom Metazoa; phylum Chordata; class Mammalia; order Perissodactyla; family Equidae; genus Equus; species Equus asinus. The sequence goes on from NC_091803.1 coordinate 38,169,479, forward strand.
AATAGTCTACCTTAAAAATACCTTTAACTATCTTTCTTCCACATAAAATGGTCTTTCCTATTGTAATAGTACTCTTTATAACCTTAGAGGTAGCCTTAGGGCCACCATATCTTTAAAACTTTATTCCTTTTCACCTGCTGGTGAAATCTCTCTGACCCTCCGTTTTTAGGTCTTATAAAATGGAGGCAATTAAAACCTATCTCATAAAGTAAAATGCCTTTTACCTATTCAGGGAAGAAAACCCCTCTCTACTGGCAGACTTTAGTACTTTAACTTTAACTTAGCTATTTACCAATTTGGGTTCCAGGCCTACTGTGTGGGCAAGGGGCAAAAGTGTCCTAACATGCAGAAACACATGGAAAAACCGCACTCCGTGCCTTGTCTGTCAGTGGACTTAAAAAATATGTATTGATTGGTTATATCATAGAAGAGAGTGAGGAAAAAAGTGGTTTGTTTTTGTGAGAAGACACAGAGTAACCAAGAAGGTCAGAATATATGTGTTAGTTATTTAATTTACATGATTACATTCCTTAAAATAGCAAAGGTGGGGAACAGCACCATATAAGAAGCATATAGCTTAAAAATAAAAATTCTATTGGAAAAGATTCTGCATTAGCCTATTTAACCACTTAATACATTAATTCAAATATTATGTTTTCCAAACATTCGAGCCAATAAAATGGAATCGTATATATAAAACTTATTTGATAACAAACCAAAGATAATATATTCTAAAGTACACAGCGTGAGCATATATTGATTCTAATTTTCAAAAACATAGTCTTTTTACTTTTCATTTACTCAATAGTGTCTTCCTTATTAGGTTTTCATCTGTTATTATCAACAGATCACCTGGACCAAATAAGAGTGAGAACCAACTGGGACAGCTGTTTGACAGAGCTGTACGCCAGCTCCAGGCTCTGTCCTTCTGGGTCTCCAGGGCCGGCTTGACACATAAGCCTCATCCACCCCACCCACTACTAACGACTCCCATGTGTTCTTTGTCTCCTAACCCACCTGGGCTTCTCAGCGACTGTGAGACAGCCAACGAGGGCACAGAGAGGCAGCAAGGGTGGCTATGTGAACCGCAGTGGGAGCCTTCAACCATTGGACCCAAGGGTAAAGCAGGAAGTACAGACTATGGTAGCCAAACTGTAGAGACTTCGATTAAATTGTTTCTGATTCCCAGATACCCTCACTGATATTGTTTTATTTCTATTACTCTTTATCAACATAAATTCTCCTTTAAAGCTCTGTTCATCAACAAACGATGAGAGGGGCCGGCCCCATGGCCAAGTGGTTAAGTTAGCGCGCTCTGCTGCGGCGGCCCAGGGTGTCGCGGGTTCGGATCCTGGGCGCGGACATGGCACCGCTCATCAAGCCACACTGAGGCGGCGTCCCACACGCCACAACTAGAAGAATCCACAGCTAAAAATATAAAACTATGTACCAGGGGGCTTTGGGGAGAAACAGGAAAAATAAAATCTTAAAAACAATGGATGAGAATCTCTGATGTACAATTCAATTTCACATTTAGTTGGCTCCAAGTAGAATCCCTCCACATCGTAATATAATCATGAACTACCAAATCTCTCTGATAGTCCCCATTATATAATATAGCATTTTTTAAAACAAAGTTTTTTCTCCCATTGACAGAAAAGTATTACTTGATTACGAAAAATGCAAACTACAGAAAAGAAAGGTGACAGTAGTGTATACGCGTGTAAATTACTAAAAATAATTTGATATAATTCATTCCAGGGTGTTTTTTGCCTATGCATGGGTTTTCTTTTTTTGGAGGGATGGAGTGGGGTTGATGGAAGGATGTAAAGAGGATGGTTAGTTGTACTCAGGATAAAGCCACAATTTTATTCCTGGCTTTTTCACTTTTTATAACCTAGATATTTTTGACAAAAAAAATTCCCATTAAAACACACGTGAAAAGAGAAATATAATCTTTAGTTATCTCTTCTAAAGGCTGACTCTTGCCAAGTTGAATCAAATTCAAATACAGAGGCAAAGAGAATTTTCCTTAATTTCAATATTTCTGTAAAGAGAAAACAATATATAATCAGTTCTTTATTAATGAAGAATAGATTCTGCCAACCAGTAAAACCTTTCCTCGAGACTCAAAAAGAAAAGGCGGAAAAATTCTTGAACCAACTAAGTAACTACGCCATTGGCCCCAGGTGATCCAGGAAGCTCTAACATGATCTCTTTTAGGACAATCTTGCTGACCACTCTGTGCCAAAAGCAACAGCTGGAGAGCTACTTGCCATGAGAATCAACCCTAACTATCAGCCTCGGTCTTTAACAACAATTTGGTTTCATTCATTCACTGATCAAAAATCTGGGAACAACTTGGTGTACCCAGTAGGGTCTGAATGTTTGGGTGGATCCAAAAATAAAATGACACTGCTCCTGCAGTCTAGTCAGAAAGCCAAGTTGCATGTATTCAGAGAGGAAACATGTTTCAGTGGAAAAGCACAGGCCTGTGTTAAAATCCCAATTCTGGACTCTTGTTTTTTGGAAATGATGGAATAACAAGGACTACACTTAACCTCTTACCATAAGAAACTAGAAAACTGGACAAAATACATGATATAATTGCTTTCATACATTGGGAAACAGGCAGTGCAGGTCTGTGACCCCTAAGAGAAGAAAAACAAATGAGACGAGCCTTATAGCCGCCCTAGCTTTCCGCCTGGAGGCAACTTCCAGACTGTGAGTACAGGAGGGATAACTCACACAGAGCTGGTTAGGCTTGTTGAATTGAGGAGACAGCGAAGAGGGCTCCGAGAGGCGACGGCAGCTGGAAGCTGCAGGGCAGATTTCTGAGGACGGACCTATGTGGAAAAAGAGCTCCAGAAATGTGCATAGGGGTGCCTTTGAGTCTTTGCTGAGTACTAAGCTACATGTGCACAGAGTGAAATTTCACAAAGCTGGGCAAGAAACGACCAGGGAACTGTAAGCTAAACAATTCCCCAAGTGCATACAAGGCTGGGGAATGTTCAAGCTTCAATTAGCCTGAGTGAAAAGCTCTCCCCAGGGCATTCAGCAGATTCCAAAGGGGGTCAAGCCCTAGTAGTTAAGGCACCAACCCTAGCATGAATGCTACCCTAGGTCTTTCCTAACAAAGCCTGAAAAAAGCCCTGAGGGTGTCTGAAAGTAACTTAAATGTCTACCAAACCAAAGCCCAACACTCTTTAAAGAAAGTCAACAAAAATAAAATCCAGCCATTCAGCAATGTAACATTCACAGTGTTACATCCCATAAAAAAAATTACAAGACTACTTGCCAAGAGGCAGGAAATCTCTCTTTAATAGAAGAAAAATTCATCAATAAAAACAGACCCAGAAATGACAGGAAAAAAGATGAAACTATTAATAGCTACTATAATTATGTACAATTATTTAAAGGAAAGCATGAATATAATGATAAGAGAAGTGGACAACACAAAAAAGAACAAAATGGAACCTCTAGAGATAAAAATACAATACCTTAGACAAACATTCTATTGGATAGGTTTAGCAGCATATTAGATGTGCATTAGAAAAGATCAGTGAACATTTGAAAAAAAAAGTATAGCTAGTAAGGTATAAAAATAATAATGAAATGAAATACTGAAAAAAGAATTAACTTTAAAAAAGGGAAGAAAGGAGGAATAAAGGAACAGAGAACAGATTGGACGAGCACACAGCAAAACGATAGATTTAAACTCACTTGTGGTAGGCAGCCTCTAAGACAGCCCCCAGTGATCCCTACCTTCTGGTATTTATGGCCTTATATAATTCTCTCCCCTTGAGCGATGCTTCTGATCAACACAACAGGGCAATTTTGAGGAAATGTTACAAAAATTGTCACCTTTGTCTCGTTAGCAGGCTTCTCTCTTACTGGCTTTGAGAAAGTAAGCTGCCATGTTGGAAACGCCCATGTGGCGAGGAAGTGAGAGTGACCTCCAGCCAGGAGCCAGCAAGGAACTAAGGGCCTCAGTACAACAGCCCCCATGAACTGAATCTTGTCAAAAACAATGTAACTAACATTAGAAGCGGATCCCAGTTGAACCTTCAACCAATCAACCTTAGTTGATACCTGACTGCAGGCTCATGAGTGACCCTGAGACAGAGGTACCCAGCTAAGCTGTGCCTGAATTTCTGACCCACAGAAACTGGGAGATGATAAATCTGTCTTGTGTTAAGCTACTAAGGTTTGAAGTAAAATGTTACACAGCAACAGATCACTAATACACCAGACATATCAATAATCACCTGAAATGTAAATGATCTAGACATTGCAACTGAAAGACAGAGACTGTCAGACCAGATTAAAAAGAGAAAGATCCAGCTCTATGCTGTCTACAAGAAACATACTTTAAACGTAAAGGTATAGATGGGTTAAAGGTAAAAGCACAGGAAAGGCTATGTCATGCAATGCTAAACAGAGGACTCTTAGAGGGGGCTATACTAATATCAAACAAAGTAGACTTTAGGAAAAGGATCATTACCAAGGACGAAGGAACACTTCCTAACGTAAAGGGATCAAGTTATCAAGAACACATAACAGAGACTCAAAATACATAAAACAAAAACGGCACTGAAAGGACAAAGAAACAAATCCACAATAGTAGTTAGGGTTTTCAACATACCTCTCTGAGTAATTGACGGAACAAGTAAAAAGAAAACCAGTAAGGATATGTAAGACTTGAATACCCTTATAAACCTACTGATCTGACTGACATTTACATAACAATATTCCACCGTCAAGGGTAGATGAAACATTCATGGTCATTTAAGAAATGTATACATTTTCATGAGAGAGTATATTTTAAACAGTTTCAGTGTAATAGGTGAAAAAACCAAAAACCAAAGTACACTCTAAAATCACTGGACCTGAAATTCATATTCTAGGACTAAGTTCTTGGATTTCTTTAAATTTCAATTTTTTCAGCCCTAATTTGATCTAGTTGGTATAAATTTAAATTCTCTTTTCTGGAAAATCCTCCAAATTATAATATTTGGATGTCCAAATGAAACCTTCAACTTTTTGAAGTGTAAGCATTTTGTTTCTGTTGAGAGTTCAGAAAACATTCAGCAATCAATCAAGCACCTACTCTACTCCTGTGCATAAATAAACACACACGCACACAATTATGCAACCAGAGATTTCACGAGATTATCAGCAAGTTGCTATTTAACCAAATTCCATTGCTTTGAAAAATGAATGAAGAGCCTATCTAACAGAAATAGATATATAGAGAAAAATCTGTTAGAAAAATATATTAGAAAAGTAATACTTTCTCATTTTAAGAGTATGTCTAGTTAAATATCACTTTGTTATTCTTGGCTTGAGAAAAACAGTAACATAAACATATATATCTTTTTCACTATATATATTTTACACATCAATCAAGAGCCATACAATTCTTTAGTACATTCAATAACTATTTGTGACCAACTAGGCAAACTTATTACTTCACTTTCGTTTCCATTTTATTTTACCAGGAGACCTCTAAAATATCCTGGGTTTCTGACAGGTTCTTAGATTATGATAAAATGAGTTTTATTTTTACTACTAATTTTAAAAGGCTTGCTTGAGATCACATATCAATTTACTTCCTGTGTCCCATTTTTAAATTTGTTCAAAATATATTATAATCCTAAAACAGAATCAGATATCAAATCATAAGAAATTTTTGAGTGTGTAGGATTCTTTGATTTTATAGTTAAAATTCTCTACATTCATTCAAAGGATTAACTCATTGAAAAGAAACATGCACAGAAGGAAGCAAATCGCACAAAATCCCCCAACAAATCTGACCCTTCAAATGTGGAATGCTGTTCGCCCCTGGAATTTCATACATGCCACTCACAGGCTTCAGAGTGGGACAACTATGAGGCCATAGTATTAAGGCCAACTATAAACCAAATAAATCCCAATTACCCATTTCCTTAAGCTCCCCAGGCTCCAGATCTCTTGGGTGCTGCCCTTCTCAATTATTTTTAGCAGAAATGTATAATACACAATAAAATATTTACACAATAAAATATTTAAAGAGATTCAGACCAATTGAAAGACAACTTATGGATTCGCCTCCCCCAACCAGTGACCCTAAAGCCTCATCTAAACAACTACCATCACACCAAAATTTCATAGAATATTCTACCACACTAGAACTGTTTCTGCTTTCATATATTCCAAAAGTCATTGTGGAATAAGTTATCATACACATATATTTTAAAAATATATTTGCTTTTTAAAAGATCACTTCTGAATTTAACCAATCTATGTTAAATAACTGGGTTCATAATGAACACATTTTAATTTAGAAAAGTGATTGCGATAGAGATTTCCTGGAATCAAAAAGAAAAAGAATTTAAAAGACAACTCAGAGCAAGAAATCTCTTTAAACATAATAAATAACTGTTTTATTACTTCAAAATACCAAAAGTCTTCTGCATGGTACTTATCATATACATCAAATGCCTTAAAAGAGTCTCAGCAACCATATCTACTATCTTAATCTCTTCAGAACAAGTACACAAGAAGGAGAAAAATCTATAAATCAGTCCTCGATGACAGAGGGTTTGTTTAGGAGTTTACCAAATGGAATGACCCTGTTGGAATTCCTTCAAGCAGCCTGTGAAAATGTCAGAATGGAGTCTGTTTTGGAGGTCGTAGTCCCTAGAGAACTCTGAGTTTTGGCCTGTTTGTCTTTTCACATGCTTTAATATTTGAAAATCATTCCTTGTAGACACTGACTGATGCCCAGGGAATGCTAGGATTGTGGGAACTGGCAGTACCCACAAGGAGACAAACTTCATGGGAAATCAGTGCCTACTACATCTGCCCTCCCGGCTCTCATCAGATAAGCTGCTCTTCAAATGTTATGAAGGTACATGGTGAGACATGAAGAAAGTGCAAGTCATTTTGATGTCTTTAAAAAGAAATACTTGTGGAAAATGGGGCAGCAATTACTGGGACTGAAAGAAAACACTAAGTTATAAAACACCATGGTAGAACCCTGAAAAACTATATTTACTTAGTATGAACTGAAATAGTGTATTCTCAAAATATACATATTAATAACAAATAGTTATAAGGTGCTAATTATATGTCCACACTTCTAAGTACTTGACTTACATGGACTCATTTAATTCTCACAGCAACCCTATGAAGCAGGTACTAGTATGATCCCCATTTTGCAGATGAGGAAACTGAGGCAGAGAGAGGCTATTTCATTTGTCTAAATTCACATAACTAGTAATGGTGTAGCCAGGATCTAGACTCAGACAGGGTGGCTCCAGAGTTGGTTTTCTTTATCACTGTGCGTGCTGCCTTCTTTATGGTATTTTTGCAGCGAGCATGCAAAGCTGGGTAACTATAACACGTACTGAGTACTCATCATGTGCCAGGTATATGCTTGTGACTATAAATGCTTTATTTTATTTAATCCTCCCAATAACCCACGAGGCACGTCTAACATGAGTCCTGTTTACAGATGAGAGCCTGACACCACATGCCTAGCGTAACGGAGTGGGCTCTAGGGTTGACTCACAGCTCTTTCCTTAAAACTAGGCTCTTCCTCTCAGTTATCTGCGAGAATCATCTCTACGTTAATTTTCTTTGTATAGTTGAGGGAATTACGTTCAAAGATCTGTGTGTCCAACAATTTTATGACAATATATTACATTTTGAACTGCCAGCACTGTACTAGAGGCTTAAAATCTAAGAATTATTTTACAGTAAGAGACACAATGATCATTCAATAAATGTTTTCTAACAATAAAGTGTCTGCATTTCCACTCTTGAAATACCCATTTTCTACTACTTTGGGAGAGTATTCTGATATGGCAAACTTTTCTTTTAGGTACTGCACAGTGGTGGTTTGATCAAACAGTCCAATTGCCATACTTGTTAACTGCTAGGCTGGGATCAAGGCTTCCGGTCAAAGAGGGTCTCCCGTCTTGTAGCTATGAATCTCAGATCTGCAGAGTGCTCACAAATTCTAACACCTGTCAGTTTTTAAACTTAGCCTACAAGAACCAAAGGCAAGTTGTGAATCAGACTTTTTGCTTTTCTTGTTATACCTTTATTAAACACAGAGGTTATGTGTCAAAAAATTAAGTTGGTGAAACAGCCAGCCAGCTATTAGCATTTTCCTAATGAAAATAACAACATAAACAACCAGAAAAGAACATGAATAATTTGGGCTTTAAAAAAAAAGCTAAAATGGGGCTGGCCCCATGACCCAGTGGGTAAAGTTCTGTGTGCTCTGCTTCGGTGTCCCAGGTTCATGGGTTAGGATTCCAACGGCAGACCTACTCCACTCATCAGCCATGCTGTGGAGGCATCCCACATACAAAGTGGAGGACAATTGGTACAGATTTTAGCTCAGAGCTAATCTTCCTCAAGCAAAAAGGAAAAAAAAGAGGAAGACTGGCAACAGATGTTAGCTCAGGGTAAATCCTCCTCACCAAAGGGAAAAGAAAAAAGCTAAAATATTGCCCTTTAACTGATAGTCTGATGTTATCATAAAAATGTTAACACATACCTGCCAACCCCTGAAAACTATGAATAGGAAGATACTATTCCTATTCTGCATATTCTAAATTAGATACATCATTTTTGAGGATACCACAAATTGAGTCAATTTCTATTGTCTTTTAAACATGGGGGGAAAGTCTGACTAATTGAGCAATGTGGCACGTATGTTTAATAACACATCTGTGGGGAACATATTAAAAAGCAACATTCCTAATTCATATCTATGGTAAATTCCATTGGTTAACTGAGATGGAAGGTACCTTCCATTCTTTCTGTTTCTGCTGCCCAATGAATAGCACAAGGCAAAAGTGATCATGAGATATAAGAACACACGATGCAATGAGGAAGGGCAGCCAGAGAAAGACACATGGGCTGAAAGCTACCATACAGATATTACAATGGGCATACCGCGACACAAAGAGCTGCTGAGACTTACCCATGCTCACAGACTGAGTCAGCTGAGGAGACTGGAGTCCTGACTCCCAAAAGACTACACTTCCTGTTAATAATAGTGAGGGTAGCAGGTGAGGGTAGCCAACAGTATGGATTAATTTAAAGGAGTTAGAAAAACATCGGGTATGATATTTGCTAATTAGTCTGAGTGATTAATAACCACAAACCAAAGAAAAAATTCCAATACATTTGTTACTCCAACATATTAGTCTTGTTGCTTTCTGTCACAACAGTACTTTATTACTGATGTCTTAAAATAACAAAGTAAGAAAAATAATCATGGATCACTTTTTTCCAGTATACCCTCTATCAGGCTCTTTTAGAGTTATGGATGAGAGCAGGTATCCAATATTCACCCTTTCTCTTCCTTTTTAGCTGGAAGAGGTCTTTGTGGTTGGGTTAGGTGGCAGACAAAAGTAAAAAGAGCTTTGACTTAATGTTAATGAAGTCTCTTGGCCCAGCAGAAGGTCTGATTATAAATTAACTATGCAATTCCAAGTAGTTTTGAAAGGTCTAAATATCTAGAGGGTTACGGTTGAATAATATTTATTAACTAATCATTTATATTACATATGTTATCTTTTAACATTGTTTTCTGAGGGACAGGAAAGAATGTTTCTTAATAAATTAGTTTCAGTTTATTCACTGGTTCAGTGTCTAATATAAATCATATGGTGTACTCTAGTCTTATGAAAATTATCTCAAATAATCTATGTAAGAAATAATATACTTCTATGACTCTAGTAACTCTAGAAAAGTCCTGTAAAAATTTTAAGTAAACATTTTTCTAAGTTTAAGATAATGTGGTCTCATGCTAGATTAAACTGTTAACTATTATTATGTTCTAAACCTTACTTTTAATAAATATGTTAATTGTTGACACTCCAAGGGTATTTCCGAAAGAGGACACAATTTAAAGATTGGCTAAGTAACTCAAATGTAGCTTCAGGGATGCCTCCTGGGTGATGCACATTTAAAACCGTCAGCTTCATCTACTCCCTCAGTAATAACTAAAGCACGCTTATGGTAGTGTTCCGACCCTGCCAGCTACAAACGGGACTGTAAATTAATGCCCAGCCCCCTCCCTCCCTCCACACATACATTGCTCGGGTGTGCTCAGCAATGCACTGAAGCAAACTAAATCCTCAGCAATAGCAAAACTATCTAAATAAGAAACCCAGAGTAGAAAAAAGAAGGTGGACAGGGTTATAGGTGCTTGTTTACATTGTGAAACGGAACATGACACTTAATAGGAGACTCCCCCTGAAGCTACTTATCCCGCTTCTCTTTCATTTCAAAGGGTTCAAGAGACTGTGGAAAACAGAGTGTAAGAGCTGCCACAGTCAATCAAGAATCTCGTCTGCAGGTGGCAGGAGGTTCAGAGCTGGCTTCTAAATTTCACAGCTGTGTTTAGTACAAGTCCTAAAGCCTCACTTTTAACAAATATTAGAAACTAAGGGAGATTACATTCAAGGAGTATGTATTTCTCTTCTCAGTCTAAGTACTCTTCAATAACTCCTGAAAGCAGGAAAATAAATTACCTAAACGTATCAGAATGTTTATTAATGTCCTTGAGAATTATTTTAAATATTCAAGATGCTAAATTTGTTAACAGTAAAGCCAGACAAGATAATTTTACAGAAAATTATTCATTTCTATTACCTCTACTTATAGAAAGGGAAAGCAAGAATCCTACAGTTCCATGTCTTGGCTATTTAGGATCTATTTATCTTCTTCTCACTTTTAAAACTATGAGAATTTCATGTCTGGCTGTGCGCTCTAGAGAAAACCCTCTTTTTCCCTCACTAATCTCCATTAGGCCATACCAGCTTGTGTACATTCTAAGGAACAGGGTTTTGCTCAAGACAAATGCTCATCACCTTTGTGCATTTCCAACACCTGGACTGACAGTAAGCCTAACAGGTTAATGAGGCATGGGGAAATGTCTTCAAAGTAAACCGAAAGAAAAGGCCTCTTGTGAACACATGACACTTATGGTACAAGGCAAGCAGTTTTCTTTGGCTGGATTCCACGGCTAGGCAAGGTTCATCTGGCTGTTCACAAATGTATTAATACCTGTACCAAATCCAATGCAAAGAGCCACCTTGTGTGCAACAAACTTTTGAATAAATTATTTTCTCTCGAGTAAATGATCATTCCAGAACAGAACAAGAGATGGTCTAAAGTTGTTCAGTGTGATCAATTTAATAGATGGAAAATCTTAGAAAACAAAATTTTAAGATGGGACAGACTATCAACTCAAAAACCTAACAACTGTGGTAACCAGTAATACTAAAGTTTAAAATAACAGGAACAAATATGTCTCTCCTCTTTACTGAGGCTTAAAACATGCTGACTATTTCACAGTAAATACAGTTTCAAAAAGTCTGTTAAATACAGGAAGAGAAAGGTGGCACGCACTCATTTTCCATCTGCTTGATACTATTGACAGCTGGCTTGCGGTATACCTGTGACCATGTTAACAGGATCCAGCCTCATCTTCGGGGGTGTACTAAAGGGTATTAAAATACCAACCTGTTTGATTAAAGGGGAATCTATGTCAATTTATCTGCTTAGTCTATGATAATCCTGGCAATGACTTAAAGCTTAAATTCACCAACCAATATACTTATCAGTCTTGCAAATGACCTCATGAATGAGAAGCGTCTTCCTCGTGGTCCCATCTAAGTGTGGGCACAGGCAAAGAGGTGGAGCTCTTTCAGGTAGGTTGTTTCCATCTACGTTGCCTTTCCCTGCTTTTATAAAGCTACCTTCACCTTACAGCACCTGAGCTTTTCCTATTTAATCAACAGAAGAACTAATCGTCCCTTTGACTGATTTCTCTTTTTTTCCCAGTGTTAACCATCTGAAGGAATGTTAATACTGAAACATGAAAATGGATCTATTGTACTTATAAAATATCAAAACAAAGCTCGATTTCTCTGTGTGCGCTGTTTTAGTAAAGGTACATTATTTGTGTGTTTCTGCACATCCACCTTCCTTTATGAAGGACTCACTTGTTGGGAAGAGTTAACTGACTAAATGGTTGCCTTACTTTTGAGGTGCTACAGAATTATTTTGGCCACATTCAGGGGTAAAGGAAAACTCTAGTTTATCTTTACTAAACAATCTTTCATATTTACTCCAGTAGTGGAAATATTTTGCCACTCCACTACCACTGCCAACATAAATATTAATCAAAAATAAGGGAAGATCTTGGAATCATTACTTAAATGCCAACTTCATTTTCCCTGTAAAGTTTATTTATAAACTATTTGGTGACACAATCCTACACACTAATCCCAAACTGAAATATTTTCATTTTTTCCTCCAACAGAAAAGAAATGAATTATAAGTGAAATCCAAATGCTTATGAATAACAATAAAACACAATCACCAAGAAAATATCTAAATTTGATTATTGCATAATATTGAAACAGAATTTTGTATTAATTAATTTTGAGGCTAACATGTAAATTTGTATATGGTATGATTTAAACAGGGCATTAAGAAGACAAAAAAATGAAGAATAAAGATGAGAAAAACTTTAAGGTAAGAAAGTTATGGTTCTTTCATCTGTATACTGCTTGATGTAATTCCACTCTACTCACATAGCTGTATCAAAAACCTAGGTTTCTGATAGCTGTACAAGGATTCCATTTATGTCCTTAGAATGTTTTTGAAGTTAAATTAGGCTAATCTATCATCAGCCTGAAATAAGAGTGCATGCCTGAATATAAGGTAGGAGTTTTAACTTCCTGAAGACATTTATTAGAAAAGAGGAGACTGTCTCATATTTGAGTCCTTATACAGTATCTCATTTATGAGATGTTCTCTCATTTATTTAATACTGAACAAAAAAGTACTTGAGGAAAATGCTTTAGCTTAAAAACCAACTTCATTCGAAGCTAGTTTTAGGATGTTTATAGAAATATCTTAATAAAATCAGAAAAAAAGGGGGGGAAGTCAATGCATTAATTATTCCCAGGTTATAATCTTAAAATCTAAAGTGTTAGATGTTGTTACAAAGACTTTCAAAAACTCTTTTTAAAAAGTAGTCAAATACTATTCTCTTAGAAAGAATACAAGTAACAGTACAGTCACGCATCACTTAATGACGGGATAGCTTCTGAGAAATGCATTAGATAATTTCATTGTTGTGTGACATCATATTGAGTACTGAAGGAGAACAACATTTGCCACCCCAAAATGTGTCTCTTTAACATAAGGATTATTTTAGGCTGGTTGTTTTTAACAAACAAAAGACTCAGAAAGTTTTCTTGGTACCTCCCCTGTTAACTGCTTAAAAGAATTCAAATAAAAAACCTGTCTCGGGAAACAAGCTATCATCTTAGCATCACATGAACTAGGTGGTAGACGGGGAGGAACCTAGAAAAGCCTGCTTGTTGGGCTCCCTTTGTGTTCTTCTGTTTCTGTGCGGCCAATGAAACACTTGTTTTCCAAACCTTTGCTCCTCTTCACCTCCCTGTGAATTGTCTTCCTTCCCTTTGAAGTCCCTGACTTCCTCCCCACCCCAAACATTTTCTTTTGTCTTTAGCGAAGGATGGTATTTAAGCAGAGTAAATCCATTTTGGTGAGTTACTTGGTTTTCTTCGGTTTCTCCCATGTATACACTGTTATTAAACTTTTGGTTGTTTTTCTCGTGTTAATCTGTCTCATGTCAATTTAATTCTTAGACCAGCCAGAGAACCTAGAAGGGTAGAGGAACATTTCTTCCTCCCCTACAGTGCTTACACAAACCTAGACGGTAGAGCCTACTGCATAGCTAGGCTATATGGTATGATTCTTATGGGACGACTGTCATACATTCAGTCTGTCACTGACCAAAACATTGTTATGCAGCGCATGACAGCAGTTAATTTTAGAGAACTAACTGGGTTGCTAAGTGACAAGACTGGGAGGGTGACCACTTTTCACTGTGTAACCATTTGTACCTTTTACATTTTAAGCCATGTGAATGTATTACCTACTCAAAAAAAAGATGATTAAATTCTAAAATAGAAACCAGAGCCCCATAAAATGTTATAACCAATCACAAATCAAACATGAGTGATTATGTTACAGAGATTATGAATACACAACTATAAGACAAACAGAAGGAACAAAAAAACTCCAGCCCCCCCCCCATTTTGTGAATGGTACTTGTGGTTTAGACATAAAATCTTCAGTGTCAGATTACGCATGTATTCAAAAACTGCTGTAACTCAAACAAAAGAGACGGAAAATGAAGGTATGCCCTGGATTTTAGTGCCAGATGGATGATGCAAAGGGTTCTGCTAATGATAAAAACACTTACTGCAAAGATTCATGCATAAAGTTTGAGCAAGATGGTTTTATGAAATATGGGCATTGATAAAGCAATCCTTCTATATTATTACACTGCTTCATAAGATGTGACTTTATGTACATGTAACTAAGTTAATAAATTAAAAATTGTACTATTGCATCTACCTCCCTAAAGGTTTATAAGGGGAGACTACTTCATATTTGGGCTTACCTTATATTCAGGCTTGCATGTTCAAGAGAAAGTTCTTACAAGAGAACGTGGTGAGCTGGATCAAGTAAATCCACAAAGTATAAACTTTTTCCACACACTTCCCTCTTCTGGGGCATATGACCAGTTTCTTCAGTAATTGTATATTATTGCAATTTTATGCCACTTCAACCTTATTTTCTTTTTTGAGAGTAATAATTTGAACATTATCCTGGTCCAAGAGTACCATGTAAATTTGATCACAAGTAGTCACGTTTCAGTAAATGTGGTTATACTCTCTCAGCCACTGTCTCAGATAAAGCTAGGCTCCTAATTGATGGAAGGTTCTAAAGTCATCACTAGTCAACCACAGCCCCTTGAAGGCTGTGACAGCACCTTAGTCAAAATACTGCTTTTTACCAGTCAAACTGGACACAGCTTGTGGCTAACAACAAGTAACAAACACAATATTAGCTGTCTTATTTGAAGGGAGAGCTAGAATACTCCAAAGACATGTACTAAAGAGCTAAGAATAGTAGCACATATCTTTTATCCATTTTCCTGCATACGATAAGGCCAATAATGAAAAGGATTGGGAAATACTCAGAACCCAGAAAAGTATGTAACAAGGCACAGAAGAGGTTCTACAGGGAAACAGTTTTATTTCTTCTGGCTTTTAACACTGAAATTTAAAAAATATATTTGTGAATCTAAGACTCATCAGAACTGTGGAAAGCAGAGTAAATCCAGTTGAAATTCTTAATTCTGTCCTTTAATATGCATGTTTAGTATGTAAATTTTGACATCTGACAGTTGTTACTTTTTATGTTTTAAGTATTAAAAAAAGTGTGTCATCTATCTCCATGTACATTAAAAACTGACAGTATTTTGTTTTCTGGAGACTCTAGGACATCTCTGTTATCAATGAAAATTTCCTGAACAGATAACAAACAGATAGAAAACATTCATTTTGTATACAAGGATGAGCCAGCCAAAGACTGAGAATATGGTCATATCCTATACCCATTAACATAAAAAGTACTAAAATAAGAAATTCTTGCTTTCTTAGTGATCATTAAGACAGCTCAAATTTTGCCAATTCTGAAATTAAGAGCAACACACTGGAGACAGGGAAAATGGAAAGAGAATCCAGTCAAATCCACATTCTACCTTTCCTGGAATCAGCATAGGAAGCTACTTTCCAGTGCCATTCTAGCATGAAATCTGCTTGTGCCAAAATGGTTGAATCTAAAGCTTATTTCCAAAGATAATTCGCTCCCAAAGAAACTTACAGGGGAAATAATGAAAGAACTGGATGGAAACTGAAATTCTGCCTGTTACTCAAAACCAGCCGGTACCCCTATGAGGTTGTCTCCTCTATGACAGACTGCTGAATGCAACTGACAAAAAAAATTACTACCAGAGAAAAATAAATTCGGCTCACAAAGAAGTAAGTCTTTGAACCAAAGTTGCCTGCACATGCTGCAGAACTCACCATTCTTCCTTTCGTTCAGAGGGGGTAAATGCTGACTGGACTGCAAGGAGAGTTCTTGGAATTCGTGGGCAACGGCTTCACTTTGAGGACTTGGAGCAAGATGGGCTAAAGGTCCCAATTCATCCTCGGTGTCTAACGCCCCTGTGTGATCCATTGTGTTCCAGCCACCGGCAACAGGGGGTACGAGACACCTCTTAAATGTGGCCTGTTGAAGAGACTGTCAAAATAAAGAATGTGTAAATGGATGGTACATTTATTTTTCTCCAACTTGCACAAAAGTATTAAAACAGGAACCTGGGTTCTATTTTAGGTTCACTGTTGGGTGGCAACTGCCAATTCATTTACTCTCTCTGGACCTCAGGTTCCTTGTCCAACACACAGGAATAATATACTTCCCATCTAAAAAAGCATTTACTAGGTAAATAAAAGTTGAAAGTATTTTGTATAATTTTTTGTACTATAGACTAAAGAAAGTTATAGTTAATGGTGTCATTACTTAAAGATTTCAATGCATCCTAAAATGAGACAAAAGTCAACTAATGCCGATGAAAACTAAAAAGCAGTTCAGCTTGAAAATCTATCTTAACTCTTACAAATCAAACAACTTTACATTGTCAACATTTGCAGCAACCAGCAATGTTTCAGATAATGACTCCTCCATCGGCCTGGGTCTCAGTGAGAACAGGGAACAAAACTCTCAGCTAACCCACAGTGGACACACAGTTCATGACAAAGAAACAAAACTTTATCTTAACCTACTGAGATTTGGAGTGATCATCACAGCATAACCTGGCCCATTCTCACTGATAAAGAAATTGGTAACAGAAGTACCAAAGACACAATAAAGACCCTAAATATATGACACTGACTTAGGGGCTGAGCAGTGGGCAGGAAGAAAACTGTTACTGAAAGCTGAAAGCTAAAAAGATGATGGTCCATATTATGTTGTGGCAAAACATTTGATAAAACTGTTGCCTGCTTAGTAGCATTCCATACCACAGTTTGTTTATCCATTCACCTGCTGATGGACATTTGAGTAGTTTCCAGTGTTTGACTAATACAAATAAAGATGCTATGAACATACTTATACAAGTATTCATATGGATATACGCTTTCACTTCTCGTAGGTAAATACCTAGGAGTGAAATGGGCAAATCATACGGCAGCTGCATGTTTAAACAAGAAACAACTATTTTCCGAAGTAGTTGTGCCATTTTGCATTCTTACCAGCGGTGAATGAGAACTGCAGCTCTTCCACGTCCTCATCAACACTTGATTATGGTCAATCTTTTTTATTTTGTTTATTTTAATGGGTGTGTAGTCGTATCTCATTGCGGTTTTAACTTGCATTTCCCTAATGATGTTGAGCATCTTTTAAGGTGCTTATTTGTCATCAGCATATCTTCTTTGGTTAAGTATCTGATCAAATTTTTTGCTCATTTTTTAAACTAGGTGGTTTATTTTATTACTATTTCTTCTTCTTCTTAATATTATTATTAAACACATTATTTTATATATTCTGAACAAAAGTCCTTTATCAGATACGTGATTTGCAAATATTTTCACCCAGTCTGTGGCCTTTGTATGCTCTTTATAGTGTTTTGTAAAGAGCAGATGTTTTTAATTTGATAAAGTCGAATTTATCAATTTTTTCTTTTATGGATCATGTTTTTAGTGTTGTAGGTAAGAAATCTTTGATTAACCCAAGGTCACAAAGATTATCTCCTATGTTTTCTCCTAGATATTTTACAGTTTTATGCTTTATATTTAAGTCTACGATCCCCTTTGAGTTAATTTTTATATATGCAGTGAGATATGAATCAAAGATTTTTGTTTTGGGCATAAGGATCTCATTGTTCCAGCACCATTTGTTGAAAAGGTTATCTTATCTCCAATAAAATCCCTTTGCACCTTCATTGCAAGCCAACTGACCATGTATATGTGGATCTATTTCTTGACTCTATATTTAGTTCCCAGAGAGGAGAGAGCCACAAAAGAGGAGCCCCTAAATTTGGTGTATAAACTCTGCCCAAGTCTCTGGCTGAGCCCCAAATTATGCACATTCAGAGTAGACTCCCAAAAGCCCAGCTAAGGCAACAAGAAGAGAACTGAGATTTCAGCTGCTACTCACCATAGGAAAGACATAGTGTGCAAAAGTGAGTTCAGCAAAGTTACCTGCCTGCTAAAATAATATTCTTTAGAGGGAACCTAATAGATCCAGAGTCTCTATAACTGTCCATCAAGAATTCCATATCCGACAAAAGTACCCTTTACCAATGAAGGCAAAACTGACCAGCAGACACACACTACAAGAAATGCTAAAAGAATTTCTTCAGGCTGAAGGGAAGTGATACCTGATAGAAACTTGGATCTTAGGAATGAAAAGCATTAGAAATGGTAAAGCATGTAGATAAATACCAAAGACTAGTTTTTCCTTTTGATTTCTTTAATATTACCATTCAAAGTAAAAATTACAACACTGTGTTACAGGGTTTATAATGTATGTAGATACAAAATACATGACAATTATAGCATAAAGCTTGGGGGAGGGGTAACCATATCACAACATTCTTACATTTCTATACATTATAAGGAAGTCATACAATTTTAACTTGAAGTAGAGTGAGAAGTTAAGGTTGCATATTATAATTCCTAGAGCAACCGGTAAAAAAAATACAAATAGTTTTAGCTAAAAAGCCAATAGGGAAATTAAAAACGAATTATACTCGACCTAAATATTCAACCTAAAAAGAAGGAATAGAGAAACAAAAAAAGAGATGGGACAAACAAAAAATAAACAGTAAAATAGTTGACTCAGATCCAACGTTTTGACAATTATAATAAATGTAAATGGACTAAACACTATGATTAAAAGACAGGCATTGACAGAAAGGATTTTAAAAAGACTAAAAATGTATGTCTATAAGTGACATACTTTAAATCTAAAGATATAAACAAGATGGCAGTAAATGGATAGAAAAAGACAAGTCAAGCTAACAAGAAGCCCAGGAATGCTGGAATGACTACACTAACATCAAATAAAGTAGCCCTCAAAAAGATGTGTTAGGTAAGTGAATTTGCACGTAAAATGATTTATTTCACTATGGAATATTAAAATACAACTCCGAGGTCTTTCTCAAAGCTAAGAATTTTCATTTCAAATAATTTATTCATAAAATAAAATCTGTTCAGAGCAAATTAATTCTCAGATACAAGTACCATAATGCTCTTATAATGGTAAGAGGTACAAACTCTGAACATTAGTGTTAATGATTTGGGAGATCCTTTAGGCATAAGATTTTAAAATATTTTCATGCAATATTATCTATTCTTCATATTGAAGAATTTTTTCAACCTATTATTCATTGACATTATGCTCACCTTAAACTCCCACACATCCCTCTAAATTAAGAAAATTATAAGCTAAGAAAATCTTTACAAAATTTAGCAAAAAGAAAAGAATAAGTGTTCAAAAAAATTTACCTTAATATTCATGAACATTTTTGATGCAGTATGGACTATATCTGTTCTTAAATTCTACTACTAAATTTGTAACCTGTCACCTAACATCTACTTAACCGCTTGATAATTTTCTTTTGCAATTGAAATTCAACATCAAACGTAAAGAAACACTCTCTGTCCAGTGGTCTCCAATTGGGATGTTAAAGGAATGGCATTAGAACAGATTCTTTCATTGAATCATATTTAGTTATGAAAGTAAAGCAATCATTTAGCTTTAGACAAACTATGATAAAATATTATTTTGTCTAGAACTGACAGAATAAATGAATATGGAGTTAATATCTTATATTCCCCAATAATATAACTTCATTCCGAAATGAAACTAATCCAATATTTATCCAGCACAAGGTCAAAGCACAGCGTAACACCAGTAAGAGCAACCTGGTATGTGGCTTCTGCTTTCAAACAAACCACTTCATTGTCAGATACCACACCAGAGACGTAAAAAATAATACAGGAAAAAAACAACAGGCACCACACTTTCATTTGTTCATCTACTGATGCACTCACGTCTTTTTTCTGAATGAAGTCAAGATACCACCAATAATGACCTTATATTTAAAAAGATGCTGGGGCTATTAGGCCAAGGTAGTTCCTAAATCAGTGCTAACATTTGTTCTGAACCGAGTCAAGTCCAAAGTCAAATCTTCCCACTGCACCTTACTGCTTGTGACGACTAACACACATGACATATCAGTAAAAAAAGTTTACTATTAAGTCCTACGATCAAACAAGTTGAAAATTTCATATCAAATGCACTCTTGAGAAACAGAATTTTGTGTCACTGGATTGGGTAAATTAGTGATGTCAAACCTGGGTTATTTTATGTCATCTCTTCTTCCTCCAAAGCTCCCGGTGGCAATTTGCTAAATATCTCATATTAAAGTTCAAAATTTATTTACTAATATAAGAACAAAATCTTGTCAACTGTATATATGAAAATATTTCCTTAATAATATATTGCTATTTCTGTATTAATTATCTTCTAAATGAAATTTCTTAAGGGTATCAAAAATTCGGGATCAATTCTGTTTACATTTTTATATAAATAACATTCACCTTCCAGTTTTATAATTGGGGAAAAAAAGAATTGCAGAAAGGAACACTTTATCCAATCTGTCCCTATTCAATCGTAACAATTAGGATGGAACCAGAAAATCAGAGTTCTAACATTACATGTTTCTACACAAATATTATTTCACTACATACTACTTTAACTCTTCTCATGAAAAGTGTTCTTGTTTCTGTTTTTTCCTAATTTAACTCCTGGTTTGATCACTTGAATGCTCTTATATTTCAAAAGGCTGTATAAATTCATAGAATAACAATATTTCCGCTGAAAGTTATCCTAGAACCAGTGTCTAGTATAAGTGTGTTTCAACCCTCCCCACAATATGATAATCATTTGAGGAACTTAACAAAAGAGAAACTTCTGATGGGTGCGAGTAGAGGGGAAGGATCTCCAGAGATCTGAATACAATCGGTCTTGGATAGAGTGATTCCAACATGCAGTCAGTGTGGAGAGTCTCTGATCTAGTGGAACCCTCTTATTTTACAGAGAGGATAAATCATTTGCCCAATGAGTGGGGAGGAGAGGTCAGAAGCAAATTATTACAGCATGTGGGAAAAATAACAGATTATACGCAGGTACAAAGTGCTGTGGGAACCTAAAGAATTCAATGTCTCACTGTATTTGGGTAAGCTAGGAGAGTTTTCAAGGATGAACAGGAGTTTGCAGGCACAGGAGTTTTCCTCATCAGTAAACGTATAGCAGCATGAACAATTATCACCTGACAGCAAAAAAGTTCGATGGAGCTAGCACAGAAAGGGCACGACCTGGAGTGGCAGAAGACAAGGCTGGGGGTGTACGTAGAGCACAGTTGTGAAGGCATGCGGACTCTGAAACACAGTGATGTGATCAGATTTGTATCTCAGAAAGATACTTCTGGCAGAGACAGGTTACTAGCAAAATCTCATGCCGAGATGCTGAGGGACTAAGTTAAGATAGCGGAAATGCAGAAAAGGGCATACATTCAAATAATATTTAAGAGGCAAAATTTCAAGGCGTGGGATGACTGGCTCATTTGAAAGGTAAAGGCGGATAAAGAACTGAGGGTGGCTGAGCTTTCCAGGGTTGGGCAGTCGGAGAAGCTGGTGGCATCATTCACAAGGCGGGGATGTCCAGCAGTGGGGAATGTGAGTCCTCACTCTGAGAAACTACAGGCTGCTGTGAGGGAGCTCTGAAAAAGGGTATGGCGAGAGATATAGCTGTGTCATTGTAGGCAAATCACTTAACCTCGCAGGATCCAGCTTGTGAATTTAGAAAAGGGGAATGAGAAACGAAAAAAAGAAAAGGGAAGAATATTTACTACATTTCTACTCAGTCTGGCACTAAGACTATTCTCTGCTTTCCTTAATTTCACCCTAATGACCTCTCTGTGGGTAGGTATTGTTCTCATTTTACAGATGAAAAAACCAAAGCTTGGAGAGATTAAACAAATTTGAGAGACTAGCCTCAAAGCCAGGATTCCAACATCAGAGCCCATATTCCTTCCACAATAATAGGACACTTATGTGCCCAAACGCAAATAAGTTGGAGTAAATAATAATCTGAGAGAGACAGATATTGTTGGGGGAAGAGGAGTGGTGAGGAAGAGGGAGATGAAGCTGTGAAAAGATCCACTTGTACAATTCTTTAACATACATATATTGAAGGCCCAGAGCCTTAGGAACTGTGCTGGGTCCTGAGGTTCTAAAGACAATTCGCTCATAACTCCTGTTTCTCCTGGAGTAAAGACCTCGTCAATCAGGCAATTTCAACACAACATTACTGCTTAATAGGAGCTAGTAGAACAGGCCTGCTTCGTGGCAGATGAGGGACACTCTCCTCTTATTGTCCCATTTTAGCAAACCTTGAGAATGTAACTGGAATTAAAATCTAGACTGGAAGAAAAAGAAATCCACAGTCGTAGATGTACTACATATAAACAGAACATGTTCTTGACATCAGGTTCTAAGTCTTTCAAATAAACAACTTCTAAGCAGGGTTTTCACTTGTAGCAGTTGGATTCTTAGGCATAGCCATTAAATACACAGCAAAAATGTATTATAAACATACCAAATACTGAGAATACACAGTATAGAAAGTTACATAACTGTTCTTCTACGCTTAACTGGCTGTTATAGTTCTAAAAACGCCAATGTGATGATTTATTTTTTAACTTGTTTACTGTAGATTTGTTTCAAATGAACATAACACGGAGCAAATTGCATACTTAACACCCTCCAAAATGATGCATTCTTGAGCACTGTAACTAATACTTAAGTAAACAGTGCTTCTGAAATATTCATTGTGATCCATCTATAAATAAAAACTTGAATTAGCAAGAGTTTAAAACATATGTGCCTTTTAAACTACTACATAAAAAGACATAAAGAATTACAAAATTTTGTTCTCCAAGTAAAACGGCCAAAACGCAAGTCTTTTTAGCTTGAACAATTGTATTTTCCAAGTTTATTCAAGATGAATGATTCTCAGAGAATAAGAATTGATTAGAAGATTAATTTTAAGCTGAGATTATTTCCATATTTAGCAAATACTGGGTTAAAAACAAACTCTAATTTTGTTGAACCATAAATTAGAATTTGACTTAAATGCTAAGAAGTAAATATTTGTAAACAGATTAAACAAATGTTTTACTTACCACGTAAAAATATACTGTACTCCTATTTCCAAGTTCTCTAAGACACAGAGGGAAGGAGGAAGGGAAAAGAAAGAAGAGAAAGAGAAAGAAAGGGGAAGAGAAAGGGACACTAAAAAGAGGGAAGTCTCTTTGTTTTCTAGCTCTTTACTTTTCTTGATATTAGGAATCAGTAGAATTTAAACTCAAACAAAGATATTTTACTAAATTCAAAAGTATTACAAAATACATGAAAAAATCCCGAAGTTTAATTTACTTGTCCAAGATATCATGACTAGTTAAGTAGTAGAGCTGGAACCATGAGTTCCCTAACATATAATCCAGTTCTTTGGTACTTAACCAGAGGAGAAACTCTCTTGTCTGAGGCAACCATGCCAGGTAGCTAGTTGGTAAAGTGAAAAAACTCAGTTACAAGAGGAGTCATTAAAAATGATATATAAATCTTAAACATTTTCTTTTCAATTGGAGCGCACAGCTGTACATTCGTTTGCCAGTCTTCCGATATAGGGTCAAGGCCTTCTCTCTGAAGACGTGTCAGCTCTCTGGCATAAACCACCACTGTCTGTGATTTCCAGTTTCCATTTCTTTAAAGTGGAACAAAAATTTAAAGGATTTTGAGCACAGAATGCATCTACATTTTTACAACTTTTAACCCAATTCTTTTAGTTTTTCGCCCACACCCAATTCAATAGTATTAAGTAACATGCCTTTGTGTTTCCAAACAGTTAACCTTTTTTGCACTCATATTTCATCAGTTTATATAATATTCAATTAAACTACATAATTACAATTATTACTGCTATTGGCATAAACAGATTTAGGAATAAACACAGCTGACCTTTGGTTAGCATACAACTTAATTAGTGAGAACAAAAATGCATCACCAGACTTTAGCGTCACCTCCTGGCCACGACCATTCAGTATGTCCTGGGACGAAGGGATTGGAGATGGTGGTAATTCAGCAAACTGGACAAGTGGATGAAGGATAAGAGAGGTTCCACCACAAAGCATTTTAAAGATTTATGTTGATGCCAAGGGCATCTCAAATTAGAAACTGGAGTCTTTTTAATTTTTCCGGAGTCTGTCAATATGAGTTACTACTTAGATACTACTTCATTACTGTCTAACTTTAGGCAAAATGTGTTAATATTGTACTCTGAGACAACAGTTCAGGATACACACCAAATAAAAGTTCACATTCAAATTTTTGTAACAGCACTCTGGCAGCCAGCGCAACTATAATTAAGATTCTAATGCCATTAGTTACATATGAAATAATCTATTCTCATTGTATCATAGTCCTTCAAAATGCATATGAATTCTTCTCTGCATTAAACACACTTCGGCATATATCATAAAACAGCAATTCCAATCAACTGTGAAAATTTTATTAGTGTCACAAGAGTTGTGGATAAGGCCTTTTTTGTTAATTGAGATATAATTCACATGTCATAAACTTCACCATTTTAAAGTGTACAATTCAGTGATTTTTAGTATATTCATAAGGTGTTCAACTATCAATATCTAATTCCAGAACATTTTCATCACATCTAAAAGAAATTCCGTACCTACTAGTAGTTATTTCCTATTCTCCTTTCCCCTTATCCTCTGGCAACCACTAATTTACTTTCTGTCTCCATGGATTCGCCTATTCTAGACATTTCATATAAATAGAATCATACAATATGTGGCCTTTTGTGTATAACTCCCCTTACTTAACATAATGTTTTCAAGATTTATCTACGTTGCACCAGGTATCAGTACTCTATTCCTTTTTATGGCCGAGTAACATTCCATTGTATGGCTTTACGACATTTTGTTTATCCATTCATCGGTTGTTGGACTCTGGATGGTTTCCACGTTTTGGCTATTATAAATAACGCTGCTATGAACATTCATGTACAAGTCTTTGTACGAACATACGTTTTCAGTTCTCTTAGGTATACACATAGGAGTGAAATTACTGGGTCATATAGTAACTTTATGCTTAACTGCTTGAGGAACTACCCAACTCTTGTCCACAGTGGCTGCATCATTTTACATTCCCACCAGCAAAATATAAGGGTTCCAGTTTCTCCAAATCCTTTTAATCACAGCTAACCTAGTGGATATGAAGTGGTATCTCATTGTGGTTTTGATTTGCATTTCCCTAATGACTAATGATGCTGAGCATCTTTGCATGTGCTTATTGGTCATTTATATATCTTCTTTGGAGAAGTACTTATTTAAAAATGGATTCATGTCTTTTTATTGTTGAGTTGGAACAGTTCTTTCTGTGTATATATACACACACACATATATATACATAAATATACAAACATATTTACATATAAGGATACATATATAAATGTTACCTATGATACATATATTATGGATATTAGCTCTTTATCAGATTTGCAAATATTTTCTCTCATCCTGTGGGCTGTCTTTCCACTTTCTTGATAAAGTGCCTTGACATATAAAAGTTTTTAATTTTGATGATGTCCAATTTATTTTTTCTTTTGATTGCTTGTGCTTTTGATATCATATTTAGGAAACCATTGCCAAATCCAAGTTCATGAAGATTTACACCTATGTTTTCTTCTAAGAGTTTTACGGGGCTGGCCCCGTGGCTGAGTGGTTAAGTTCGCGTGCTCCACTGCAGGCGGCCCAGTGTTTCGTTGGTTCGAATCCTGGGCACGGACATGGCACTGCTCATCAAACCACGCTGAGGCGGCGTCCCGCATGCCACAACTAGAAGGACCCACAACGAAGAATATACAACTATGTACTGGGGGGCTTTGGGGAGAAAAAGGAAAAAATAAAATCTTTAAAAAAAAAAAAGAGTTTTACAGTTTTAGTTTTTACATTCAGGTCTTTGATCCATTTTGAGTTAATTTTTGTATACGGTGTGAGGCAGGAGTCCAACTTCATTCTTCTGCATGTGGACATCCAGTTGTCCCAGCACCATCTCTTGAAAAGGCTACTTTTCCCTCTTTGAATTATCTTGGTACTCCTGTCACAAATCATTTTACCACAGATGTATGGGTTCATTTGTGGACTCTCAATTTTCTAACTATAGGTTTGTCCATTTTGTTGATCTAGTCAAAGAATCAACTTTTGGTTTCACTGATTTTCTCTATTGTTTTTCTATTTTTTACGTTGTTTATTTCTGCTCTAACCTTTATTATTTCCTTCCTTCTGCTTGCCTTAGGTTTAGTTTGCTCTTCTTTTCTTAGTTTATTAAGGTGGAAGGTTATGTTATTAAGATCTTTTGGTTAAGATAGTCTTAAAGTTCTAAACTTTTCACAAAGTAACAGAATACACATTTCAATGTGTATCCACGTTATTTCTTATGATATGTGATATTCACAAATTTAAAAAACACATATTATTATGTTCAAACTAGTTAAACTTAAACATTCCCAGAATCATTTCTCCAACACTGAAGTATAAGAGGACCAAAACCACTTCAGATATCAGAACCATCCTACCCCGGAGACACTTAGCCTTTTTCTGAACATACCCAAAGATGAAAACTTCTCATTCCTCCAGAGGCTGCCCTTTTCATGTCAGAGAATTCTACCAGAAGGCCCTTCCCTGCACTAAAAGGAGTCACCACTTTGGCAGGTTATATTTTCCAAGGAAGAACACGACACTATCTCCAATTCCACATACTCTTCTTACAAAGAAGAAGACTTCGACACTCCTCCCATCAAAAGATGGGGTGTTAGCTTCCTCTGCTTGAATCTGGGCTGGTGTGTGCTATGGGGTAAGGGATGTTACATGACTTTTAAGGCTAGGTCATAATAGGTCTGCCTGGTTCCCCCAGGATATTCATCTTTGGAGCTGCTGAGATGCCACGTAAACCGTCTGACTGCACTGAGGCTGCTACACTGTGAGGAAGCCAAAACTAGTCCATGGAAAACACATGGAGACACTATAAGATGACATGAAGAGACACAGAAGGACACCCAGACCCCAGCTACTTCAGCCACCTCCCCTTGCTGTTGCAGTTCCAGTCACTGCCTGACTGCAACCAAACCAGAGATCAAGCCAGAACTGCCCAGTCAAACTGTCCCCAAGTCCCTGACCCGCAGAAATCATAGAAGATAATAAATAATTGTTGTGGGTTTCAGCCACTAAGTTTCGTTCGGAGTGATGTGTTACATAACAACAGGAACTGGAATATTTACTCTAAGCAACATGTACTCCTTAATTCCAGGGTCTATGCTTGGGATCAGGAAGAACAAGTCCAATTAATTGTCTAATACTGGGAATACTAAAAAATACATAGTTGATTCTCAATCTTCTGTGAGTTTATTACCAATTCATTTGAAATTTTCTTATTTTAAAAACATGGTTTCACTTTTTACAATTCTGGTCATGCTACCTTGAATTGTTAAAAAATAGTTTATCTTCATTTTCTTAATTATAAGACTCAGGACTAAATCCAGTCCTCCAACGAGGATATATATGAACTGTTGAGAAACGCAGGAAGACTGCCTCACTCACTGGTGAGGCTTTTATTAATTTGGTTTGAGTTTATACCATATGAATTTTGAATAAAACCCTTTTCCATAAGGGAACGTACAGTACAGGATATCAGTTCAGAGCTCAGGTCTGGAGTCAGGGAGATGGAGAGACAAGACCTTGTACTATCACTGAGAAGCTACACGACCTTAAGCAAAGCATGTAACCTTGATAAAGCTTAATTCCTCATTTACAAACTGGGGTCGCAGTAAGCATACAAGTAGCCACTATTATAATGGTTTCTCCAATCAAAATGTTCCTCATTCTCTTCCAATTGAATTGATTTTGTGTTTGTTTTGATCCCAGGTTAAGGCCTCACATTTATCTCTATTAAAGTAGATCTTGTTATGTACGGCCCATTGCTCTAGTCACCTATGATCTTTTTAACAAACAATCATTAATAAAAATGCAGTGGAAGAAAAAACCCCATTAACAATAGCAACAAAAAGATAAAATATCTAGAAATTAATGTAACTGGAAATGTATAAAATCTCTAAAAAGAAAATGTTAAAACATTACTGAAGAGCTCCAACGAAGACTTGAAGAACCAGAGGATATTATATTCTGGGATAGGAAGACTCAACGTCATAAAGACGTCAATTCCGCCTAGTCCAACTCATAAAATTAAAATGATCGAAATAAAAATACAAAAAGGATGTTTTTTTCCTTTGGAAGTGGGGTGGGAACTGGGACAAGCTGATTCTAAAGCCTATATGGCAAAAACAAACCAACAAACAAACAAAACAAGCAAAAGTAGTCTAGAAAAGCAGTGAAAAAGAAAGAAGAGAGAGTGCTACTAGCCCTAGCATATATTAAAATGTATTACGGAGCCTCAATAATCAAGACAGTAAGCTATTAGTACATGAAGTGAGAGACAGACAAATGATACAAAAGAGAATGTCTAAAATAGATACATATATGCATGTAAATTTAGTACATGATAAAGTTGGTATTGCAAATTAGAGCTGAAAAGATGGACTTTTCAAAGAAAGGTAATGGGACAACTGAGTAGCCATTTGGTGGGGGGGAAAGTTAAAACCAAACCTAGCATAGTTTCATCAGGATAAATCCCTCATAAATCAGAGATTTAAAGGTTAAAATATGAGACCATAAAGGTTACAGAAGAAAATATGAGAAGTCCTCCATAGCTTTGTAGTGGGGGGAAAACCTCTCTACCACTCCAACTCCTCAAGCCATAAAAAAATATAGATAAATTATATAATTATATATACATATGTATTTAAATGTGTATTTACATAAACTTCTGCATGCCAAGAAAACCATAAACAAGATCAAAAGTGACACACTAGGAAGTTTATATTTGCAACTTATAATACAAAGGAATAAACTCCTATAAACACATAAGGAAAAGACGGATAATCAAAATTTTTAAATCATCAAAGGATATGAACAAAGCTCACAGAAAAGGAACGTTCTTTTAAAATATGACAAGATGCCCAACCCTCTTCATGAAGACAGAAATATTAAACCACCACGAGACATCATTTTCACTTAGATTGGCAAAATTCTGAAAGGTTAATAACACAGATTGGTAAGCCTTGGCCTTATCTCACAATTTAAAGGTGTATAAAGTGGTACAACCTTTATGGATAAAAATTTGTTAATATGTATTAAAATGACAAATGCACTAACTCTTTGACCTAGCAATTTGTCTTCCGGGAATTTACATGTTCAAAATGAAAATGTGGGTGGGACTTCTAGAATGGCAGAGAAAAGAGGTCAGCAAATCCTCTCCCCAAAGGCATAACAAAACAGGAAAAAACTGTCAAAAATAATGATCTCAGAACTCTAGAAACAGACCAAAGGCATATAACAAATGGAGAAGTAATCATTCAATAAAAAAACTACTGAACCTTGCTTAAAAAGGGGGTAAGGAGGATTTTGTGGCATTTTGCAAATCATGTATCAGATATGAGATTATCATATATCTGAGTTCTTGCATTTAGAATATAAAGGGCTCTTACAATTCAACAATACAAGACAAAAACTCCAACTTCAAAATGGGCAAAAGATTCGAATAGGCCTTTCACTAAAGAAGATAAATAAATGCCTAATAAATACATGAAAAGATGCTCAGTTTCATCAGTTACTAGGGAAATGCAACTAAAAACACAATGAGACACCACTTTGCACTCACTAGAATGGCTATAATAAAAAAGACAGACAATAAAAAGGTATTGGCAAGGATGTGGAGAAACAGGGACCCTCACACAGTGCTGGTGAGAATGTAAAATGATACGGCTATTTTGAAAAACAGTTTAGTATTTTCTTAAAGTGTTAAACATAATTTTGCCATATGATCCTACAATTTCACTCCTAGGTATCCATGCAAGAGAAGTGAAAACATACGTCCACAGAAAGACTTGCAAGCAAACGTTCACAGCAGCATTACTCATGATAACCCCAAACTGAAGCAGTTCAAAAGCTCATCAACAGGGGAATGGATTAACAAAATGTGGTGTATCCCAATGGAATATTATTCAGCAACAAAAAGGAAAGAAGTAATCATACGACGTGGATGAAACTAACAACTTTATGCTAAGTGAAAGAAGCCAGATGCCAAAGATCACATGTATGATTCCATTTATATGAAATTTCCAGAAAAAGCAAATCTACCGAGGCAGAAATTAGATTAGATGTTTTCTGGGGTTGGGGGTGGGAACAGGGATTAACTGTAAATAGGCACAAAGTTTCTTTTTGACATGATGAAAATGTTCTAAAATTAGATTGTAGTGATGGTTGCCTAACTCTGTAAATTTACTAAAAATCATTGCATTTCACACTTAGAAGAGTGAATCTTACGGCACGTAAATGATACCTCAATAAAGCTGCTTTTTAAAAAATAATGTAATCTATGTGTGAATGATTATAGCAAGTTTATTCAAAACTGCCGAAAACTGCAAACAACCCAAATGTCCTTCAGTTCGAATGGAATAAAAAACTGTGGTGCGTTCATAGAATAGAATACCACAGAGCAATACAAGAGATGAGCTACTGATACCTGCAACAGTAGAGCTGAATCTCAAATGCATTATGCTAAGTGAAAGAAGCCATCCTCACAGGGCTTCCCCACCTGGGCACCGCAGGAAAGCCAAAGCTATAGATACGGACCAGGGGCTGCCAGGAGAGGGGCTGATAACAAAGGAGAAGCCAAGGGACGCTGGGGGTGATGGAAATGTCTGTATCTTGTCTTGATTGTGGCTGTGCTTAAACGCCTCTATATATTTGTCAAAAATCAGAACAATGACAAAAACAGTGACTATTACCACATGTATATTAAAAATAAATTTAAAACAATGACATTGTACAAGATTATTCATTGCCGTGTGATTTTTAATAGCAAACAACTAGAAACAATTCCAGTCGTGATCAATAGGAAAGGGAATAAATTTTTGTACGCCCATACAATGTAATACTGTGCAGTTAAAAGAAAGAATGAGGAAGCTCTCCAGGTAACACTGATATGGAAAGATATCTGATTTATTGCTAAGTGAAACAGTGAGTTAGAAAAATAAGAATAAAAATATATTCATCTTTGCTAAATGAAACTGGATGAAGACACAAGAAAGCAATAGAGCAGTTCTCAACTGCGGGGGGCTGCAATGGAGCAGTTGCTGGCGGAGGAGACAGTGCACTGTAGTATTGTTTTATTATTATCTTTGAACATGTGAAAGTACTACTTATGTTTAAAAAGGAAACAAATCAAAACAAAAGATCTTTTGGAATATCGTTCCATCCTCCGACATATATCCTGTCTCTCAGCTTTGTGTCATCTGAAATTTGTTTGCCTTCTGTATATTCATCTTAGTCAATGATTAAAATATTGAACTGAACAGAACTAGGGAAATCCTCGCAATAAACTAATAAAAATCTTTCTTAAACGGATGTTAATCCATTACTCTACACTATCCCAGTTTCACAAATTACAAGAAACATGACTACGGGCAAGTTGCTGAACCTCCCTAAGTCTCTTTGTAAAATGGATGTAAATAATATCTCCCTTGCAGAGTACAAATTAAAAGAGACAATATATATCAAGTGCTTGGAATCATGCTTGGCACCGCAAAGGCATTCGAAAATTGCTCACTGGCTTCATTTTTAGTTATGGTTTTTCCTGGCTGATGTATTCACCTAACTGTCATAGCACTCAGCCCATACTTTGTGAGACCTCGTCACCTAAGACCTGTGGTGGTGAGAGCTTTCTTCTCTGCTGGGCTGCTTGGGTTCAAATTCCAGCTCTGAAATTTTCTAGCTGGTGGGCAAGCCACTTAAACTTTCAAAACCACAGGATCTTTAGTTAAAAATGGGGATGACAATGGTACTTACTTCACAGGATTAAAAGGAGAATTGAAAAGATAATAGATTTGAGGTGCACAGCACAGCTTTGAGCACATAGTAAGTAGCTGATAAATGTTAGCAATTAGCGTTATTATTTTGTCTACCACATTCCTGATTCCCCATTATGTGAAACAACATAAAAAGTATTGCAATTATCTAAATTTTGTAAAAACCTCATGCTAAACCTCATTTCTAGCTTGTCTTAACCTTCTAATTATACTTCAAATTTTCAAACAACAGAAGTTTATTCCCACCAACTGTTTTGACACATATACAAATATCCTGATGAATAATTGATAATAGGGTTTTAAAATTTCCCTAACACAGGCATAATACAGGCCAGCTCTAAAAGCAACAAGGTTGATGCCACAACTAAAAGGACCTGCAACTAAGATATACAACTATGTACAGGGGGAATTTGGGGAGATAAAGCAGAAAAACAAACAAACAAACAAATAAATAAACAGAGATTGAAATCAATATCTATATTTTGCATGGTTTTCTCCAACATTTGGGATTTAATGGGCTTTGGATTTTAGATATTCGGCAATATAACATGGGTATATGTATAAACTAAAGTTCTCTGAAAGAAAAAAAAACTTCTGATTTTTAAAGTAAGGGCATTGTTCCTAGAGTCACTTCTTAAAACTAGGTACCCAAACT
Organism: Equus asinus; assembly: GCF_041296235.1. Classification (NCBI taxonomy): domain Eukaryota; kingdom Metazoa; phylum Chordata; class Mammalia; order Perissodactyla; family Equidae; genus Equus; species Equus asinus. The sequence goes on from NC_091803.1 coordinate 38,202,222, forward strand.
AATCTCGGTGGATTACAAGCATTTCCCCAAGTTGTTTTTTCAAAGTATACCAGCAAAATAAAAGCTCTCCATGTACTTTCTATTCCTTATAACATTGTTATCTCTTTAGCTTTTTCTTAAAGTAGCCAAAGACACTCAGGATTTTGAATTTAGTCCTTGAAAGTAATTATTTAGGGCTAAAATTTCTGTACTGGAAATGACTAAACTTACAAAGGGGAAGGCAGCTTAGATTTCGGTGTTCCGCAAGCCCTTTGTTTTCCAAGCAGCATTATTTTAATTATTTCCTATAAATACATCATTGTCCTTAAGAAAAATATTTTTCAGATAAAGATTAAAAATCTTTAATCATCACTTGGAAATGACCTCAGCATATTATAAACCTTCTAAAACAGATTTAGCGCATGAAAACCCATTTGTCAAATAAGAAAAGAACTACTACATGGAATTTCATTAAACAAGTTATTTTAAAAAGAGAAAGACTTAGGAGTTTTAATCAGATAAGTGGCAACAGAATGTTTTTTGAAAATTCTGGGAGATACAGTAAAAAATTGCCAACTGGACAGAACTGAGGTGTTGCCCAGACAGGGATTTTGCTCCCCCTCACCCATGCCCACTGCTACCCTCAGCTCCTCTGAATTTCCCCTCCAAGCTGCCCACTTTGGCTGACATGACCATTCTCTTTGCCAGACCACGATTCCATTAAACCTTGGGTGGGAATTAAGATTTCCTTTTGAATCCAAGAGAGACGTGGAGCCCCTAGTATTTATCCTCAATGGAATTCTGACCATGAAGCAAAGACCACCTTTCTGGAGGGGCTGAGCAGAGGGTGTGCCTGGAGCTGCCATTATAAATACCCTCACCAAGATGGCCTGGAGAAAGGTAGAGGCAGTTGCACCTGGCTGACCTATCTGAGATAGACCACAGTGGGCAGACACTCATGGAATATAACACTCCACTCAATATAACATTCCAGTCTCTTTCTCCTTACCACATTGCCCTATTAAAGACTGTTAACCTTAATCTGGTCCTTGAGGCTGCAGGCAAGTGATTCTAGAAGGGTCTTTATTTGAAGTGCCAAGGCAATTCCAATAGATACCAAAGTATAAAACAAAAGGCAGATTTCAGTTTTGTTTTATTTTGTTTTTGCTGAGGAAGATTGTCCCTGAGCTAACATCTGTGCCAATCTTCCTCTGTTTTGTATGTGGGTTGCTGCCACAGCATAGCTGAAGAGTGGTATAGGTTCATGCCCAGGATCCGAATCCCTGAACCCAGGCCACTGAAGTGGAGTGCACTGAACTTAGCCACTACATCACAGGGCTGGTCCCAAGATTTCACAATTTGAACAACCCAATCTCATGCATGACAGCAAAGTACTCAAAGAACACACAGGAAAAAAAATAAAAGGAAAAAGTGCAATAGTGAAAAAAAAGATGTACAAAGAAAACTGGAAACAACCTATTGCCCATCAGTAGGTTAAATAAATATTGGTACATTCATTTCACTGAAAATATGCTTTAATTGAAAAAAAAAAAAAACCAGGATAGATCTATAAGTATTGTAAAGGGAAAATGTCCATGATATATAATTAGGTAGAAAAGCGGCTACTAAACAGAATGGGTTATGTGTGTATATATAACATACATAGAGAGAGCAAAGTACCCTAGTGTCGGAGGAGAAAAAGGCAAGGAGGATGAGAAAAGAAAGAATGGGGCAGGTAGGCTGACTGAATGCCAAAGAAACAGAGAGAAAGTGAGAGGAAAAGAGAGAGCACAGGAGACAAAGAAAGAAAAGAAATGGGCAACAGGCAAATAGAGAGAGACCAACAGACACACAGGGACAGACATGAAGTGTACATTCCAAACTGGCTATGGCTCTGAGCGTCCCACACAGCAGCCACCAGCCACATGTGTCTGTTTAAATTTAATTACAATTAAATAACATTAAAAAATCAGTCCCACAATTGCACAAGTCCCATTTCAAGTGCTTTGGCAGCACACAATAGAACATTTGCAACATTCCGTCCACAGTTAAGTCCTCTCGGGCAGTGCTGTTCTATACTCTCCAATATTGTATAAACTTTCTATAATGAGCATGTGGTATTTTATAGTCTGCAAAGAGAATAAAGACATTTCCAATTTGACAATAGACTCTTGGGATTTTTTTTCCCTCCATTCTGCATCTCTTTTAATAGTTCTTTTTCAAACATCACAGAGGCATCAGAGGTTTTATACGGGCTTAATGACTTGTATATTGCCAATTTTCTCTAAGTTATTTGATTCTTACTAACTCAGTTCTACTTAACAAGAGTTCAAATGCCACCAAAAATAAGGAAGACAATGACATACATTTGCAGCATCGTGACATCACTCTTGTTCTCTCAAAGCTAAAAAAGGTCATGTTACTCATTCTTAGTAGAAGCAAGTACAGTTGATAGAAACCCCTTGCAGTTTAGACAAACATTTTAAATTGAAGCTTTTCTTCAAGTGAATAATAGCATTTAAAAATAGCATTTTTTTCAGAGTCAATTCAGTACAAAGTAGAGAAGAAAAAAAGGAAGCCTAAAGCTAAAAAAAAAAAAGGGCACCACATTACCTGAAGAAAATGGCAATGCTAAGAACCAGTTCTCAAATGAAGGCTATAATACCAAAGAAATGAACATTCAAAATAACCAGCCGCTAAAGCCTTTCTCGTGTAACAGAAGTTTGAAGCATCTGTTTAGGTTTTAAGAAGGTAACATTTTAAAGAAAAGTTAATAGAAAAGTCTCCAGAAAAAACATAAGGCACGTATACAACTTTGTGGGGAATAGATGAGTAATGATGTTTTGGATCCTTGGTTCCCTTTGCTGCTGAAAGATCACAGCCCCAGTCTCGACTGCTAGCCCCACAAGCACCCAGTGACCCACTGGGTTCCACAGGCAGATCTAAGCTGTGCCCTTAAAGTTCTCCTTAAAACTCTCCAAAATATCGCGTCTACCTACTTCCCTAATGCAACCACCCGCTATTCTATGGCTAGACTCTAAGTTCCAATCAACCACCTGTTCAAGGTTCTTACCACAGGACCTTGTATAATATATAAACACATAAAGCCACAGTAATGAAGACTGTGTAGAAGTGACACAAGAATATATTAAAGACCAACAGAGCAGAACCTGTGCATATCGGGCAATCTGAATGCAAGACAAAGTAGCATTACAAATCAGTGAGGGGACAAGGGGCTATGCAATCAGAGACACTGGCTCACGCAACTAGTTTATTCACATGGAAAATTATTCCCTATCTCAAACCCACATACACAAATAAATTCCATGTGGATTAGACTTACGCCGAGGAGAACAAACTTTTAGAAGAAAATATGGTAGGATCTCTTTATGACCACAAAGTACTCAAAGTACAGAGGGATTTATTAAACATGATGCAAAAAGCAGCAACCATAAATGAACAGACTAATAAATATGACTTGATTAAAACGTAAAACTTGTACACAACAAAGCATACCATACACAAAGTGGAAAGATAAGCCACTGGGAGAACATATTTAAAATGCAAAATATCAACAAAAGATAAATAGCCAGAATACATAAAGAACTAAAGATTTATAAGGGAAAAAAAGGAATCCAATAGAAAACATACAAAAGAGAAAAACATGAGTCACAAAAGAGGAAACTGAAATAGCCAGATAAACATAAGAAATGATGCTCAAACACACTAGAAATAATGCACTCTTTCAAATTAGCAAAAATTCAAAAGTCTGGCAATACCAAGGCTTAGCAAGGATATGGAGCAATAGGACCTCTCAGACAGTGCTGTTAGGGGCTGAAATTTGTACAACTACTCTGGAGAATGATCTGGCAACATATAGTGAAGTCAAGGGTGCACATACCCTATGAACCAGCAATTCTACCTCTAGGTACGAACTCTAGAGAAGCTGTTAAATGTGCACAAGAAGATATGCACCACATGTTCATAGCAACATTGTTTAGATAAAAGCACGGAAATAACCAAAACTTCCATTGACAGAGAATGAATAAACCATAGCATAATCCTAGAATACCATATAGCAAAAATGAAGGGATTACTGCTACACACACCTACATGGACATATTTCATACATAATGTTAAATGAAAAAGCAAGTTGCAGAAATATATACATAGTATGCTACCATACTGTACAAAGTTCAAGATCCACAAACCAAATATACTGTTTATAAATATATCTGCATGTTAGATAAGTAGAAAGCCATGCATGGGAATGACACATGCTCGCTTCAGGATGAGGGTTCTTCTGAAGAAGGAAAATGGAGAAATGGCATCTGGGATGGGTACAGAGGGAGCATCAACTATACGTATGATGTTTTATGTTATATCATGTTAAGCTTTTAAAAGTAAAGCTAGCAAAATGTTAAGAAGCTATCTAGAGGTTATATTATTCTCTACATTTTTCTGCATTCATGAAATATTTCAAAGTGAAGTAACATATTTTAAAGAAAGAGAAAAATAGAGGCTGAAATTTACCAAAATGGGTGTCTCCTGATACTGAGCCTATGGTTATAGATAGCTTTTCTTTTTTCTTTTCTAGACTTTTATATTTTCTCATTTTTTTCATAAAGTCAACCCAGATACTTCTAGTCCAATTTATTCTCCCATCTCCCAAAACTGCACTTTCTTGCTCCTTTGGTATAGAACTCAGCATTCTAATACACACTGTCTGTTCCACCAGAATATGGACGCACTGTTTGCTCCACTGGCATATGGATTCTTGGAGGGCCTCCCACATGCAGTCTCATTTTTATATAAATTATGTATTGGATGCCTACACTGTGGCAGTTACTGAGCCAGGCGTTAGAGAAACATAAATGAACAAAACCTACATTGTGCCTTCTTCCACAGAGTTTAGTCTCAAGGAATAGAAACATTAAACAAACATTAAAAAAATACAAATAAAATTGTGAGGAACGCTACGAAGGAAAAGACTAGGTGCTATAGGACCATTTAATAGAAAGGCCTAACACAATGTAGACTGGACAGGAGGAACAGGAATATGCCAGAAAGGGAAGGGTGGACAGGCCTTCTGGACAGAGACAACACTCACCAGTGTCCTCCTCACTCAAGGGCACCTTGAGGGGAGAGACTGCTTCTGCTTCGTATCTGTGTCATTACCCACACGGTGCTGTAACACATGCTTCCTGGCTGATTCTGAGGCACCCTCTGAGCAATCAGGAGATTCTGTGCCTGTAGCTCAAAGGCAAGAAAGCAGTCCTTGGGGGATGACCCGACAGGCAAAAGGAGTAGTCACTCAAAGAGGCAGAACAGAGTCTGAGCCCAGTGTCTGTGGTAGCTCAACCCCTCAAAAAGCACTTGCTATATATTCTCTCATCCCCACGTCATGAGAGAGCTAACCTGACTCTCTTCATCTGTCCATCCGTCTGTCCATCCATCCACTCCTTCCTTGCTCAGTACCCTCATCCCCACCTATTCAATTTAATTCAATACATTTAAGGGGACCTATGTGTGCCAAGCTAGAGATACAAAGATCCACACAAGCATAGCCTCTGCCTCAAAGAGCTTTCCTTCTAGACCAGTGGATTTCGACTAGGGGTAACTGTGTCCCCAGGGGACATTAGACAATGTCTAGAGACATTTTTAGTTGTCACAATAGAGCAGGGAGGAGGGGTTGTGCTATGGTATCTAGTGAGTAGAGTCTAGGGATGCTGTTAAACATCTTATAATGATGCTTACAATGACAGCCCCCCCAAGAAAGAATTATTGGGTCCCAAATGTCAATAATGCCCAGGTAGAGAAATCTGGTGTTAGTTATTTAGAACCATGTCTTGAAGTTGACCGCTAAAGCACGGTAAATGTCAGAGGTCAGAGGCCAAAGGCCAAGCAGGTCAAGTGTGAGGGGCCTAGGAGAGTATGAAACACCAGGTCATCAGATAAGCATATAAATAAATGTCAATAGTGCTGAAGTTGAGAAAACTGCTCTACAGAATTAGCAACGTAATTACATCACAATGCAAGAGGAGTATAAGGTGTCATCCAAATACAAAGGTAAGGTATCTAGTCTAGAACAGGATGAAAGGTCCTTGGAAGTGACATCTAAATCAAAACCTGAAGAAGAGATGACTTAGAAAGGGATGAAAGGGTGGAGGCAGGATAAAGGGGCTATTCCAGACAGAAGGCACAGCCAGTAGGCAAGTGGGACTATGGAACAAAAGAAACATGTTTGTATGATGGAAAAGCAGGGAGTGGCTACTGAAATGCTGGAGAGGTAAACAGGCCCTGGTCATAATGAGCCTGTATGACGAGTTAAGAAATGCAGACTTTCAGTGCAATAGGAAGCCACTGAAAGGATTTACACAGAAGATTGATACGAACAAAATTTGTTTCAGGACAATTGCTCTGGAGAATGGATTGCTAAGGAACTAAGTAGGAGGGGGCTCCTGCGACCCAGGTGACAGAGCTGTGGTTTGACCTAATGGTGGTTCTGAGGGTGCAGGGGAGGCATTCCAGAGATGCTTGGGGGAAGCTGTGATTGTGTACCTATCACAGTTCTCTGCCTAGTAATACCAAAGCCCCCAACCTCTAAAACCTAAAAGTTTTTCTGTAACTCATCTGTGGCCCAACCTAACCAGAATTACATGGCAGCAAAACTAGAACCTGAACTAACTTGAGGCTATTTATAGTACATTTACCCTATTTAATGTGAATATTTCAAGGTAGAAGTATTAATGTTTGATTATGGGGTGCTGCCCCAGAAAAAGGTCTGCATTCCAAAATGCAGCTGGGCCCAAGGGTTTAAGATAAGAAATTCTGGACCTATACAAGGTGCTGAGTAAACTTTTGTCAAACTACATTAAATTGGGCAAAGTGGGTTACTAAATGATTATTTGTTCAGAATATTTTTCTAAGTCACTATCCTTACTAACAAGAGTATGAAACTTCCAGATACCACATATATATATATATATATATATATATATATACCACATGATTCATTTTATGGAACTTTGCCTTAAAAACCCAGAAATTTGGCATGTGATCCTAGTAGATTCACAGTAGTGGGATTTGGGGACAGAACTACAGGAAAAGTATAATTCTCCCTCCTGGGATCGCCACACAGAACAAAGAGTAAGTACCATCAATAACAAGAACCCAATCTTTATCCTAGTATAACAATTCCAAGTAAAGCCAGTTAGGAGTTGAAAAAAAATTGAGGTCACCCTCCCAATCACTGTTAGCACAGCCACAAAGACATCAGTGACTTGATGCTTCCTCGGTAGAGAAGACCTAGCTGTTTTCGTACTGGTGTCAAGTACTTTCTATACTTGCGTCAAGTGGTCACTGGCCACAGCTGCAGGGGCAGGGAGGACGGGCCTGGGACTCACTCTCATTCATTCCTTCTTCATTCACACGTATCTGTTAGGAGGTCTCTGTGTGCCAGGCATTGTTTATTCTAGGTACTGAGGATTCAGTAGACAGACATGCTCCCTGAGAGGTTACGGATTTTACAGGGGCACAGAGACAGGAAGCATATAATTACAGCACGGTGTAAAATGTTATGATGGGGAAGCGTAACGATGACAACACACAGCAGAAGGACCGAATGTAGTAGGAAGCAAAGAATCTAGAAAAACCTCTCTGAGAAAGTGATATTGAAACTGAGACTTAAAGGATAATTAGAAATTATTGATCTGAAGGGACTAGAAAGAGAACCAGAAAATTGGAGAAAACGTGAGAAGAGTGAAAATAATGGCTGAAAGCTGAGGGTAGGAGGTAGAACTCAGTGAAGCTCAGAGGCAGCAGGAACATGCGGCCCACAGACTCAAGTGTAAGCTGGAAAAGAGGTACTACCCTGACAAAACCTTACTGGAAATCAGGCGGCACTTTCTGATGTTCTCGAAGGTACTTTGCACCTAAAAATAGAACAAATGTGGGAAGTGGGCTTTAAAATACTTGAGCATTTACTTTCTTCTTACTTGGGCTAGGGGAAAACAAGCCTTCTATGTAATAAAGTACACCTAAAATGCACTTCAAATGGACAGAATGAATAGCTGTATACTGAAACACTGAGAACACGAGTTTGAATAACAAATTAGGTCATCAGCAATATGCTGCCAACTTTGTAAAGCACTATGGTCTGGCAGGATATTTTAAAATAATAAATTTACCAGAAACATAATTGAGATATTCAGATGTCAATGGAGAAGACTTTGGCAACATTAAAGTTTCCAACCACAAATATATCAGTATAAATCATACTCTATACTTTGAACCCATGACAGCTTGAAAAGCAAATGCTAGTACTCTACCCCAAGGATCCGAAGGAACTAGCCATCCAAAGCAACTATTTTTATTGACAGACTCTTGTTATCCCATGCCAGAGTAACAGACTGAAAAACTAGTGTGAGCACATTTCAGTTATATCTATGTAACGCTTTTTATCCTAAAAAAATTCAAGAGACCTACTAAACTAAAAAAGCTCACGTTTAACTAAATGTACTTGGGAGAACTTCGGGGCACAAATCAAGCCTGATGTAAGGGGAGGCAATGCCTCACAACTGTTACTTAGGTTCTTTGTGAATAGGCTTTTTAACATTTGTAACCATCTCCTCCCCCACGTTTTGTTAGAGTCATCTATTGACCATCAAGACCCTCCTAACTTCCTCAGCGACTGGGCCTGATTTGTAGTTTTTCTCTGTACGTAACCTTCTGCCATCATGCTAGAGGGGTTGGAATTCCCTCTAATTATCCAGTGTCCCGGTACTTCAACTTCCTCAACAACAGGAACTTTCCCATTCTCTCCAGCCTCCAACAATAACAATCATATCCGAGACCCACCCTAGAACCTGAATTCTGAAACAACCTCCTGTGAATACGTCGCTTCCTCCTTATGCCTCATTCCTCCCTCGCTTCATTCATCCAGCCAGCCAACCATCCGTTCATTCTACAATCAACTCATATTCATTAAATATCTGCCTTTTGCCAAGTTCTCTTCTAGGTACAGGGGAAAAAGCAGTATTAAAAAATAAAGACGTAATATCCCAGACAGAAATCTCTGCCCTCATGGAACATACAAATAAGTAAGCAAGCAAAATATATACAAATAGTGATAAATGCCATTGAGGGAAATACAAAGGCAGGGAAGGGGGGTGTGGCGCTTGGCAAGAGGAGTGTCATTTCAGATAGGGTGGCCAGAAAAGCCCCAAGAAGGAGACACCTGCATAACCCTAATTCTGAAGGAGGTGAGGGGTCAACATGGGAATGAAAAAGTCCGACTTCCACTATGAAATGGTCACCTGGCTGCTGAGTTAAAAACAGACAGAGGTGGAGCAAGAGGAGACGCCGGAACCTGGCTCTCACCTGCTTCCTCTGCAGCCCTTTCAAATGGTGCTGTTCTTTTCTTCCCATAACCCTTGCACTACTGGGCTTGGAGGTGAGGTAGGTATTACCCTGTTCATGACTGTTGTTTCCAAACCATTCTCTCTCCCTCCTCCCTAATGTCCCTTGACTTTGAATATCACATGATCAGACTCTGTCCTCACTCCTGTGGCTGTTTCAACAACCCCTCACCTTCCTCAGCCACTCACCCACATGATCATTGGCCAAACCAAGAATATGCCTCCATCATAGCAATTTCCTGAACTTTCCCTCTGAGCACCTCCTCCTGGATTTCTAGCTCAGTTTCTTTCAAATTCTGGACCCAACAATCCATTCCCCTCCTGGGGTCTCCATGCCACTGATCCTACCACCTTTCTACTGTCCCTTGTTCCTTGATATGGCTCTCCCCTCTTCTACTTCATGGTCAGTGACTTCAACTCCATTGCTGCTTTGTGCCTGCTTGGCAGACCCTTGATGCTGATTAAATCTTACTCCACTCCACTCTACTGATTAAATTCCACGGGAGAGGGAAAACCTGATGGGTGGAAGGAAGCTGAAAATCCCTAGAGCAATCCTCTTGAGAAGGGAGAGGGGATGGTACCCAGTAGGGAAGGAGTGCCTCACATGGGAGCAGAGAACATTCACCAGCAGCAAGGAGAGGGGCAGCTGAGTGCAGGGCACATGTCTAGTCAGGTGGAAGGGTTTGGCAGGAGAAGCTTGAAGCTGTTCTCTTCTATGTTCTCAGGGAATGGGAGCAAGGCCATGAAGTGTGAGGCAAGGAAAGAGGTGTCAGCGGATTGAGAAAAAGAAGAAAACAGCAGAGGGGGAGAATGACAGGACGAGACACCTCTCTGAGGCTGTCGCACCTCCCTCTCCTAAGTTAAGCAGCCCTCCGCTGCCGCCACTCGCCTCTTTACCCAGTCTAGAAGGGGGCAGGGGGCAGCAGAGGGGATACAGCCACTTCCACGACACCAACACCCACTTCTGGGTGTCCCCATCCAGATCCCTAAAGCCAAGCACTGCTGAACAAGTCAAGAAAACTGAGATGAGTCCACCACAAACCCATGTTAATTCATTTCGAATGGATTCGCAGTGCTCCTCAGTAAATCCTTTATGCACCTGTGGTTAATGCCCCTCCCAAAGCACACAGCAAGTGGGTATTTTCTACTTTCTTCAGGTCCCTAGAACCAGCCCCCGTCACTCTGAGCAGATGAACTTGGCTTCTGTTTTACTGAGGGGCAAGGCCACCTGACTTGTGAGTGAGCTTCTTTAAAGCTTCCTTTCTCTCGGACTCAAAGTCCCTGCATGTTTAACATGTACTGTCCCCCCTCCCAGCTTCCAAATGTTCTTTCCTTCATTCTATGGTGCACCCCACCTCTCTCTACCACTCCACTCCAATCTATGGAGTTTTTTTCAGTTATCCTGTCTTGTACTTTAAATTTGTTAAACTTACAGGTTATGAAGAAAAAAGGTATTCCAGATGAAAGAAACACAATGAACAAATTACACAAGTAGGAAAGAATATGGAAGGCTTATGAAAACAGTGATAAAACTGGTCTTATTACATAGCAGGGCATGTTGGAAAGTGACGGAAAATAAAGTTAGATGGATGGGGTGGGACACGATTACAGAGTATCTTAAAAGCCACATGCTGTAGGTTAACGACTTCTGAATAAGGCAGTGCTCACAGTGGAAGTAGTATTTAAGGGAGCTGAGAGAGCATGGGACAGGATGGGATGGGATGGGGTGGGATGGGGTGGGGTGAGAAAGGAGGGATTTACACTGGGAACAGTAACAGGATGGGGGCTTGGGGCAGGGAGGGCGGAAGACAAGAGGGTGAGGCAGTCATCCTGATAAGTATAATGAGAGCATGGTCAAATGAGGAGTAGTGAGAAGGAAGACAGGAAAAGACAAAAGACGATTCCCAGAGAGAAAGGAACACAATCTGGTGACTGATAGCATTTTACGGATCAATTTCAACCTAAGTTCTGGGTGGTATAACTGCTACAAGATGGAAGGCATGGGGCTACACTGGTAAAGTCCTTAGAATCATAGCACCTGGAAGGGGCCAAGACCTCAGGTCATGTGACTCAGCTCCCTCATTTTATAAATGAGAAAGCAGAGGCCCAAAGAAGTGAAGTGATTTGTCTAAAGTCACAAAGCAAGCTAGTGAGAGAGTTGGGACCAGAACCGTCTCCTGTCTGCCTTTGGAGATCCTCCCACCACACCGTGCTGCCTCTTCCAGATCCATTCTGTTTCCCATTTGCCCAGTGAGGCCCTCAGGTGCACACTTCCTCTGACAAAATTACGCTGTGGAACTCACCACTTGATTTTGGCCTCTGCACATATTGGTCCAGGAAAGTGAGCTCTTCCATCAGGGCTTCACAGCTGCTGGACTGACTCCCCTGGGCTTCCTGAAGATAAGCCTGCCTTGTCCTTTCATGGGGAGATCAGCTCAGACTGTGCTACATCTCCAGCACCTGTTTCGAAGTTTCTAGTAAGTCTCAAGCCTAGCAAGTAAAGAAGACACAAGCCCTACTCTAAGGATCGTTAAAGCGATTTTGAGATTTAAAGGGCAAACCATATTGGCCCTTACTGTTTCCTTCTTCCCCTCCTTTTCCAATTCATTAAGAGAATTGAAGACGGTGTTTGCCTAATCTGTGATAGAAATCTTGAGCCATGAGGATGAGTCCCTGGCAAAAACTGGAATTTGGATTTGGAATTCTTCATATTATCTGCTCACAGAATTCTCCTGGTAACAAAACGGAATCTATAATATTTCTAGCAAGGCTACTACATTTTTTCCCAGACAATGTTCATTAGTTAAATAGGAGAGTCTAGGTAATTTCCTAGTGATCTTTGAGCCTTGACAGAAGTTAACATGAATACAGCTTCCAGCATTTTATGGAAACCAAGCACGATTATTTACACTAAATAAATATGGACAACTTGGCTATCTCATTTCCTCTGTCAGTGTCAAGGACTTTAACAAGCTACCACAGACTTCAGCAAGCTGCCCATATTCAAACAGATATTTAGAGTAGACTCTCCTGAACTTTCTGAACTTATTAATAGCTGCCTAAATTAAGTCAATAGATAAAGCTGAATAACCTTAGAACAGAAGGGTTTAGTATTATTTTTTCTCCTCTTGCTATTCCAAACATGTGCAACAACAAATTTTTTAAAAAGAAAGAAAGAACTACAAAATACGTCAAATCCTTCTTTGGGAAAATATTGACAATTCTGTTCTCAAGGACAAATTTTCAAAGTACCAGTGCCCGCAATGATGACAATATTGTGACTAAAATGTACACAATTCAGATATCAAACTTGACCCCTTGGTTTTTACATTTTGTTCTAACATTATTTCCTCATGCTATTCATTTTGAAATTTATGTTTTTTACTGCATGCTTTGAGCATCTCAAAAGCTTAAACTCAGTACATCTGTTTGCTTAGCAGCGTCAAGATATTGTCTTTGGTGACTAAGCAGACAGGTGCTGTTCAGTTTATTTTCATGCACGTAAGCTAAGCCCTTGAACTTGGAGTGAGGAAAAGCATTGGGCTTAAAGTTCAGAAAGGAAGGAACTACACAACAGCTTCCTTTAGAACAGCCTGCTTTTTCAGCTTCCTGTATGAAAATAATATTGTATTTTTATACGAATTGCTAAGAAACAATGAAGAAATTATACTTAAGCCTTTAGATAGTTAAGCTTTAAATCCTTTAAAGAGGAAACGATTTCTCTCAATAATTTTGATATTTAAATCAAGCCAAGAACAGAAAAAGAGACTAATAAAATAAAATAGAAATGTGATACAAAGGTTAAAATGGATTACATAATTTTCAGATTACTATAAGGAATTCACATTTTCTTCCAGTAAATGACAGACATTAAGACTTTTGGCTTTAAAAGTCCCAAATATCAAGCTGCTGTATTTGGTAGAGATGATGGGGGAAAGGTTTTCTTTGGTGCTGTAGTTGCTGCTATTGTTATTATGAAACTGTCTTGATTAAAACACATAAACACACACGCCAAGGTTTCTTTTTTCATTTTTTTGTTTATTGCAGTAACGTTGGCTTATACCATTACATAAATTTCAAGCGTACATCATATTTCGATTTCTGTGTAGATTACATCAAGTTCACCACCCAAAGACTAATTACAATCCATCACCATACACATATGCCTAATCACCGCTTTTGCCCTCCTCTCTCCCCCCTTGCCCTCTGGTAACCACCAATCCAATCTCTATGTGTTTGTTTGTTGTTGTTTTTATCTTCTATTTGTGAGTGAGATCATATGGTATTTGAGTTTCTCCCTCTGACTTATTTTGCTTAGAATAATACCTTCAAGGTCCACTCATGTTGTCACAAATGGCCAGGTTTCATCCTTTTTTATGGCTGAGTGGTATTCCATTGTGTGTGTGTGTGTGTGTGTGTGTGTGTGTGTGTGTGTGTATATACACACGACATCTTCTTTATCCATTTGTCCCTTGATGGGCACCCAGGTTGCTTCCAAGCCTTGGCTATTGTAAATAACGCTGCAATGAACATAGGGGTGCATGTATGTTTACACATTCATGTTTTCTTGTTCTTTGGAAAATATCCAGCAGTGGAATAGCTGGATCGTATGACAGTTCTATTCTTAATTTTTGAGGAATCTCCATGCTGTTTTCCATAGTGGCTGCACCAGTTTGCACTCCCACCAGCAGTGTATGGGAATTCCCTTCTCTACACATCCTCTCCAACACTTGTTATTTCCTGTCTTGTTAATTATAGCCATTCTGACAGCCATGAGGTGATCTCTGTAGTTTTGATTTACATTACCCTGATAATTAGTCATGTTGAACATCTTTTCATGTGCCTGTTTGCCATCTATACATCTTCTTTGGAGAAATGTCTGTTCAGATATTTGCCCATTTTTTAATTGGGTTATTAAGTTTTTTTTGTTGTTGAGCTGTATGAGTTCTTTATATATTTTGGATATTAACCCCTAATCAAATACATGGTTTGCAAATATCTTCTCCCAATTGTTAGGTTGTCTTTTCGTTTTGTTGATGGTTTCCCTTGCTGTGCAGAAGCTTTTTAGTTTGACGTAGTCCCACTTGTTTACTTTTTCTCGTTTCCCTTGCCCAGCCAGACATGGTACTTGAAACTACGCTGCTAAGACTGATGTCAAAGAATGTACTGCCTATGTTTTCTTCTAGAAGTTTCATGGTTTCAGGTCTTACATTCAAGTTTTTAATCCATTTTGAATTAATTTTTGTGTATGGTGTAAGATAATAATCTACTTTCATTCTTTTGCATGTGGCTGTCCAGTTCTCCCAACACCATTTATTGAAGAGGCTTTCCTTTCTGCATGGTATGTTCTTGGCTCCCTTGTTGAAAATTAGCTATCCATAGATGTGTGGGTTTATTTCTGGGCTCTTGATTCTGTTCCATTGATCTGTGTGTGTGTTTTTGTGCCAGTACCATGCCATTTTGGTTACTGTGGCTTTGTAGTATATTTTGAAATCAGGGAGTGTGATGCCTCCAGCTATTCTTTTTTCTCAAGATTCCTTTGGCTATTCTGGGTCTTTTGTTGTTCCACATAAATTTTAAGATTCTTTGTTTTATTTCTGTGAAAAACATCATTGGAACTCTGATAGGGATTGCATTGAATCTATAGATTGCTTTAGGAAGTATGGACATTTTAACAATGTTAATTCTTCCAATCTAAGAGCATGGAATATCTTTCCACTTCTTTGTGTCTTCTTCAATTTATTTCAATAATGTTTTATAGTTTTCAGTGTACAGGTCTTTCACATCTTTGGTTAAGTTTATTCCTAGGTATTTTATTCTTTTTGTTGCAATTGTAAATGGGATTGTATTCTTCTTTCTGCTACTTCATTGTTAGCGTATAGAAATGCAACTGATTTTTGTATGTTGATTTTGTATCCTGCAACTTTACCATATTCATTTATTATTTTTAAAAGTTTTTTGCTGGATTCTCTAGGGTTTTCTACATATAAAATCATGTCACCTGCAAATAGTGAGTTTCATCTCTTCCTTTCCAATTTAGATCCCTTTTATTTCTTTTTCTTGCCTGATTGTTCTGGCTAGGACTTCCAATACTATGTTAAATAAGAGTGGTGATAGTGGGCATCCTTGTCTGGTTCCTGTTCTTAGAGGGAGAGCTTTCAGTTTTTCTCCATTGAGAATGATATTAGCTGTGGGTTTGTCATATATGGGCTTTATTACATTCAGGTACTTTCCTTCTACACCAATTTTATTCAGTTTTTATCATAAATGGGTGCTGTATCTTGTCAAATGCTTTCTCTGAATCTATTGAGATGATCATGTGATTTTTATTCTTCCTTTTGTTAATGTGGTGTATCACACTGACTGATTTGCAGATGATGAACCATCCCTGCATCCCTGGAATAAATTCCACTTGATCATGGTGTGTGATCTTTTAATGTATTATTGTATTCGATTTGCTAGTATTTCGTTGAGGATTTTTGCATCGATGTTCATCAGTGATTACTGCCTGTAATTTTCTTTTTTGTGTTGTCCTTGTCCAGTTTTGGTGTCAGGGTGACGTTGGCTTCGTAGAAGGAGTTAGCAGCTGTCCCTCCTCTTCAATTTTCTGGAAGAGTTTGAAAAGGACAGGTATTAAGTCTTCTTTGAATGTTTGGTAGAATTCACTAGGGAAGCAGTCTGGACTTTTATTTTTGGGGAGGTTTTTGATTACTATTTCAATCTCCTTACTGATTGGTCTATACAAATTCTCTATTTCTTTTTGATTCAGTTTTGGAAGATTGTATGATTTTAAGAATTTATCCATTTCTTCTAGATTATCCAATTTGTTGGCGTATAGCTTTTCACAGTATTCTCTTATAATCTTTCGTATTTCTGAGGTGTCCTTTGTAATTTCTCCTCTTTCATGCCTGATTTTATTTATTTGAGCCTTCTTTTTATCTTGGTGAGTCTAGCTAAAGGTTTGTTAATTTTGTTTATCTTTCAAAGAACCAGCTCTCTGTTTTATTGATTTTTCCTATTTTTTTAAGTCTCTATTTCATTTATTTCAATTCTGATTTTTATTATTTCCTTCCTTCTACCGATTTTGGACTTTGTTTTTCTTTTTCCAGTTCGTTTAGGTGCACTGTTAGATTATTTGAAATTTTTCTTGTTTGTTGAGGTAGGCCTATATGGCTGTAAATGTCCCTCTTAGAACTGCTTTTGCTGTATCCCATAAATTTTGGGGTATCATATTTTCATTTTCATTTGTCTCCAGGTAATTTTTTATTTCTCCTTTGATTTCTTCATTGACTGACCCAATCATTGTTCAGTAGCATTTTGTCTAATCTCCACACATTGTGGCTTTTCCAACTTTCTTCCTGTAGTTGATTTCTAGTTTCATACCATTGTGGTCAGAAAAGATGCTTGGTATTATTTCAATCTTCTTAAATTTATTGACACTTGTTTTGTGGCCTAATATGTGATCTATCCTGGAGAATGTTTTATGTGCATTTGAAAAGAATGTGCATCCTGCAGTTTTTGGATAGAATGTTTTGTATATATCTACTAAGTCCGTCTGATCTAATGTGTCATTTAAGGCCAATGTTTCCATATTGATCATCTGTTTGGATGATCTATCCATTGGTGTAAGTGCAGTGTTAATGTCCCTACTATTATTGTGTTACTGTCTACTTCCCCTTTTATGTTTGTTAATAATTGCTTTACATATTTAGGCACTTCTATCTTGGGTGCATAGATATTTACAAGTGTTATATCCTCTTGTTGGATTGTTCCCTTATGTGGTGCCTTTCTTTGTCTCATTTCAGTGTTTGTTTTAACATCTATTCTGTCTAAGTATTGCTACCCCAGCTTTCTTTTTATTGCCATTTGCATGGAGTATCTTTTCCCATCTCTTCACTTTCAGTTTGTGAGTGTCTCTTGTATGCAGCAGATATACAGGTCTTGTATTTTTAATCCAACCGGCCAACCTATGCATTCTGATTGGAGCATTTAGACCACTGACATTTAAAGCAGCTGTTAATAAGAATGTACTTATTGCCATTTTGTTACTCTTTTTCTGGTGTTCTAGTAGTTCTCTGTTCCTTTCTTCTTCTCTTGCTCTCTTCCTTTGTAGTTTGATGGCTTTCTTTAGAATTATGTTTGGGTTCTTTTCTCTTATTTTTTTGTGTATTTATTATAGGTTTCTGGTTTGTGATTACCATGAGGTTCATATATAATAACTATGTATATAGCAATCTAAATTAAGTTGATGGTCTCTTTAGTTTGACCTCTTGCTAAAAGCTCTACTCTTTTACTCCCCTCCTTCCACATTTTATGTTTTTGATATATATCTAACCTCTTTTTGTGTGTGTATCTGCTACCCTCATATCACAGAAATAGATCATTTTACTACTTTTGTCTTTTGACCTTCACATTAGCTTCATAGGTGGTTGATCTGTTATCTTGACTGTATATTTGCCTTTACCAGTGATTTTTTTCTTTGAAAATTTTCTTATTCCTATTTGTGGTCTTCTCTTTTCCACTTAAATAAGTTCCTTTAGCATTTCTTGTAAGGCTGGTTTCTTGGTGATAAACTCCTTTACTTTTTGCTTGTTGGAAAACTCTTTATTTCTCCTTCCATTCTGAATGATAACCTTGCCAGGTAGAGTATTCTTGGCTGTAGGTTTTTTCCTTTCAGCACTTTAAATATATCATGCCACTCCCTTCTAGCCTGTAATATTTCTGCTGAGATGTCAGCTGATAGCCTTATGGGGTTTCCTTTGTATGTAACTTGTTGCCTTTCTCTTGTAGCTTTTAGGATTCTCTATCTTTAATTCTTGTCATTTTAATTATAATGTGTCTTGGTGTGGGCCTCTTTGGGTTTACCTTGTTTGGTGCTCTCTGTGCTTCCTGTACCTGGATGTCTGTTTCCTTCCTGAGGCTAAGAAAGTTTTCAGCTATTATTTCTTCAAATAAATTCTCTGCCCCTTTCTCTCTTGTCCTTCTGGGACACTATAATACAGATGTTAGTGCACTTGATGTTGTCCCAGAGGTCCCTTAGACTTTCCTTGTTCTTTTTAATTCTTTTTTCTTTTATCTGTTCACTTGGGCGATTGCCTCTAATCTTTTGTCCATCCCGCTGAGCCGTTCTGCTGTATCATTTACTCTGCTATTGAGTCCCTCTAGTGAATTTTTCATTTCCAGTATTGTATTTTTCATTTCTGACTGGTTCTTTTTTCTATTTTCCAATTCCTTGTTGAAGTTCTCAGTGAGTTCAACCATTCTTCTCCCAAGATCAGTGAGCATCCTTATGACTATTAGTTTGTACTCTTTTTCAGGTAGATTGTTTATCTCTGTTTCACTTAGTTCTTTTCCTGGGGTTTTGTCCTGTTCTCTTACTTGGAATGTATTCATTTGTCTCCTCCAAATTATAATTCAACACAGCTTTTCAGACTCTAACTGAACCACAGATAATTGAGTATTCTTTACTGAACCAGAGATAATTGAGTATTCTCTTTAAAAATAAAAATGAAATGCTTCCAGAATCTTGAATCTCAGAGGAGAGAGAAGTAACCTCCTCGGGGTATAGACCTTAAATCTCCTCTCCCAAACTTCTACCAAGTAGCCAAGTTACCCTGCAGTCTACTTCCATGGCCATCTCTCACACACACATTTCAACAGCTAACATGTACACAGCTGGAAGATGACTGTGCTGCTCATCAGTTCTAAGTTCTCTCTGTGTATAACTCATTATGTTACTACTATGCATTTAGAAATTTTCTAACAGGTTGTTAAATGAACTGAAGCTTATGATGAAACTCAACCTCTCATTCTCACAGTATTCTTTCCTGAATCCTAACATTTCATGTTATCCAAATATTCAAGATTCGAGTGTGTAAGAGAATTCCATACACTTAGACTGCTCAGGAAGAGCAATACAGATGTGCAGAACTACAGATACTACGAGTGTTCTTTAACCTGCCCTAGTCCTAGCCTTTCCTAGCATCAGGCCCGGCAGCTGTTTCAAATGCAAGGCTCAGGGAAGTGTATGGCCCTGGTCTAGGAGACAGCAAGCAGCTCAACTCACTGTAAGCTCCAACCCTGGAAGTCCACAGTTCACTGCTGTGGCCTGAACACCATGACATAAAGAGGTGCCTGCAGGAAAAGCAGCGGTGGGAACAGAAGGCAGTAGTGACCAATGTCTGGAAGGAGAGCTCAGGGCTTCCTGTCCCTACCTGGTATCAGACACTTGGAGAAGATAATAAAGGAGAGTATGTCTTCCAGAGTTCCCAATAACCCTCATGTGCCCTCTTCCCTGGTGCACCTTGCACCATACTGACATTGATCTTTCTGCACCCTCCTCTCCAGCAACCGCCACCCCACGTGCACTACATTTATCTGTTTATCTTTACCTCTTCATCTGCCCATAAGATTCTTAGGTCCCTGAGGTGGAGGAGCTCATCCTTTCATCTCTATCTATTCCTAGTTTCTAGCACAGTAGTTGGCACAAGGCAGTCATTCAGTATGTGTTCTTGAGCTTTTGGTTGAAGAATTGTTAGAGACCAAAATGAAGTCTGCCTCCTAGTATGTTCACCCCCTCTACCGTGCCCACCTCCTATTCTATGCCTGATACTCCTTCCTTATCTGATCAAAAACTACTATCAGGAAAGGATATAATTCCCTTCATTCTAAAAAGAAAATGACAGCTATGTGGTTGACCTCTTTTAGAGGCCCTGCAAAATGATGAATTACCTACATGTGAATGGCAGAGAGATTCTAGCCCTGGAATCGCACTGCAGCGGCAACTCCTCCCTCTTCCAGGCAGGTCCACCACACAGGAAAGTTTTGCTGTTCGATTTTTTTCCCTGAGACTTTGGCTCCTTTGCTGCTGCCTGACTGCCATCTCTATCCTTTGTTCTCTCCCTGGTAACCTATGTCTAGATGCCCTTAGAAACAGTAACTGGGCCACACAAGCAACTATACTACCTTAATATACGGAACAATTGTACAGACAGACATCTAGTACAATTCACACACACTTACTTTATTTCATATTTGTCCATTTTCATTCTCAACTAAGCTGGAAGCCTGAGGACAGAAGGTATACATACTTCACATTGAGTCCTAGCCCAATGCTGAGCACACAGTAGGTATTCAGTGGGGCACTACAAACAAGATTTGTAATCCAGCAAGCATGGAAAATGTTTTACACAGTACCCTCACTGTTACAAAAGCATTCAAAATTACCAGAAAGCTAGAATGAACAACAACAATATTGATGCTGTTAAAAGGCAAATCACATTTACTTAGCGCTGAAATCTCAAACTTTGATTTATACCCTACACAGATAGTCTCTCATTTAATCCTCACGAGGTCTGGAGAGGTTAAATACCTCACAGTTACACAGGCAAGTGAGGCGGCTGGCAGGCTGATTCCAGAGTCTGCATTCAACCGGCTCATGATTCAAAAACTTGACATTCCCTAACTGTACAGCTAAGAAAATGTATAGCGATTTAAAGAGCTGCTTTAAAATAACTCATCACCTCTTAGCCCCTACCCATGCAGTTTCCTTTGTGGGAAGACCATCTTCGTCGCACCTCCCTGTCCATCAAGCAAGTTCCACACCTCCACCTCAAGCATTCCCTACCTCTCTTCTGCAATACGCCCACTGCACCTTGCACACAATCGACACTCTATCAATGGCCCTGCTCTAGTCCACGTGTCTGTTTATTACTTCCCTACGAGAATCTGAGCTCCTAGAGGTGGAGACCCTTGTCTTTTCATCTGTGTGTACCCAGACTCTAGCCCAGTTCCTACTACACAGTAAGTGCACGGTCAATGTTTGTTCTTGAAATAGTTTTAGGAGTAGCATTTGACTCTTAGTTTGCAACATCTATCTTTCACAGCAGATCTGTATCAAGATCTACATCATAACTTTCAATTCAATAACTGAAATTTGTTTCCATAGCAACCAGCCAAAGTGCTTCTTATAATACTGGGAAAGGCAAACCCTAACTTAAGATTCAACCCAGTGAACTACTTCACGATCATTTGCTTTTGTTCTTCGTATGGAGACACAGAATGACAGCATTAACCTTCTGCAACTTCCTCTCTCTTTAAGAACACTAACCTTACCACTAACAATAAATCCAAACTTATTTTTTCAAACATAAGTAGACTATAATTTCCATTAACAAAGGGACAGCATCTTATTACCTCACAAATCTAAAATATCTATAAGAGAACAATACTTCTAATCAGGTCATGGCTGTATTTCAGACTCTCACAGATCAAAAGATAGAAATTGTGACATTTTATTTTTAAAGTAAACATCACTCCTTTCTGACAATTGACCTTTTATAAAAGATGTCCTGGATGATTCTATATGAAAGAGATTCGAGGAGGGACCTTTCTGGCCTAATTTAAACATGGTCTAAATTAGGCAAGGGGGTGGTATAAGACAGCTTCTTAAGGCCTCCACCAGCTCAGTAATTTTAACTCAAAGGAAAGGAAAAGGGGGTTCACTTTTTTCATTCCTAATTACGATGCTTACTTTCTGAAAGTCATTTGTTCACATCTTTCCTTTTTTTTTTTTTTTTAAATAGATAGCCTCCTTCCTTCCATCCACTCCCTCCAGCCCTAATTATAAGACCAATAAAAAGCACTGGTGGTACCTACACAGCCCTATGTTCTTAAAAGGATAACAGAGCAGAAACATAAATATGGCTCAGCTCAAGGGTAGGCTAACTATACTCTCCTATAACTTCGTCGGCATGGAGGCCGACGAAACACAGATGGTGATCACACATCCTAACTGGGAAAACCATCCAGTGAATGGGATAGCCCAGTGAAAGCAGACTGTGGTGCCTACATCCCTGAGTTCATTAAACCCTAAAGGAAAAGATCTCATCTGCAATTTACTAAATCTCTCAAAGATTACATTTTGAAAACATGTCTTTCCCAAAATTTACTATTAGAAATAACTGTATATTAACAAAAACAATTCTCATTTTTGGGTTTTGATTCTTTAGGACAAATGGGATACTGTTTGCTTTCTAAGGTAAAAGCCCAACAATTAAGATAATGAAGTCTTCAAATAATACTGAGACTTGATATGTTTAAAAGGTAAGATTCAACTAGACGACTAGACTAACAGAACTTCACTATGTTTTCCTGCTGAGCATAAAACATATAGACATCAGTCTACTTCACGAGCCTCACTTATTGTCTTTACTCATCCGCACTTCTGCTGCTTTGGAGCAGCATCTGATGAACAAGAATTTCAGGAATAAGTTAGGAAACTATCAGAAAGCCTCTATCAGAAACTCTAGAAATGGCGAAAAGGGCAAGAATGAGAAAATATGCTCGGCCCCAACACCGAAACAAGTTAGGCCTTTACAGGTCCTCTCTATCTGAATAAACAGACATCGTCCAGTCTTTGTCGCTAAACTTCAGTTCAGGACTTCATACCTAAACAGTCTCTAGTCTACACCATGAGTACAGTAAATAACTACAAATCAATGTCAAAATTCATTTGCAATTGTCTTCTATAAGTTTTCTTCTCATTTTGGTTCAAGAGCACCCTTTGAAAAGAAACTGTGATCCATTAACCAGGTAGATTATACGTTAACACAGATGTCATCATGTGATTTCATTTTTTTCCCCCGACAGCAGCCAATAATCAATCACGGTTTCTATGCCTCAGCATCTAGACACCGGGCAGAACCTCTCCCGCAGGGAAGTTAATATCCACCTGACCGACTGCAGCAGGGCTTGCACTCTCTCTACTATTCTATGGTACAGAAAAGGGAAGCAGGGTCCAGCTGCCTCTTTAAAATTGCAATTCTTTGAATTTTGATCATTTCAATTTCAACACCTAATTTACTGCAGCTTTGCTGGACTGGTTTGTGAAGACATTAAAAGCAGACTGTATTTATAGCCAACTGGCCAGTGTGCCTAATGTAAAAGGGTAGCTCCATTACTGTAAGATTCCGTTCTCCTGATCTCAGCAGTGGAAACAGGAATCCATGGATGTATTCCAGGGATTTTGCAGAAGTCTCTGGACCTAAGAAGCACCCAGCAATACCACAAAGGGTGTCAAGGACACCAAGAAAACCCATGAGCTCATCCTTGTAGGCCAAATGTTTCCTTAGAGAAAACAATGAGAAGAGGCTGGAATATGGAAGAAGAAATACCTTTGTTAGAGAAATAGTATATTCTTACCATTCTCTGAAGGTAATGCATCAAACTCAAGGCTTTCTATTCAACACAATTTCCCTGAGGACCTTTAATCAGTTTTGTTGGGTGCTAGGGTATGAAGATGAGTAAGACTAATTCCCTGACTTTAAGCTTTGTTAGGAAGACAGACAAGAAAACAGACAATCCCAACATAGTGTGATAAAGAACACTAGATGAGAGCAAAGTGTTATCGGAGCACAGGGGAGGGGGGATGTGGTTAACACAACTGAGCAAGAGGATCAGCAAAGGGATCTCAGAGGAAATAAATGATGGAGCTACATCTTAAAGAGTAAGAGAGAGGAAAGAGGGGAGGTGGGGAGGGAGAGGGGGCTGACATGCAAATGATCTCTCTACTCCAAGACTTTTTATCACTCAACATTCTCCACCTCCTTATCCTCCTTTAACCTGAAAGCTAAACGCAAATTCCAAAGTACCTGGCATGAGAGGAAAAAGTGCACGAACATACTCACTGCAGGAATGTTCTATAAACTCCAGGACTTGTAACATGAGAGAAAGCGATGCTCAAAATTCGTTTTAGCACAAATTGTTTGCTGGACATATCATTACAAAGTTTGAGGCCAAACAAAACTGAAGAGCAGCCTTTGATCTTGAAGGACTGATGGTTTTTAAAGCATTTATAAATGCATGGAAATTTGGTTGTATTCGTGTAATCAGAAAAACCAATATTTATAATACCAAAAGTAGATGGAGTGGATGATGTGGAATTACTTTAGGAAACAAAAACTCTAAATTAAGTAGCTTCTTATCTGCATATGACCCTTAATTATTTCCTTGAGTCCTTGAAAAGGGGAAAATGGTTCCCAACCAAAATAGTATTTACTGAGTGATAACTCACATATTTTCTCATTTAAACCACAACCAGAAGAAAAGTACATTACATCTCCATTCTACGGATGGAAGAGGTGAGACTACGGAAAACAGGGAGGCAGGATCAGAATCCAGAAGCCAGGTCTTCTGACTCAAGAGTCCGGGTTCCGGTCCTGGCACTATCACAAACCATCTGCTTAATCCCACTGCTGTTTTCTCCTCTACAAAATTAAGAGGTTGAAAATTTTATAATTTTCAGAAGCAAACTATTAAAGGAGTAGCTTTAACAGTTTCAACCAAAATTTTTTTTTTAAAGGATCAGGTTCACGTTGCCTTTATTTTTTTAATTGAGAGAAACTAAAATAATACATTCAACCCTTGGCCCTCATGGCCGTTTGAAAATAACTCTGTTTTTTTCCCTTTTGTTTTTTTGCCTACAATTGACCACTGGCCATACTAGCGCCTCCCAGCAAGCAGCTGTTATGTATTTTTCAAAATCCCTAAATATAGTGCCTTGATTCAGATCGGGGAGGAACTCAGCCTTCTAATATGGACGCTGAGATGTGATTACATTGTGCTGGTTTCACTCCATTTATAAAATAATTATAGAGTAAGTCATTTTAATGACAAAAATACTTTTTTCTAAGTTTACCATGTTAAACAAGGAAGAGTTTGTTAGAGAAATACCCAGTACTAAGTGAGGCTAAGTCCGCAGTGAGATACTGACGTGCATCCTTCTAACAATCCCCCACATTCCGCCCCCAGGTTTTCCTCCTATTCAACACAGTCTTGTCGGCAACACCTGCCACTAATGTTACAGCTATAGTTACCATGACCACCGCAAACAGTCTTAATAGAAATAAAAAGCAGATCTGTCAATTAAACCCAAGGGAACATTAGCTGTATGCAGAATTACTCTTGGAATATTCTAACTCATTTTTCAGAACACAGCCACCAAGAGGGAGATCTGTAGCCAATGCAAAATAAACTTTAAGAACTAATACTTTGGATTTGGTCTCATAGATTCACCCTAGAGTTCAACATAATAAGATCTCTCAGACGTCAACTTCTCCAAGGAGGCCCTCTTATCCCACTCCTCACAGACTAAGGCCCTTTATGTATGCCCAGCATTTACGGCACTGTGAGAAAACAGATACGAGGCTATACATTTCAACTGTTTGTCTCAACCTCACTGAACCTCAATATTTGTCTTGGGGAGGAAATAGTTTAATCAAGACCTTAAAAGAACAATACTGTATAAAATTTGAAAACTTGAGCAAAAGGAAAAATAATTAAAATTATATATATACACACACACACAAACACACAAAGTAAGCAGAAGAAAGGAAATAATGAAAATCAGAGCAGAAAATCAATGAAATTTTTTTAAAAAGAGAGAGAAAAATGAAGGAAACCCAAAGCTGCTGCTTTGAGAAGGTAAATAAAATTGCTAAACCTCCAACTGGACTAATCACAGAAAAAGAGAGAAGACACAAATTACCAATATCAGGAGTGGGAGAGGCGAGATCACCATGAATTCTATAGATATGAAAACGATAGTAAGAGACTATTATGAAAAACTTTATGGCAATAAATTCCACAACTTAGATGAAAGGATAAATTCTTTGAAAGAGACAAAGTACCAAAACCCACTCAAAAAGAAATAGATAAACTGAATAGCTGTATTCTAAAACAGATGTATTTTAAAAATTGAATTTGTAGTTTAAAATCTTCCCTCAAAGAAAACTCTGGATCTAGATGGCCTTACTGGTAAATTCTGACAAACGTTTAAGGAAAAAATAGTACACACACTATATAAATTCTTTCAGAAAACTGACAGGAGGAAATACTTCCCACTGTATTCTGTGAGGCCATCAGTTACCATTTACTAAAGCTAGACAAAGACATTACAAGAGGCTATTATGTCCCTCACGAACACAGATGCAAAAATTCTAAACAAAATTTTAACTAATCAAACTGAACAATATATAGAAAGTATAATATATCATGACCAAGTAGGGTTTATCCCAGGAATGCAAGTCTGGTTTACCATTCAAACTACAATCAATGTAATTTACCATATTAACAAACTACTAAATAAAAACCATATGATCGTCCCAGTAAATGTAGATAAATTATCTAACGAAATACAAAATCCATTCCTGATAAAAAAAAAAAAACTCCTAGAAAAATTAGAAGAGAATTTCCTCAATCTGATAAATGTAATCCACAAAAAATCTACAGATAACATCACACTTAATGGTGAAAGACAATGATTTCCCTCTAAGATGAGGAACAAGACTAGGGTGTCCACTCTCACCACTTCTATCCAGTGTTACACTAGGTCAGTGCAATTAAGGTAAGAAAACGAAATAGTCATCCAGATGAGAAAGGAAGAAATAAAACTGTCTTTATTCAAAAATGACACGATTATCAATGTAGAAAATCCAGTGGACTCTACAAAAAAGCTACTAGAGGGGCTGGCCCCGTGGCCGAGTGGTTAAGTTCGCACGCTCCGCTGCAGGCGGCCCAGTGTTTCGTTGGTTCGAATCCTGGGCGCGGACATGGCACTGCCCATCAAGCCGCGCTGGGGCAGGGTCCCACATGCCACGGCTAGAAGGACCCACAATGAAGAATATACAACTATGTACTGGGGGGCTTTGGGGAGAAAAAGGAAAAAAAAATAAAATAAAATCTTTAAAAAAAAAAAGCTACTAGAATAAGTGAGTTTAGCAAAGATGCAGGATTAAGATCTATATACAAAACTGAATTGTATTTCTATGCTAGTAATGAACAATTTTATACAGAAATTTTTTTAAAAACCATTTATAAAACACCAAAAAATAGGAAATAGGGGTAAATCTGACAGGAGATGTACAAGATTTGTACTTTAAAACATTGCTGAGAGGGCCAACCCCTTGGCCGAGTGGTTAAGTTTGCGAGCTCCACTTTGGTGGCCTAGGGTTTCACGAGGTTGGATCCTGAGGGCTGCCCTAACACTACTTATCAAGCCATGCTGAGGCAGCGTCCCACACAGCACAATCAGAAGGACCTACAAGTGGAACATACAACTATGTACTGAGGGGTCTTTGGGGAGAAGAAGGAAAAAAAAAATTAGCAACAGATGTTAGCTCAGGTGCCAATCTTCAAAAAAATAAAATAAAACATCGCTGAGAGAAATTAAAGACATAAATAACATTTTCATGGATCGGATGACTCAATATTGTTAAGAAGTCAATCCTCTCCAAATTGACATACAGATCCAATATAATCCCAATCAAAATCCCAGCAGGCTGTTTTGTATAAATTGATAACTGATTCTAAACTTCATATGGAATAGCCAAAACAACTTTGGAAAAAACACAAAGTTGGAGGACTAACACTACCGAATTTCAAGACTTATCATAAAGCTATAGTAATTAAGACAGCGTGGTCCTAGCATAAAGATAGACAAATAGATCAATGGAACAGAGTCCAAAATAGACCCACATATATGTACAAGTGATTTTTGACAAAGATGCAAAGGTAATCCAGTAAAGAGAGAATGGTCATTTCAGCGAATGGTGCTGGAACAACCAGACATTCATATGCAAAACAATATGAACTTTAATTCAGACCTTGTACCACATACAAAAATTAAGTCAAAATGGATCCTATACCTAAATGTAAAACCTAAAACTATAAAACTTCTACAAAAAAACATGGGAGGATAATTTCCGTGATCTAGGACCAGGTAAAGAATTCTTAAATATAATACCAAAAATATAACCCCTACAAGAACAAATTGATAAACTGAACTTCATCAAAATTAGGAACTTCTGCTCTTTGAAAGACACTGTTAAGAGAATTAAAAGACAAGTCAGACTGGGAGAAAATATCTGCAGATCGCATATCTGATAAAGAATCTATATCCAGAATATATAAAGAACTCTCAAAACTCAATAATAAGAAAATAATCAATCCAATAAATAAACGAGTAAAAGATCTGACATTTCACAGAGAAATGGCCAACAGGCTCATGAAAATATGCTCAATACATTAGTCATTAGGAAAGTGCAAATTAAAAGGACAATGAGCTACCACTATACACTTATTAGGATGGCTAAAATTTAAAAAGACTGACCATACCAACGGCTGACAGAGATGTGGCACAACTGGAACTCTCATGCATTGCTGGTGAGAAATGTAAAAGGATACAACTTTAAAATAATCTGGCAGTTTTTAAAAAGTTAAACACACACCTACCACACAATCCAGGCATCCCACTCCCAGGTATTTGCCTAAGAGAAAAGAAAGCATATGTCCATACAAAGACTTGTAATATAAATGTTCAGATCGGTTTTATTTGTAATAGCCAGAAACTGGAAACACCCAGATGGCCATTAACAGTGAACAGATATACAAATTGTGGAATATCCATATTTCTCAGCAATAAAAATGAATAGACCACTGATACACTCAACAACATGAGTGAATCTCAAAATAATTATACTGAGTGAAAGAAGCCAGACAAAAAAAGAGTACATACACAAATCCACTTATATAAAGCCCTAGAATAGGCAAACTAATCTACAGTGACAGAAAGCAGATCAGTGGTTGCCTGCAGATGGGGGCAGAGGGGCATGAGGCTAGGATTATAAAGGAATACAAAGAAACTTTTGGGGGTGATCAATACTTTCACTATATTTATTGTGGTCATGGTTTTTATGAGTGTATACATGAGTCAGAGGTGTTTAAAGTGCACACTTTAAACGTGTACCAATTATTGCAATGTCAATTATGCCTCAACAAAGCTGGGGGGAAAATAACTGCCTACATTTTATAATATCCATTTTAAATTGTCCCTTTTTCATCAGCATACTGAAAATCTTTCATTGTAGCAAAGCAATTGAGGAAATTGTCTCAAATACACCTTTCCCTTTGACCTTAACTCTCTATAAACACGACTGTACAAGTAAACTACTATTGGATGGAAAAGTGAACCAACTGGTCTCCCTGGATTGCACAGCGGTCTGTTTATTGGCTTCAAAAGAAGCCCGAATGTTTAGCTAAACTGAATGCTTGGTCACTTACTATTGAAACTATTATAACCACAAGCTGCCCTAGAACAATTCATTAATTCAAATAAACATTTATTGAACATGTCCTCTGGCATTGTTGTAAGTGTCGGGTTTCATGTACAATGGCCAATACCAAATTACAAAGCCATTCTGCGTCCACTCTGGAAATAATCTGTAAGGTTTTAGTCATTGCATTTAAAAAACACAACTAAAGAATGTAAGTTATTGGAAATAAGCTGATTCTTCTCATACAGGAAAAGTTAAAATAATAAATGCTAGTGATAAATTATTAAAGAATTCTAGAATGAACATATCTCTTGAAACCTAAGAGAATTCAGGACAAATATAAAAAAAGTACTTCTACACACAACCAGAAGAGTGGAGCTTGTCAGCTACAAGAGGTCCTTCGAGCTTGGAAACATAAAAAGATGTGAAAAACTCAGACAGACAGATCCAAAACGATTTATATTAAAAAAATAACAGCTAGGAAGCTTTAAGTAAATTCCCTGTTAGTATCAAAGCCAACACTCTGTGCCACCGCACATTCTTTCCTGTCGATTTTAAAGAATTCTGTGCTAACTGGACCAAGGATGGTAATAACATTTGATAGAAAATGTAAGCTTATTCACTTATCACAAATAAAATTCAACAGGTCCACATCTCTTGCCACAAATATATAGGATATCTTACGGCTTATCAAGGGTATCCATTTAAAAATCTTTTCCTATCTTTTTTTCCCTGCAGTGGTACTCCTCTTTCAGGCTTTCTCTATAAAAGAATCCAATGAACTCATTCAATGGACATGAAGTCAATAAACATGCCCTGTTAGAGATAACTGTTGACGACACTGTGCTTCAGATTCCCTTGGAAATTGTTACTCCTTTCCTAAAATCTTCAGATTGCCTCCGAACTGTCATTGTTTTGTGTTCTCAAAGGAACAATTTTACTAAACGATAAGCTTTTAGTGAGTTTTGACTGACATAATGATTCCCTGTCACATGTTCTAAACACATCATACCCAAATTCATATCCGCATTAAACACTGCTAATCTTCTAAATACGCAGTGAGCACAGCATTCCAGGCCACAGGTTCTGCAAGCATAGTGTGTAAATACTTTCATTCCGATAGAGAAGCCATAACCATTAAGACGAAAGATGACAAACATCGTAGTATTCGGTCATTTTAGTCTCTGTTCTTGTTTGTCAGATTTTTAAAAATGAAATAGTTCTGTTTTCGGTAAAATGGTAAGAAAAGTTTCCAAAAACTAGAGACATTCCACAGCTGACAGTTAATGTAAAGTCCCCATCATGGAACTTTTCCATCCCACCTCCAATATTTACTTTAATTAAAATGGTGAAATGACACCTGCGACAGTTTTCGTTCTACTCAAGATGAGAACCAAATTTGTGTTTCTTCACACCTCCACCGTCAATTATTGCCCTACGATTACATTTCCTTTTGGTGGAGAAAACTGTTCCATCGCCTAACATCTACTAGCAATTTACAATGTGCCAGGCACTGCGCTGAATACATTATATGCAACATTTCCACTCACCCTCACAACAACACTACGATGGAGCATTGTACAGCCAGGTAGTGTGCACGATCTTAAGAACTTGCCCAAGGTCACAGAGCTATCTCCAATTACTAGCAGCACAGAGGAAATCTTGAACCCTTTAGCAGTGAGTCTCCCAAGAGAAGCCTCAAACAGGACCCACCTGCCTGAGAACGTGGACTCATCTAACCACGAGTCTGGGTGTTTGTTTCTTCTCAGTGTGGTTAATCTCTAATGCTCTTTAACTGGACTCTGTGCCTTAACATGGGAGAAAAACGACGCTGCGACAGGACTAGGGGTATACCACCACAATTTATCTTCTTCCCTGCTTTGGCTCTCAGGGACCCTTTGTTACCATAATCTTGCAAAGTCAGGCAAGGTCTCTGGTAAGAAGACAAGACTGTCTGAAAATTTGGGGTAGTCTAACTAGTAATGGGGGATGAGTACTCCCGATGATGCGTAAATGCTTAAAACAATCCTGATTTAAAATCCTATCACTGTTTATCATATAAGTAATACAGTATAAAGTTATAACAAATATGATACAGTAATGAGTAAGTTAGCCTTCATTCCTCCCAAGATTCGATATGTCATTGACAGCACAGAACAGTGGTTTTGAATGGCGCTCCTGGAGCCCCTGCAGAGCACGAGTCCCGCCTTCCACTGCCTCTGAAAATAACCCGTTTTTTACATTGGGGTTTCATGGA